>NC_139691.1:24544543-25120656 GCF_964106915.1 Podarcis gaigeae | reverse complement strand
GAGGAAAAGATGTTGTTCAACATTTCAACATGATTGGTGGCCTAATTTAAAAATAAATAGCAATTATTCTCTATTGGAGATAAGGGCTGAAAGCACCCTGGACTCAGATCTTGGCAGGGGTTGGTAGCTACAGCAGAAATGATTAAGTAAGATGCCAAAAAGAATTAAGTAAGCAAAGGAAAATGTGTGTTTTTGTTTGGCTATTTGGGTGGGACCCCGTGTACATGTCATGGAACTGGCTACTCAAGCTCTATCTAGCCACTGGATTTGATTCAAGAGGAATAAACTCAGACAAATAATGCAAAATCCAAGACAAAACAAAGCAAATATATTCTTTAGAGTAAAAAACAGCTTCCAACTTCTAATAATATCTTCCTATACATATAAAGGGACGCGGATGGTGCTGTTGTCTAAAATACTGAGCCTAGGGCTTGCCGAATGGAAAGTTGGCGGTTCGAATCCCCACGATGGGGTGAGCTCCCGTTGCTCGGTCCCTGCTCCTGCCAACCTAGCAGTTTGAAAGCACATCAAAGTGCAAGTAGATAAATAGGTACCGTTCCGGCGGGAAGGTAAACGGCATTTCCGTGCGCTGCTCTGGTTTCGCCAGAAGCAGCTTAGTCATGCTGGCCACATGACCTGGAAAAACTGTCTGCAGCCAGTAAAGCGAGATGAGCGCCACAACCCCATAGTCGTTCATGACTGGACTCAACTCAGGGGTCCTTTACCTTTTTATACATATAAATGTGTAAGGCTTTCATTACACAGTCTCCATGGGAGGCTCTGTAGTAATAAATCAAAATCCTAGATTCACATGAAGTCAGGGTTGGCCAGGGATGCAAAACAGAAGGCAGGCTGTACAACTTCACTGGCTATGGCACGGGAGCTAAAAGGGCAGAAGACTGAGAGTGGAAAGCTGTGGGAGTGGTCTGAATAGATTGGGAAGTGTTATTGTTGCTGCTGCTTTTGTTTTAACAAAGAGAAATAGCAAATATGGGTACAACACAGAAGACAACACCAAAAAGCCAACACAACAGAGCCTGCCCCAACGTCCTTCTTTCTGTACTGAAACTTAGTCACTTCCGGGTTTGCCGCGTGTGTAACCTGAAGGATACACAACCAGAGGTGTGCGTATCCAGAGGTACCACTGTACTTTAAACTGCTATTTCTCTGTCAGTACTTCTCTGCCGCTGACCACAGCTGAGCTTGAATAGAAGGATGTGAATGAAGCCAGAAGAGCAGGAACATACCTTGCATTCGCAGGAGCCTTAAATTTAGAGATCAGTGACCTTTTCAACTCTGAGGGTCACATTCCCATCTGGGCAATCTTCTAAGGGCCAAATGCCAGCAGTGGGTGAGGCCGGAGGCAAAACTGGGCAAAGCAACAAATGTGAATTTTACCTTTATACAGCATGTGCTCACACAGCTCTCTAGCCTTTATCTAGGCAGGCAAGAGCCATGATCAGGACCAGTGAGGTGTACAGCCTGGAGAGGGGAATGTTCTGGGGAATGTTCTGAGGACTAGGCTTGAAGGTTCCTCCCCCTTGCTTTAGTCATTTTATTTATTTCCCACAAAATGCAGATTCTTTTTTTCTTTTTTTGTGGCATACAATTTTGTACATACAAAATACAATTTTGGCATACAATTTTGTACATACAAAATACAATTTTGGCATACAATTTTGTACTCTTTGCTTTAAATGATCTTGAGACTACTAAGGTTAAAGTTGTGTTTGGGAAGAAGTAAGGCTGTGACTGCTTTGTTACACCCCCCATATATATATATGTATGTATATATATATATGTGTGTGTGTGTGTGTGTATATATGTGTGTGTATATATATATGTGTGTGTGTGTGTGTGTGTATGTATGTATGTGTATATATATATGTGTGTGTGTGTATATATGTATATATATATGTATGTATGTGTATATATATGCATATGTACACACACACACCCCCCGCATACACACACACACACACACACACACACACACAGCTGGCAATTTGACTACATTACAGCTGCATATTTGTGGCCTGCTGCTGCCACTGAAGATGCAGTTGCTATGGCAACGCATCTTAACAGCTTCCTTTTGTATGCTATATGCATCTCTGCAAGATAAGCCAACCTTCCTGGTTTATTTTTAAGCCGCCGCATGCGTTTAACACCTTCCTGTCTAGGGATAGCCTATCCAAGTCTAAGAGCAACCTGGAATATCTGTTTTAGCATAGCAGCAATATAGAGCTAAGGATCAATGAAGATGGATGGTTATGGGGAAGAAGAAAACAAGATTGTTGTATGATGACAGAGAAGGACTCTTCCATGTCTGATTGTACCATTAAGAGTCTTTTTATAGGATTTTATAGAAATGTGTCACTTGGTCTGTTAGAGCAGTGTTTCCCAACCTTGTGCCTCCAGATGTTTTTGGCCTACAACTCCCATCATCCCTAGCTAGCAAGACCAGTGGTCAGGGATGATGGGAGTTGTAGGCCAAAAACATCTGGAGGCACAAGGTTGGGAAACACTGTGTTAGAGGCTAATAATCTCACACACTACTAATTTTCTAATAATAATTTATTACTATTTATTTGAGTGCTGGCATTTGAGAACAAACATTATCTCTGAAGATATGGGAGAAGTTTTAGAGCAGAACAGGGTTATTTTATATACAGTGGTACCTCGGTTTAAGAACAGTCAAGTTTAAGAATGATTTGGTTTACAAACTACGCAAAACCGGAAATAGTGTCTTGGTTTGAGAACTTTACCTCAGTCTAAGAATGGCACTAGCGGCAGGAGGACTCATTAGGGAAAGCACGCCTCAGTTTAAGAACAGTTTTGGTTTAAGAACGGACTTCTGGAATGGATGAAGTTCATAAACCGAGGTACCACTGTATTAGCAATTGATTTAGTCGCTGCAACTTGATGCCAACTGAGGTACAGTATGTGTGTCTATTTTGGGGTTGTTTTAATAATAATAATAATAATAATAATAATAATAATAATAATAATAATAATTTATTACTTATACCCGCCCATCTGGCCAGGCCTCCCCAGCCGCTCTGGGCAGCTTCCCACAGGATTTTAAAAAATGCAGTAAAATCAAACATTAAAAACTTCCCTAAACATGATTTAAAGATATGAATGGCAGAAGGTTTTAGATAGATCTCTTCCGTTCATAAAACTATTTAGCAACTCAATAACTGAGAGCCAGTTCTACTCCAGCACTTGAAAGGCATTTCAAATTGGAACATACCCATGTTCAAAAAGATGTTTCCAGAATTCAGAGGCTGGAACAACATGACAATATTTGATTCATAATTTGCAAAATGCTGTTTCCATTCTCCCAGATTGCAGGTTCACATTAACAAAATAATAATAATCTAGCAAGTATATCCCAGTGTTGAAAGGAAACTGGCCTGAGATCCAGATTAATAAGATTCATGAACTCTCTCCAATGCCTCAACAGAGGCTTGCCCTTCATTTACAAACAGGTACTCTGTTCAAGTTCCCTGCCACATGAACACTTTGCTTCTAAATTCTAAAACATGTTCACTTCCTTGAGTAGTGAGAAGACTTGGTCAAACCCTACAGAATTTAGCTTCCTCTGTGTGAGAGAGCACTGGAATATAGTTTATGTATACAGTGATGTTACACCCCACCCCAATCTCTGAGCCCAGGGGTTCCCGGCTTCCTTGGAATGAGGGGCAACAGAAACTGTGGTGCCTTTAGGGCATATGGTTTATATATGCATATATACAACCTGAGACTAACAGCATTAACACCCTAACAGATCTTGCTTCCCCATTAGGTTGCCAGGGGAGCCCCAAACATGTCTCTGACTCTCTAGCTTCTGCCCACTCTTCTCACTCAGCTCACAGACACTGCTTTCTGCCTATTGTCCTTCTAAGTACCAGCCAGGTGAGGGGGTTGGAAGATCCACCCATTAGCCAGAAGGGCACCATTACTTGGTTGTAGCTCTGGCAACCCAACTCATCCTTTTGGGATGCCAATAAGAACGCTTAAGTGGCCAGCTACAGGTTATCTCACAAAGGAACTTGTCTGATTAGTTCAACAATAGAATCCTCCATTAGACTTTAATACAGGACCCCAAGAACTGGAAGGGACTCAGATTGACCCCCCAAACCTGAAACAATACACAGCCTAGGACCCTCGTACCTACGGGACCGCCTCTCCTGGTATACCCCACGGAGGACCTTAAGGTCCATAAATAGCAACACCCTAGTGGCCCCAGGCCCTAAGGAAGTCAGATTAGCCTCAACCAGAGCCAGGGCCTTTTCAACACTGGCTCCAGCCTGGTGAAACACTCATCTCATGACACCAGGGCCCTGCGGGATCTGATTTGTTTCCGCAGGGCCTGTAAGACAGAGTTGTTCTGCCTGGCCTTTGGCTTAGAATCAGTTTGATTCCCTCCCCCTCTTTCTTTTTTCCTTTCTCCTCCTATGATGAGGCTGCATTTTAATGTTTTAATGTTGTATTTTAATCTTGTTTTTTAAGTTGTATTTCAAACAACTTGTTTTATTATTGGTTGTTAGCCGCCCTGAGCCCTGCCTTGGCTGGGGAGGGCAGGGTATAAATAAATGTAATAATAATAATAATAATAATAATAATAATAATAATAATATGCAAGCAATGGAAGCAAACAACCTCCAACAGTAGACAGCAGAACTGCAGGTTCTGCAAGATTCCCACCCTTTAAAAAGCAACAGGTTGGGTGCCTAAGGCCCCCTATTCCAAGCTGCTTCTACTCCAGGCAAACTCACAGCTAAAAACCTTGCCATTCTCTGTCTGAATTTCTCTGCCTCCCAATTCAAACTTGCATGTTCTCATTCAGCCCACATTCAGGAGGAGTAGAACACAAAGCAGAACAACAGCATGGGGGGAAAAAAGGAGTGGAAATCTTGGGTGGGGGAACTGCTTGCCCTGATTTCCTAGTTCCTATTCTCAAGATAGCTTTAACAAACATACTGTTTTGACCGAACGCCATAACAAAACTAAATGAGAATATAAACAACCCAGCACGCAACTAAAATCCTAACACAGTAAGATCTAAACAAAATACAGATGATGATTATATCAAGAGAGATCCTTTTGCATTTTAATAAAATGAAATGAAAGACATCCTTTGAGCAACCCCCCATTTAAAGATTTGTCTCTGGTGGCACTGTGGGTTAAATCACAGAGCCCAGGACTTGCCGATCGGAAGGTCGGCAGTTCGAATCCCCGCGACCGGGTGAGCTCCCGTTGCTCGGTCCCAGCTCCTGCCAACCTAGCAGTTCAAAAGCATGTCAAGTGCAAGTAGATAAATAGGTACCGCTCTGGTGGGAAGGTAAACAGCGTTTCCGTGCGCTGCTCTGGTTCTCCAGAAGCAGCTTAGTCATGCTGGCCACATGACCCGGAAGCTGTACAGTGGCTCCCTTGGCCAATAAAGCAAGATGAGCGCCGCAACCCCAGAGTCGGTCACGACTGGACCTAATGGTCAGGGGTCCCTTTACCTTTACTTTAATCACACCAAAGAAAAAAGAAGAGTCTCTCAGTAGGGGGGTGTCAGTTTAAGTCCTTGAGGCCAAAGGCAGCCCTCCATCTTTCTTTCTGTCTGGACTTGGGACTCTCTGCACGTACCCCTCTTCACTAGCCCTGCTTCAGATCTTCCTCAAGTGCTTTTGCCTGGCTAGAATTTGTCATTGAACTGTGATAGTGATGCCTCTTGCTTACGTGGGTGGAAATGTATGTGTTTGTGCGTAGGGGGAAGTGGGGCAGACTGATGCAGAAAAATTCAATCTCATGTTTTATGTACCAAAATGAGTCGAATAATTAAAAAAAATGCTTTATGCATGTCATATCTAATCAATATAATAATAGCAATCAAAAGAAGTTAGAAGATACAGTGGTGCCTCGCAAGACGAAATTAATTCGTTCCGCAAGTCTTTTCGTCTTCCGAGTTTTTCGTCTTGCGAAGCACGGTTTCCCATAGGAATGCATTGAAAATCAATCAATGCATTCCTATGGAAACCGCCTTCAGACCAGGTCCAGGGACAGTCTGTCCCCCGACCTCTTCTGAAGGCCGGCGTGGGGGCGAAAGTCTTTGCTTCCCCCCGCCTGCCTTCCCGGGACAGCGGAGACTTCTCCGCTGTCCCGGGGCGATCTTAAAATGCTGGCAGGCGGCAGCGAAGGCTTCGCTGCCGTCCCCCAGCATTTTAAAAGCCCCCGCGACAGCGGAGACTTCTCCGCTGTCCCGGGGCGATTTTAAAATGCTGGCGGGCAGCAGCGAAGCCTTCGCTGCCACCCGCCAGCATTTTAAAAACCCCGGGACAGCGGAGGACTTTTCCGCTGTCCGGGGTGATCTTAAAATGCTGGCGGGCGGCAGCGCTGCCGCCCGCCAGCATTTTAAAATCGCCCCAGGACAGCGGATGAATTCTCCGCTGTCCCGGGGCGATTTAAAAGCCCCCGGGAAGGCAGGCAGGGGGGGACAAAGACTTTTGCCCCCCGCCCGCCCTCAGAAGAGGTCCAGAGGGCTCTCCAAGCTGCGGATAGCAGCCTGCTGCCCCGCGCGAGGGGCGCTCTTAAGCAGAGCGCCCCTCGCGCGGGGCAGCAGGCTGCTATCCGCAGCCTAGGCGGGAACTCTTCTGAAGGCTGGCGGGGGAGAAGGGCTTTTCTTCCCACCGCCAGCCTTCAGAACAGCCTTCTGAACGTTGGCGGTGGGGAGGAAAACCTTCCTCCCACTGCAAGTCTTCAAGACAGGTCCGGGAACAGAGGAGAAGCACTGCGCACCTTCCCCTCTGTTCCCGGACCTGTCCTGAAGGCTTGCGGTGGGAGGAGGGCTTTCCTCCCCACCACCAACATTCAGAATGCTGTTCTGAATGTTGGCGGTGGGGAGGAAAAACCCTCCTCCCACCGCAAGCCCCGGGAACAGAGGAGAAGCGCTGCGCACCTTCCCCTCTGTTCCCGGACCTGTCCTGAAGGCTTGCGGTGGGAGGAGGGCTTTCCTCCCCACCGCCAACATTCAGAATGCTGTTCTGAATGTTGGCGGTGGGGAGGAAAAACCCTCCTCCCACCGCAAGCCCCGGGAACAGAGGTGAAGCCCTTCGCGCCTTGTCCTCTGTTCCCGGACCTCCCACCGCAAGCCTTAGGACAGGTCCGGGAACAGAGGAGAAGGCGCGCTGAGCTTCCCCGCTGTCCCCGGAGATTTCCCTATGGGCTTTCGTCTTGCGAAGCAAGCCCATAGGGAAATTCGTTTTGCGAAGCCGCTAAAACATCGGAAAACCCTTTCGTCTTGCGGGTTTTTCGTTTAGCGAGGCATTCGTCTTGCGGGGCACCACTGTAATGAGAATATAATGACTTGAGTAAAAAAAAAAAGGTTTTTGTATCATTCTGCCCCACCTACAGGGCACTTTGATAACAGTGGATGGGGGACTTTGATACAAAACGTAAATTGTATGAGAATGGTAATTATTTAGGAAAAAATAATGAAAAAAACATTTTTTTATTGTGAGAGATCATAATCAGCCTTACAATTTGTTACTTAAAATCTAAATTACGTATCAAAACTAACAAAGTTTCACATATATAGACTTTATGGCAGGTTTTCTTAACACAACATCAAAACTTATATTAATCTTTCCTCAAGCACCTATCCATATTTTTAAAAAACTTTGGAAAAACTTTAGAAAGCATAAGAACTCATGTTAGTAAAAAAATAGTAATTTGAACAAAATGCTTATTAAAAAAACAAGGTAATTACTTAACGTTTAGCTTCTATTGCACATTATATCCACTGAAGTCAAAAGAAAAAGTATAAAGAGATGATGTTCGAGATGCGCCCTTTGAGAAATTTGGTTTTGGCAACTGCAAAACAACATCCTTGAAATCAATGCTTGCCTTATCTTCTACAATGGGGAAGACAAACATACAAGATCCTGTTTCCCCCCGGAGATATGACACTTGATAATCAGATATTTAGAAATAACTTTGGCCATGTAGTAAACAACAGGTTTTTTTTCTTTTCAAATTTCACAAGTAGGAAATCAGTTTAGAGATTCCATGTAAACTTGTATATTGGGGAACTATTGTACACTAGCGAGGCACTTTTATACGTATCAAAGTGTATCAAAGTGCCCCAATGGACATTTTCATAAAACTAAAACTTATTAATAAAACCACTGAACTTATTTACACTTACATGTAATCCTGATTACTGAGTAGGATAACTTACCTTTGGTATTTTTAAATCTTAACTAAACAACGTAAAACAGCATTGGAACACTTTTACATTTCATGTAATTTTTCAGTTGGCCGCACTAAAAACACACCTACCCTCGTCAAATGCCAAGAGGGAACTGGCAGGCGGCGTGGTCACAACTGTCGTAATCACACATGTATAGACATGTTTTAGTGATGTCACGACACAAATAACGTTTCTCGATATTGAAATATTGTTGGTGTATCATTGTGTCCCTTGCATCAATGTGTCCCGCCTCCCCCTAGTTTGTTTTCATGGCTGAAATGAGTCTGATTGTACAAAGATATGAGTTATGTTTGTTTCCTTGCCATTTTTGGCTTTGGCCCTGTCCACTCCTGGAGCATGAAGCCCCAAGAAGGCTTCCCTTGAGGCAATGTGACTTTTGAGCTAAGAAAGATGCCACAGCCCTGAGGCAGACCAATAATGAATCTGAGGCATAGCTGTCAACTTTTCCCTTTTCTTGTGAGGAATCCTATTTGGAATAAGGGAATTTCCTTCAAAAAAAGGAAAACGTTGACAGCTATGATCTGAGGAGGGAACTGAGAGGAAGGCAACTGATACTGAATTCTCATGGCTACCATCTTCAGTTCTATCCTGGGAGAAAGGGAGGGGGAACAGAACCATAGTAAATGAATACATGCCGACGGTTGCAACAACATCCATCCTGCGCAGTCAAAGACATTTGCTAAATAAGTGCAAAAATGTTCCCCTTATCAGAAATATTAAGACGCTGTTCTTTGTTTTCAGCATCTGCTAAAGAAAAAGTTGTTTAAGCAAGTTATGTAAATTTCACATGCAATATTATTTTAGAATGTGCTTTTTTTAAAGTGCTGGTTTTATTTATATGCATTTTTAAAGTGACCTTGTATTTAACATCTGATCGTACCAGTAATTATAGTATATGTTATGCAAACCACTTACAAGTAAATAACATGTTAAGTAGCATGTTAATTCTATTAAATAAATGTAAATAAATAAATGTCAAACTAGAGCTGAGCCAAAATGACAACAGCGGCAGAATGGAAATAGTACGGAGTGTGACAAATACAGATCGGAATTGAAATCAATGTCATTTTACATCCAAGTTTAAATACAGTTTTGGTCCGTGATAAAAGAGAGTCGTGCAATCCCTGATATTGTCTTGACTTAACAAACCAGATTGGCTTAACAAACCAATGCATTATTAACATCAGCAACATCGCTACAGCTTGGACTCGAAATTTGCTGCCTGGTTTGTGGTTTAAAGTTTCAAAAAGGAATATCTGAAAATAGTTTTTAATTTAAATTCTGAAACACTGCCCAATTTTAGCCTGTGTGTGAAATTATATTTCTCCTACATCAAAATATACTGGGATCAGTCCATGATCTATGCTAGTCGTTCCCCAACTTTTTTGGGCCACTGTCCCACTTGGTTCTATAAACTCATTCCAAGCAGCCGCTACCCTTTAAAAAGCATTATTCAGAACAGCAGTTTACACAACCCATGAAGGACACAATAAAATTCAAAACAGTAATTGCACATGTATTCAAAAGATAAATGTATGCAAAAATAAATATATGTTCTGATCTAATCTTGTAGCTAAAAAAAAAAAAAGAATATACGGGAAAATAATATTGCATGAAAAATATTTTTAGGCATTCTTACTACCGAAAATACAAGGGTGAAGGAATTTCATACTATAAATTGTTTATATATAGATACTTCCAAAATATGCAAAAACCTTCAACTACCAGAGATGTACAGTAACTAATTTATAAGACAATAATATTACCAATAATTGGCTATCTTGTGGCTTGTTACAACTCAGAATCATAAATACAAACGAATGTGACTAAAGAAACCAAATTTGAAAGTGACAAGAGCAATAGAACTTTAAATATAAAACAAGTAAGGTGTTTCGCTTTAGGCTCTTGCCTAGTCAATTCTAAATAAGAAATCAGTGCACTCAGAAAAGCCCGCCTACAGCACCTCCACAACTTAATGCTTAGTGGGGCAGTGGAGGGGGGGCTTGGAGGCTTTGTAGATACCAGGGGTAGACATCAAGGGCACCATTGCATGTATAGGCACCATGCTGATGAGCCTTGCCTTTGGATTATAGCACAATTGCCCTTCTAGGGTGACGGTAGCAGTAGTAATAATAAATTATCCAGTTAAAACAAACATACCCTCTAAAAATTGAGCGGCAGTAATTAATACAAGGGCAATGAATAAAAGCATTTAATAAAAAGCTTCAGCATTTAAAAGTGGAAGAAATAAAAAATATCTAAAGCTTTTTTCCTTAAACATTGTCAAGATTAGGGCTACATCATTTGTTTCCTGGAGGAGAAAGTTGTGCAATCACAAGGGGCACAATTTGCACACATGATGTATCTCAATCATTTAAGATGATTTATTGAATCGTACTGATTTGCTGAATCCTGATGTAATTTCCCCATGAATAACTCCCCGCTCTCAAACAAAAACAACCCCACACACTATTAAAGCAACATTGGCCATGTGGGTCAATGATGCCAACTTTAAAAATGAAGATGAAACGTTTTTATTATTTGTTTCAGCTGAGGAATGTTGAGTAGATAGTCTTATACAGGCACCCCCGAGGCTAGTGTCTCAGGTTAGGTCCTGGTGGAGAACAATAAAAGGCCCTCTGCACATGGTCAAAATCAGCCCTCCTTTACCAGCACTTAACATATCCCTGCAGTGACTCCAATCATGAAAAACTGTTCCTGACTCAAATCTGGCTTGAATTAATCCATACTCTCTCCCACCTCTTGGAAAGAAGAACAAACATATATTGGCCCTGTGCAGATCTAATATATCTCATCCTATTAAGCCACAATATGCCCAAGCCTTGTCCACACAGTCTCTCTCTTTCCTCCTCCTGTCACAGCATGCCACAGGTGAAGACCTCATGGGTTAATTAATCATGGATTCCTGCTTCATTAGAACTGGGAAACTGAGGTTACTGGGATTGGGGAAATTTATATCTGAATGCAATTTCACCCAATGTGATCCTGGTAACCATAGATCCTGGTTCAGACATAACAGGGGACCACTGTTGGTTAAAACCCAGGAAATCCAGGGCACACCAAGAGGGAGCAAGGAAGAGGTAGTAAACAAGGCTTGGGCACAGCTTGTCTCAATAAACTGAGATATATTATGCCAAAGCCAGGCTATTAATAGGTGAGAATTCAGCCAAACAATAGAGATAATCAGACTCAAGTAGGATGGATACTTCACAAATACCTGTGGGCGTTTCCATTCCACTCTCCCCTGTGGAGGAGTGTTGTAGAAGAGAGATGCATCGCAAGCTGGAAATTCAGGGTCTTCAAAGAGCTTGCCTTCTTCAAGGCATTGCCGCTTGAGTTCGAAGTAATTTTGGTCCTTGAAGGGTTTTGCCGTTGTAGAACGCATGGCGATCTGTCCAAAGCCAGATGAAGACAAATTGTTTTGTAAAAACTGTTTAACCAACAGTTAAACAGTCTAAGACATGAGCAGCAAGAAGCAAATCCAGGGCAAGGCCGATAATCTTTACAAATGATGGATTGCAAATTAAAAGAAGGGTACGGGTACGGCAGAATTGATGGGCTGAAGAGTAATAAAGAGCTATGTGCCTAAATACTTGTGGCATTCTCTTTCTTTCGTGAAGGATGCCAATGGCGGCTGGTCCATTGGGGCAAATGTTGAGGTGCTGCCCACCAACTTCATTCTGCTCTGAGCCAGTATAGTCTACTCTGATTTGATTCTTCGCAAATATCATCTGAGGTCTCTCCCCATCATTTTCTACCTTGTCCCTTTAAACAGAGATTCTAGTGATATGAACACTGCTTCTCTGGAGAAGAATTCAGCATAACCGCTGGCTCTTTGTGAATAATGCAGTACTTTTTTTGGATCATGCAACTGGGTGCCCATGGGCCTTTCTAATGGGATTGACACCCTCCCAGAAAAGCAGCTGGCCCTGAACCTTATTACTGCATCATTCACATGCAACCCACAACTTTTTAGCGTGAAATGATTTCCGTGCCACGATTACCTTGTTCAATGTATAATTAATGTTAATATTAGGCAGGCTTCTTCATTGCATTGTTTTCTGTCTGCCTAATTTGTTGTTGTTGTTTAGGCCAGCTGAATCATAGAAGCATAGAATTGTATAGTTGAAAGGGACCCTGAAGATCTTCTAGTCCAACTCCCTGCAATGCAGGAATATACAATTGTCCCATAGGGGGCTCAAACCCACAACACTGGAATTATCAGCACCATGCTTTAACCAACTGAGCTATCCAACTAAGCCAGGCATATGATTTTATTGTTTATACGGTATTTGTTTGTAAAACAGTTGATTTTAAGTATTTTTTTAATAGTGTTGTCTGCTGCTTTTAAAGTTTTTTTGGTTTTTTTGTTATTTTTAATAAAGTTATTAAACTAATGTAAGCTATTTTGCTAAACGAAATTTAAAACAAAATTCATCCTTTGGAACACATTACAAGAACAGAAAGCAGAAGGGCCTGGCATGCCGAAAGTCCCTAGTTTGATCCCCGGCAGCTTCAGGTAGGGTTGGGCAATATTCCTGCCTGAAACCCTGGAGAGCTGTTGCCAGTCAGTGTAAACAATATTGTGCTAGATGGAGCAATGGTCTGACTCAGTATGAGGCAGCTTGCCTCACTGAAGATCTCACTTCATGAATCTTACGATAACCACAAAGTTTACACTATAACAAATAGATTAATTTAAGGTTCCACAATATTCTTTTTGTCCTCTCTCACACATAGAAGCACTGCAAATTTGAGGTGGGAGTATAAAGACTGGACGTGGACCAAAAATACATTGTCCTCTTGGGTAGGATGGAGATCGTTAGTTTGTGATACAACTCATTGGCATATTCTGATTAAAAAAAAAAAACCCAAACACTGCAGTGGTTAAACTGCAAATGGGTTTTATGAACATGTCCCGGCCTAAATCAGCTCAAGGGAAATATTCTCTCCATATGTCTGCAAACTGCTGTGCCGTAATTCACACAGGTAGGATTTTAATGGTCATCACCCCGCACCCCGTTTTCAGTACTCAGTACACAACACTGACTAGGACTCTCCTGAGGATTTCTGACAACGTCATGGTTCAGTGCATATTATAAAAATGTGATCTAACAAGCTAAGGCTGCAGGGAAAAATAAGGTGTGACTTTGTGGGGTGGCGGTTGCGGGGGAGGGAGGAGAGGATGTAATTCTGTATGAGTTAATCACCACCACAGCTATCACAATGGGAGAGGGGCTATTCCTTCGATAATTAGAGTAGAAACGTAATCAACGGAAGCATCTGCTGCCCACAAACATTTCTCGCAAGGTTATAACCTTGTACTAATCTTCTGTTCTGTGTAAAAAGATCTACCTTGTTTATCTTATTCCACCTCCGCAGAACCTTGCAAGACAACGCGTTAATGAAACACAGCTTTACAAATATCTGCTGCACGGATCTGAAGGCCTCATTTAGAGTGGCCCATCAGCCAGTTCATTCATACGCATAACGGCATATAGGAGCACATTACTGTCCTGAGCCGTGTAATGTCACCCAGTGGAGGGATTGGTGCAACATTTGGGGCTTTTTAAACTTGGAGGGTGGAGGAGCAGAGTAAGGGGGAAAGATGGATGCTTATAAAATTATGCATCCTATAGTACAGCAGGAATGGAGAAGCTGCAGCCCTCAAAATATTGCTGGAATAGAGCTTCCATCTTTCCATGCTATTGGTCATGCTGGCTGTGGCTGATGTGAGTTGTAGTTCCACAACATTTGGAAGGAACCCACTCCCCCCCCCCCATTCCTAGTGCAGAGACAGCGGGTGCGGAGAAGTTTCTCCACACCTCTCTCACACAGAACCAGGGTTGGGGACCTAATTGTTAACGAACATATTGGTCAACATAATGCTCTCACGCACACTCAAACACACACATTACGAAATGTTGGTTGTTCAGTTGAGAGTGCTGCAATGATATTATCCTATTTATTATATGTTATGATCGTCATACAATTGCATTTAAGTGGGTTTTCCCCCTGTGCACTGCTTTGAGTCCAAATGGTATTTGGGGTAAATGTGGTATATAAATAAACTCAACTTGACTAATGCCATCAAAAACATATAATCTGCTGGTTTTTAATTTCGGTCTTCAGTTTAATGGAAGATACATTTTAAAAAAATCTCTACCGGCTGCTTTTTAATCTAAGTACAGCTACGGCTTGATGAAATCAGTCAGTAACGCTGTTTGTTTTTAATTGCTGTGTATCTGTGATTTAAGGACTTTATTTTTTGTAGCTCCCTGAAGAAGGCTTTTAAACCAAGATTGGCTGGAACACGCTGAGTTGCCATAAAATGAAATCCACCACCCCACCCCCCCGCCTTTTGGCAAACACTCTAGGTTTGGGGCAGATTCAGGACAGATAAAAGGATGTACTTCTTTACACAATGTGTAGTTAAAGCGATGAAATTTGCTACCGCAAGATGTGGTGATGCTGGCTACCTACTTAGAGCTTTAAAATAAATTAAGGCAAATTCATGGAAGACAGAATGATCAGTTGCAACTATGGTTATTACGCTACCTCTGCGATTAGAGGCACTATGCCTCTTCATAGCAGTCAATGGGGAATGACAGTAGGAGACAGGGCTATTGCATTCGAATGCTGCTGGTGGGTTTCTATAGGCTTTGGGCAGGCTGTTGTAGGAAACTGGCTGGTCCTTTCCCCCCATTCACACACACATGCGAGTGGCCCCAGCTAGTCCAGCTCTACAGCAACTGCCCCATTCATCTATATATGATCCTATGTATTTAGCAGGAAAATCAGCATTTTATTTTTAGTTATGTGATTTATTTTTAGTTATGCAGTAAGTAACCCTGTTAAATGGCACACAATGGATGATGGAAGTGGTTTGTTTTTGCGTGATGCCTTCAGAACTCTCCATCCAGCTGTTTACAACCCTGAGAACTCTTCCATCCACAAAATTGGCTCCAGGGGGTTGCACATAGCTCTGTGCACAGTGTATGAACCACAAGGAACTATGATTTCTAAGGTTGCCAACTTTTCGACTTGTTCACATAGCTCAGCCTTTAATAGCAGCTTAGTATGCAGGAATTAGCAGGTGATAGTATTTAAATCCATGCGATGAAAGATAATCATGGGCTAATCCTTGCATACTGAGCACTTTTCTGAATGGCAAAGTTATAGTGGCCAGTTGAAAAATTGGCAACCCTTGTATCTTCTGAATGACTCAGACTTGCTGTGGAATCAAGAGCATACCTGACGCCTTGGCATGACTTAATTTTGAATTGTGTGAAAACATGCAGAGTTAATCCCTATGAATAGAATTGGTTGACTGAATCAAATTATGGTTCAGCAGTTGCCCGGGGAAGCTACTTGCCTCCATTCAGTTTTGCAAAATGCCTGGCCCATCAAGCTGCATGGACCTCTCACCAGGAACGTAGGAGGAGAGCCAATTTCCTGATATTGTCACCTGCTTGGGACTCGCAAAACAAAGTAAATACGCTCCAACTATTTCAATTTACCAGGGGAAGCCTCTCAAAATACAGAGAGGTCAAAAAGTGTCTTGCTGTGTAGGTCACTGTTGCTTACTGGGAGGCAGATAGGGAGGGCAGAGGTGGTGGTGTGTTCCATTAAGTGTAAATGCATCTGTTGGGATTGCCTGATTGGTGTAGTGCATATGTGCTGGTGAAACCAATCTCCCCACGATTTTGCCTGTTTCCTGCCCGGTAAGCAAGGGTGTCCTACCTGCCATGAACCTCATGTAGAAATTCTGTTCACTTTGTTTGGTTGTCCCAGGTAGGCAGCAAAATCAGGAAATACAACATTCAGGTGATTTTATACTCTCTTACAGCCCCCCCCCTCACCATTTAGATGGTAATGTGCATTACTTCACTTACTGCAGAATGTGATGAGCCAGCTCTGCTATATCTATGAGCTCTTCTGCTCATTCTGCCGAGCGGGGCTTGGACATTTGCCCCAGAGTCCTGCCCTGACAGTGCCACTGCCCAAATTGATGTGTCCCTAAATTGTCTTTTGGAGAGAGGCAGGAAAGGGACCTTTAAAACATGCCGGTTCTGCAAGTTTCAGCTTTCGTGTGGCCGGACCTAAAAGGGATCGGCATCTTCAAACTTTGCTCAGAAACGAAGTTTTCAGCAGGCGTGCCTTGTATGTCAAACTATATCTGCTGAAACCCTAATTTTTACACTGGTGACACATGTAAAGAAACCCTATTCTGTTTAGCATCTGGCCACCCTGTTTAGCACTGCCCACCCTTGGTCAGCACTGCCATCCGGTTAGGACTTTGGGGAAGACATCCGTAACCCCGCTCAGCAACAAGACCAGAAGGCTGCCCAAACGGAACTGGCTCAACAATATTTTGCCCTTAAGTGAATTAATACACAGTGCCATCTAAACAGAGGGGTGACATAAGAAACATTAAGGCTCCTAGTTCAACTTAACTGAGAGTAAACCCCCACTGAATTCAATAGGGCTTACTTCTGAATAGACCTTGTTAGCTCTGCACTACAAGCCCAGAATTTAGAATGGTCTAAATTGTACCTATGTGGATATATTGACTCTGCATAGGCATGGAATCATAGAATTGTAAAAGATGGAAGGGACCCTGAGGATCTCACCCTCAGCAATGCCTGAATATGCAGCTGTTCCATATGGGAATCAAACCTGCAACCTTCGCATAATCAGCACCATGCATGCTCTAATCAACTGAGCTATCCAGTAATCCAGTTTTGTTTGCATTTTAATTAGAAACTGCCTAATTTTCCAACCCATATGTGAAATGAAACCCATCAGTCCTTCAAAATTTGCACTTCTCTAAATCAGTGTTTCCCAACCTTGTGCCTCCAGATGTTTTTGGCCTACAACTCCCATCATCCCTGACCACTGGTCTTGCTAGCTAGGGATGATGGGAGTTGTAGGCCAAAAACATCTGGAGGCACAAGGTTGGGAAACACTGCTCTAAATGTTGTGGCACAGTTCTTCAACCAAACAATATGCACGGAAAGGTATATATTAGGTGTTCTTAACAGCTCAATTGGCTAGAGTGTGGTGCTGATAACACCAAGGTTGCAGGTTGGTCCCTGTATGTGACAGCTGCATTTTTCTGCCTTGCAAGGGGGTTGGACTAGATGATCCTCAGGGTCCCTTTCATCTCTACAATTCTATGATTCCATGACCATTTTCAGTATGCCTATGCAGAGTCAATATACCCACATAGGTACAATTAGACCATTCTAAACTCTGGGCTTGTAGTGCAGACCTAACAAGATCCATTCAGAAGTAAGCCCTATTGAATTCAGTGATTGAATAACTATATGATTCTACCATATTTTTTGCTCCATAAGACACACTTTTTCCCTCCTAAAAAGTAACGGCTTCCCCCGCCAGCCCCAACAAACTCCTGAGCAGCTCTGGGGTAGCCCGTGAAGCCTCTGCAGGGCAGCGGGATGACTACCCCAGAAGCCAGAACAGCTAGAGAAAGTGCTGCACAGCGCTCCCTTTAAATAATATATTTTTTTCTTGAATTCCCCCTCTAAAAACTAGGTGCGCCCTATGGTCAGGTGCACCTTATGAAGCGAAAAATACGGTATATCAGTGAAAACAACATACAAAAGGCATTCTATTAGAGAAAATTGCTTGCAAAAAATGTGTATATTAATCAAAACTACATACCTGAATGTGTTTTATCAGGAGAAATTTGGCTGGATTGCTGATCGATTCCTGTTAAATTTCTTTCTAAAAATAAAACATAAAAATTGTCAATAGTTGCAAAGATGTATAGGTCTTAAAGTAATATTTGGGGGGAAAGGAGCTGAGAGAACCAGACTGACAGAAGTGTCTATCGCTGGTCATAGATGGATAGACAGATCAATCTATTTCTGCTTTGTGTCCCTTTCACCTGTGTCCACCCACATAGGAGTCCATTCTGTCCTGTTTCTGTATCTGTATTAAAAATGCACTCCTAACGATCTCTATTCATATGAAAGTCTCACTAAATTCAACTGGGCTTACTCCTAGGCACGTTGGGGGCTATGACTGCAGCCTAATCTGTGATGGTCATGATCAGTGCTTTTTTATATATAAAAAAAACGTTTAGGGGTACAGTACTCTCATTTTTCTACTCATATTGAAAGACTGACCCTCAATGCGGCCGAACTTAGATTCACAGAATGTTTAGGGGTATGCGTACCCGTGTCTCCCCAGAAAAAAAGCACTGCTGATGATGATTAAAAGCAGCATGAAAACTAACTTTTAAATGCATATGCTGAATTCCTGAAGCACCCCAAGTGCAATAGGGCAGAGAAGGGAGTCAGAACACGACCCTGAGTGTGAAAGCAGGTATGGAAGTTTGCTTCCAAACTATCATTTCTATGTTAGAAGCACAGAAGTGTCTCTAGTTTTATCTGTGAAATGCTTCAAGGTATGGAGACGGGAAGTTCTACAAGCCCGCCATGAATTCCAATGAATCTGAACCTTATCTCGACCTTTCCTGGGCAAATGTGCAGATCGGAATGCAATTATCTTTGAATTTTGTCCTCCTCCAACTTTTGCAAAGTAGTTTTCAGCTACAAAAAAACCCCCAATGATAATACTGCTATTCACTTTAAAGTACATATTTTAGGGTAAAGTGTATTTAGAACTGTACACACCGCAACAAAATACGCATTTATGTTTTCTGATAAAATATTCATTTAACTATGAATTTTATGTTGAATATTTTTTTTAAAATGTATGGTTTCATGCAGAAATGAGATGGAACTTTTGAATGAATGCATGCAAAATTAACCTGGATGAAAACAGATTGATCCCTCTCTTTCTATTAAACGCTCAGTTTCATCCTTAACTGGGCACCTACCTTTCAACATTTTGCAGACAGAAATAGGGACATGCTTGTAGCACTCATTCCAAAGATTACAGCTCCAATGCTCATTCCAAGGATTACACTGCCACTGTTACACTGGATTGTGGCTCCACTCTGTCTACCCTGTTTTCTGCCAATTTTAAACCATGGGGAATGTTTGTTGTTTTGATTACCAATATATGCAAGGGGATATCCTATTGCCCTGCAATAGATTACCAATGGCTCAAAACATATATTTGCAACTGCAGTCTATGAAACAGCAGGCAATGCACTGCACAGTGTCTCTTAAATTACTGAGTTGCCACTGCTACAGAACTAATAAATCAGCTGCAACACTGAGGCTTCATTCACTTGTTCATCACATAGCCTGACATGTGGCATACATAACCTGTCAGAAGTGCCTTTCTGCATTCTGCTTAGGGCACACAGGACAGTCCCGATGGAAAAGAATCAATAGATACACAAATCTGACATAAGAAATGACAATAGTCAGAAAATGGTAGGACAATTATTTTGAATAATTCAGTCTATCAGGACACTCTAAGGATCATCCTTGAACCAAGGAATTTCAAAGGGAGCCACAAATGTGATACTGCTGGATTACAAGTAAATCAACTGAGTTGAGTCAGAAAGCAGACAATAGTTTCCAATTGCATTTTAGATGTTAACTAGTCTCTGCATTACCTGGCTGATTGTTTCATCACACACCACTGCTGTTGTAAAGGGCCACTGTGCTTATTCTGGCTCAAACTGAATTGCCGCTATCTGTACCTTTTGCATCTCATTTCCCTCTAAGCTCAGGGTTTGCCACCTGTCCCCTCTGCGGTGCATATATTTACAAAAACACTTTGTGCATCCAATGCAAGTTCATGCCATAATAAATTTGTTGGCCTTTGAGGTTAGTCTTAAGGTTCATGCACATGCCTTGACACCAGAGGTGGCGGACTCCACTTTCCACTATGAGAAACAACTTCAGGAGAGAGAGATGACCCTGAAGAACAACAGCTCCCTATTGTTCACACTAAGCACGTGAAAAATGCCCTCTTCACTGGCACGTGCTTTATAAGCACAGGTACAGAAAAACAGCAACAGCTGGTGTATAAGAAAAATACAGCACACAGTGACCCTCAGATCTTGATCATAGATATTTTTACAAGGGCACAAGCAAAGAATACTTCTCTATTCGTAACATGTGCAGCTGGCATTGAGTGTGAGCTTTCCAAAACATTGCTCAGTCTTCGCTTGTTGTGCATGTTTGTTTCTATTTCTGCCTGCTAAATCAAACAGATTTTGTGCAAACTTATCCTCCGGAAAAATGTACATGTGACTCTGTTTTGGAAGTCATTCTTGCATTGGGCCTAAATCTTGCACACTAAAATCCAGTCATTTGCCCCACTGACAAAACAAAATCCTTTTGTATTCCTGTACTCAGCTCAGTGACTACTGCATACTCTTTAACAGTAACAGGAAGATATTGACAAATGAATCCTGTAAATATTGTCATTGCAGTTAAACTAGTCACTTACCTGGATTGAACCAAGTGTGCACCACGAGTTCCTGAGCTGACAGGCAAACGCACACAGAAACTCCGAATTTTCTACTGCAAACAGAACTCCCGGCTTCTTAACCTGAAAACTTTTTGGACTGTACCAAGATCTAACGAGTCAAGGGGGAGGTTCATAGTAACTTTTGTCTACTTTTCCCTCCTTCTCTCTTGTGGGAAAATAAAACACAGCTGGAAAGGAGTTTTCTTTGGTTCATTCCTGGGACACATATGTTAAAGAGTATTACCGTTAACTTCCGGTTTTTTAACAAACAAGGACATATTAGGAAGGAGGATACCAGGCAGTTTGTGGAGGAATTCCTTTGCAATAAACTGGACAGGCGTTGGCATGCTTGTTATTATAGAAGGAGAATAAAAAAATGAGTGGGCTTGTTTGTGAAGTTGTCTTGCGATCTCCACATGGGTAAAAATGCACAAGACACATTCCCTGCCTATTTTTATGCTGTTTCTCTTTGGCAGCAAACGTCAACAGATTTCGGGCTGGTAAGAGATAAACTGTGAATGTCAGCTTTGTCACCAAGCAGCCAGTTAAGGCTGGTCCATTAGAGAGACTGGAGCACCAGCCCACCACCTCAGACAGCCTCCACCTGCATGCCTTCTTCCTAATATTCAGTCTGGTGTGTGACACTGGTTCTTGGCTACCTTCTCTTCCTCACTTTGATTTGCGTTTTTAGAACTTAGAAGGGAGAAGGGTGAGAACAAAATCAGTGGACCCTTACAGTCATTAGCTCTTGCTCCACCAACTGCTGGCCTCCCTACCTTCCACCTTGACTGTCCCAGTGGACAGAGGCTGCTGCTGTAGCCAGTGGTGCAGTGGAAAGGGGCACAGGTCTACAGTTTTGTTCCGAGCAGAAGCAAAGATGCCATCTGTCAGAGAACCAGGTTAACTGATGGGCCTTCCTTACTCTGGTGAGCAAATGAGGTGATAATGAGGCTTTCAAGTTTCTTTGTGACAGATTGTCATTAGAGGACGTCAGAGCATGAGGGAAACAATCAAGCAGAGGCTAGATACTTCTTTCTTTCTCTTTTATGGGGTTCCAACTTCATGCTGATCATTTAAATGTAATGCATTTGCAAGATTGCTTGCATTTCTAATTAAAAACTGCATGCAAACTATTATTATTATTATTATTATTATTACTACTACTACTACTACTACAGTTATATCCCAACTTTCCTTCAAGGAGCTCAAAGTGGTGTAGATAGTTCTCCTTCTCCCCACTTTATGCTCACAAGAACCCTGTGAGAGGGGTTAGGATTAATGGCAGTGATTGGCCCAAGGTCACCCAGCAAGCTTCATGGGTTAGTGGGGATTTGAACCTTGGTCACCCAAGGCCTAGTACAACACTCTAACCACCACTGTCTCCTCAGAAGGGGTGGCTGTTTGCTATGATCAGTCAGTTAGTGTAAGCCTTAGTGGCAGTGTAGTGGTTAGAGTGTCAGACCAAGTCCTGGGAGACCTGTGTTCAAATTCCCTCACAGCCACATAAAAGCTCACCTGGGTGACATTGGGCAAGTCTCTCAGTGTAAGCCCAACCTGCCTCACAGGTGATAAAATGGTGTGAGGATAAAATGGTGTGGGGGCAAAGAACCATGCGTATCACCTTGAACTCCATGGAGGAAAAAAGGGTAAAGGGGACCCCTGACCATTAGGTCCAGTCGTGGCCAACTCTGGGGTTGCAGCACTCATCTCGCTTTATTGGCCAAGGGAGCCGGTGTACAGCTACCTGGTAATGTGGCCAGCATGACTAAGCCGCTTCTGGCGAACCAGAGCAGCGCACAGAAACGCCGTTTACCTTCCCACCAGAGCGGTACCTGTTTATCTATTTGCACTTTGACGTGCTTTTGAACTGCTAGGTTGGCAGGAGCAGGGACCGAGCAACAGGAGCTCACCCCGTCACGGGGATTTGAACCACTGACCTTCTGATCGGCAAGTCCTAGGCTCTGTGGTTTAACCCACAGCACCACCCGCATCCCGTAATGGAGGAAAGGTGGGAGAGAAATGCAATAAATAAACAAACAGTGCAGGAAGTCATCCGCTTTGGAGACCTTAGTGGGGGAAGAGAATACCTGGCCCACCAAGTGGATCCAGTTGCCCACTCTTGCTTTGAAAAAAAAAAAAAGCTTTGGGCTGCTCATCTGTGCTGGTGGTATGGCGACAACTTTCAAAACTGGGGCAGAAAGGGTCAAATCTTTAATAAGGATTTGCTGTGACTTTCCCGTTTTGTATTACCTCTGCCTTCATTCTTCGAAAATTACATTTCGCCTTTCTTGAATTTCAAAGTGCTGGTTCCCTGACTTTCAGCATAATCAGATCAGAGATGGTTCCATTGTTCTCACAAGTTCATTTTGGGGTTGCTTATTTGATGCTTCAAATCCCATTGATCCTGGTGGAACATGAGCAAGCATTCTGGGATCAAGCTTTGCACCCTGCTTCCTGTTCCCCTCCATCAGTGGAACATGCAAACTATTGTTTATTTTATTTCTGGGTGCCAACGGCAAGCCCCCAACTTTTGCAAACACTATTAGTCAACCTCTTTTCAGCAACGGCTGTGCTCGGCATAAATTATTAATAAAAATTGCCCTGTGCGAATTGCTTAATAAAACATGAGTTCATTTGCAGCAGGGATTCTCCCCAAGGCAACATGTTTATTTTATTTTTTCTAATCTAAGCAGTTTTGTTCAGAGAAGGGACCCAAGAGAGGAAGAGTTTGGATCCACACCACAATCTGGAAAAGGGTTTGCTACCTGTTTACATGGCAAGATGGCTCAAGTCAAGAATACTGCATCAACATGGGGGAGCCAAAATCCTGCCAAAACATCTGCTACAATTTTAGCTATATCAAAACAGGACATTTCTTAGATAGAACCATCTAAATGGAACATTTTTTAGATAGCACCATCTAAACGGGACATTTCTTAGATAGAACATTTTTGTTTTTGTTTTCCTTTTATCTGACAGATAGTAGCTTAAGTACAGCTGCATGTAAACATTAGTGTTGTGCAGAGCATTTGTCCTGTACAGTGGTACTTTGGTTCTCAAACGTCTTGGTTCTCAAACACCTTGGCTCCCAAATGCCGAAAACCCAGAAGTGTTCTGGTTTTTGAATATTTTTTGGAAGCCAAACATCTGATGCGGTTGTTGGCTATGGTTTCTGGGGCACCAGTACCAATCAGAAGCTGTGCCTTGGTTTTCGAACATTTCGGAAGTCAAACAGAATGGATTAAGTTTGGCACTTTTGTTTTTGCTATTTATTTTGCGTTTTTGTTTTTGAGGCTTTTTCAGTTAATTTGTTTTTCTGACTGTGTGGAACCCAGTTCAGCTACTGATTGATTGATTGTGTGACTGCAGAAATAGATAAAAGCCCCCCCCCCCCTCCAAACAATGACAAAAAATAATAATTTTAATTTTTATCATCTACAATACTGTCTTATTTATTTTATAGTACAGGACATTGATTATTGCTTTCATTTTATGGATCAATGGTCTCGTTGGATAGTAAAATACATGTTAAATTGCTGTTTCAGGGGTTGTTTTTAAAAGTCTGGAATGGATTAATCCTTTTTGCATTACTTCCTATGGGAAAGCATGCCTTGGTTTTAGAAAGGACTTCCAGAAAGGATGAAGTTTGAGAACCAAGGTACCACTGTATTACTTCTTTCTATCATCCTCCATCAATTAATGAGAAAAGAAAATGGATTCCATAATTATCAAAGGACAGGGAAAACTTTTGGTGAATACTTGGTGGAGCAGAGGAGAGTGCCCCTGCTTAATTTTGAGGTGGATGAAGGGTACCTGTGAGTGCCCTTTCTTTGGTTCTTCAAACCATCTTACCTGTGGTTCACACTCTGCATCCTTCCTAGATGTCCACACTTCAGTCAAAGCCCAGGGGAAGACATCATGAGCTTTTTTTCAGATCAGGAACCACGAGCAGCCGGGGTGGGGGGGACAGAGCACTGGAGAAATGTTCACACTGGAAAGAAAAAAGCACACGCCATCCTTGGCCACCTTGCCATCAGTGCTCAAAGCCCCACACTCATGCAGTCTTTGAATCATAGAACTGTACGACTGGAAGGGACCCGGGGGTCATCTAGTCCAACCCCCACAATGAAGGAATCTCAACTATAGCATCCATAAATTCTAAACAGATTTGCAAGTGGTCTGGGAATGAGGCGGGGGGGGGGGGGGGAGACAGACTCTTTTGTAGAGGAAACCTTGTAAGAAACAGGAGGCCAGATTTTGGCAAAATAATACTACCAGCACTAGCATCAATGCCAATTCTTGTTAGGTATTCAGAAAGAGATTGGGAAGGGAACAAAAGGTTCATCTAGTCCATGGATAGGCAAACTAATGCATCTCTGGGTTATTTGTGGGGCATAGGAATTCATTCATCACCGCCATCAGGCTCAGCTTCAGAAACTTGGTCCAGCTGCTCAAGCTGGGTGGTGTAGTCTTACCTGACCGAGTCCTGGTAACTGTAGGACTCTGGGACAGTGCTTGGAGAGAACTATTTTGAATTAACAAAGTCCGCATAATTGGTTAAAGGGTTTTTTTGTGTGTTTTTTTTACACCACCTGAAAGCAATTCCCATAGTTGCTGGGTGAATGGAACATAAATTAAATTTCTTTTGAGGTAGAACTTGAAGGATTTCCACTTTTACCTCGACTACAAAGCGGTCTATGTAGGGATGGTCTTGGCTCTGTTTCAGAAGCTGCAGCTGGAGCGGAATGCGGGGCCAGATTGTTGGTGGGAGCTTCTGGTCAAGAGCATGAGATTCTGTTCTTGAAACAGCTGCGCTAGCCGCCCATCCACTACCAAGCCAAGTTCAAGGATCTTTTGATAATTTGCAAAGCTCTGGAAAACTTAGGTCCAAGATAACTCAGGAAATGTCTGAATCCTGATAATCCCAGATTGATCACCAGGATCATCTGCAGTAGCATCCTTGGTCATTCCCTGAGTAGGTGAGGCTCATTTGACAGCAATATGAAACTGAGCCTTTATAATAATATAGTCGTACCTCGGTTCTCGAACAGCTTACAGTTGTACCTCTGGTTGCAAACTTAACTTCGTTCCAGAGGTCCGTTCTTAACCTGAGGTGCCACTTCAGCTACTGGGGCCTCCTGCTGTTGCTGTGCCGCCGGCACACGATTTCTGTTCTCATCCTGAAGTAAAGTTCTTAATCCGAGGTACTACTTTCGGGTTAGCGGAGTCTGTAACCCTAAGTGTTTGTAACCCGAGGTACCACTGTAGTTGTCAAACAAATTGGCTCCTGAATGCCGCAAATCCGGAAGTAAGTGTTCTGGTTTACGAACGTTTTTTGGAAGCCAAATGTCCAACGCGGATTCCACTTGATGAGTGCAGGAAGCTCCTGCAGCCAATCAGAAGCTGCCCCTTGGTTTTCAAATGGTTTCGGGAGTCAAACTGGTTCTCGGAATGGATTAAGTTTGAGAACAAAGGTACCACTGTAATAATAATAATTTATTATTTATACCCCACCCATCTTGCTGAGTTTCCACAGCCACTCTTTAGTCTCATTAGCCCAGTCCTGTGGAACACTTTGCCACTAGAGATCCCACAGGTGCCTTCTGTGCCAGCTTTTAAATGCCTGCTGAAAACTTTTCTATTCCTCAAGGCCTATGCAGGCAATAAAGAACACATTATTCCAAAATGGTTAACTGATGCCTGTTTCTTATTTTTTATACGTTTTTTATTATATGGTTTTATGTTTTATTGCTGTAAACCACTTTGATATATTTTTTATGACACAGCAGTATACACATATTTGTATAAATAAATAAAATCTCACATGTGCTTTTTTACTAGTTATACTCTGTGGGTCTTTAAGCTTAAAGATCAGAATTGTTGGGGGAAATGAATTAAGCAATTCACCTTCAACAGCCTCTGCTTTTAGATGTATACCGTATTTTTCGCACCATAAGACGCACCTAGTTTTTTTGGGGGGGAAATAAAGAAAAAAAATTATTTCCCCCCCAGGCGCGGGGCTGGCGCGGGGGAAGCCCGAGCTTCCCCTGACCCCAGCCCCCAGAACAGGCTGCTGCCTGCAAGCCTTGCGAACCCGGCGGGACCTCCCGCCCAGCACGCAAGGCTTGCGGACATCTGCCCGAAGCACGGGGCGTCCTCCGGAGGGCACCCCATGCTTCGGGATGCAGGCTGCCTCCGCAAGCCTCCCGCACCCAGCGGGAGGTCCTGCCGGGCGCAGGAGGCTTGTGGACATGCGTCCGAAGCACAGGGCGTCCTCCAGAGGGCACCCCATGCTTCGGGATGCAGGCTGCCGCCCCAAGCCTCGCGTGCCCGGCGGGACCTCCCAGGAGGCTTGTGGACACCTTCCCAAAGCACAGGGCGTCCTCCGGAGGGCACCCAGTGCTTCAGGATGCAGGCTGCCGTCCACAAGCGGGCGCGGGAGGCTTGCGGATAGCTTCCTGAAGCCTGGAGAGCGAGAGGGGTTGGTGCGCACCAACCCCTCTTGCTCTCCAGGCTTCAGCGAAAGCCTGCATTCGCCCCATAGGACGCCACACATTTCCCCTTCATTTTTGAAGGGGAAAAAGTGCGTCCTATAGGGTGAAAAATACGGTACTTAGTGTTCTTAAACATCCTCTATGCTTCAGCACAACAGCCTGCAATATTCGGAATGTGGGGTGGGGCGTTTGGATGAAATTGAATTGAGAACTGAAAGTGAACCAGACTGGTCTATCTGGTGAAAAGATGAACTTAAAGAGCAATTGGTTCCCTTTTTTGGACATGTGGAGCTTGAACAAGAATAAATCCATTTAAAAAAAATGAATTTTGTTCTTGAAGGGCCTCATGTGCCATCTGCCAGAGAATGAGGTTAATTGATGGGCCTTCCTTACTCTGGTGAGCAAATGAGGTGATAATGAGGCTTTCAAGTTGTGTGAGCTCCATTTGTGTGTGACCTCCATGAGAGTTCCACAACATCATGCATAACCCCAGCGGTAGCAGGCAGGGCACAACCCCGCGGGACTCTACTGCCCAGGGTGGTTGCCTCAGTCCACCACAAAGGCCCTGGGCAAGTGCTGCAGCCCCAGATCTTAGTGTGCCTAGTGTGGAGTTTCAGATGCTGGAACTGGAAAGCTGCACTGCACAGGCCTGGGGCTTCTGTCAGTGGTGATGTTGGGCTGCGCATCCCCTCACCTGCTGCCTCTCCTCAGCTCGGGCCTGAGTCTGGCTTTGACACTAGTTGCAGCTTGCAGGGGTCTGTCATGAATTGCCACAACAGAGGCTTTGCATCACTAAAAATATTGTTTATCTATTTACAGTGGTACCTCAGGTTACATACGCTTCAGGTTACAGACTCCGCTAACCCAGAAATAGTGCTTCGGGTTAAGAACTTTGCTTCAGGATGAGAACAGAAATCGTGCTCCGGCGGCGCGGCAGCAGCAGGAGGCCCCATTAGCTAAAGTGGTGCTTCAGGTTAAGAACAGTTTCAGGTTAAGAATGGACCCCCGGAACGAATTAAGTACTTAACCCGAGGTACCACTGTATAGCCCACCTTCTTCTTCAAGTATATCAGGGTGGAGTACATGGGTTTCCCCAGGCCCATGCAAGGGGGCAGCTGGATACACTTGCCCCAAGACTCAGACGGCTAAGCTGGCTGGGGAGGGGGGGGCCAGCAGGGGGCAGCTGCTTTTTTGATCAATTTTGTAACTTTATTCTAACAAGACTCCTGCCCCAGTCCTCAGGCAAGATCTGCACGGGCCTGGTTCTCTCCCTCTGAATGGAAAATCTCACATCTGTTTAAAAGTGCTAAGCCAGTCTTGGAATGAGCCCAAAATTCATTCATTTATTCATTCATTCTTACATGTACAGTGGTACCTTGGGTTACATACGCTTCAGGTTACATACGCTTCAGGTTACAGACTCCGCTAACCCAGAAACAGTACCTTGGGTTAAGAACTTTGCTTCAGGATGAGAACAGAAATCATGCGGCGGCGGCACGGCAGCAGCAGGAGGCCCCATTAGCTAAAGTGGTGCTTCAGGTTAAGAACAGTTTCAGGTTAAGAACGGACCTCCAGAACGAATTAAGTACTTAACCCAGGGTACCACTGTATACACCACCTTTCCTCCAACGAGCTCATGGTATCAGTTCTCCCCCTCCTTATTTTATCTTCACAACAAGCCTGCAAGGCTGGGAAGGCAGTAACTGGCCCCCAAGGTCACCCAGTGAGCTTCATAGCCCAGTGGGGATTGGAACTTTGGTCTCCCAGGTCCAGTGCTATATAACCACTACACCACATGTTGAATTATACGGCTGGGAATTCTGGGACCTGTAGTCATTCCTCTTGCTTCGAATAATAAACAAACTATTATTATTATTATTATTATTATTATTATTATTATTATTATTTTCCAACTCTCTTGCAAGCCTGAGCTTATCCTGCCTGACCTTCTCTCTGCAACTGTTGGCTTCTCGTGCATACTCTTCCTTTGTGATTTCCCCCTTCTTTCGTTTCTTACCGTGCATTTCTTCAGCTCACCTGTAAGCTCCTTAGGCAGCCACGCTGGTTGCTTTCAGTTCCTCTTTTCTTTCGTGTTGGAGTTGTTGCTTGAATGCTGATGGTTCCTTATTTTTAAAGCGAACTTGGCTTGGGCAGCTCTCAGATAGAGAATAGCCCTCTGTAGACACACAGCCACCATAATAAGAGGGCATGGCTATTACCACCATGGTCTACCTGAGAAATTCTCTGAGGTATTTCACAGCCCCCTGCCCGGAGACAGAACGCTAAGCCAGGTGCGTGATATTACTGACCCAGAAGGGAAATTTTCTTAGGTCATAACAACAGAGTTCACAATTCTACGGCATCGCAGTGAAATGTTTTTGCCCTGGACCTCCGCCATTTAGTTGCTCTACAAGTGGAAGAGCTGTATTTGCATTGGAAACCGAAATTGCTCACTAGGTGGCAGCATTGCTCAACACTGACCTAATCTCCCTCTTAACCTTGCTGCTTTGTAAGGTATTGAATTTTTCAGGCAAATCACTGCAGCTGGCAACAAATAGGATCCTTCCGTTGGGCAGGCTCCCTGCTCTGTCCCCCTCACAATTCTTCCATTAAGCATGTGCAAAGGACACAGATTAGAAAAGTAATGTGGGGCAGGGATTAGAAATGTAAGAAGGCATTTTTGTTCCCTTCCCCCTGCCTTCGTTGAATGCAGCAATGCTTCCATTCCACTGTGGTTCGCCATTCACCAAAACCTACGTTGTCCATCTTGCTGTCCTCTGTGGCTGAATTATGTAACTTACGTAAATTATGTTGTAATTATGTAGTCATTATGGGGTAGATGAGCCTTTGGCCCAATCCAGAAGGATTTTAGTATATTCTTTATGCATCCCTTATGATACAATCCCCATAGCCACCCCCTGAAAGGAATCCATGCCCACTAATGGAAGCTGTGTGACTTCTGTAAATAGAAAGGACCCAGTCAGGATCATGACCACAGCACAGAGATGTGATTGTAACCATTTTTCTTTTACCGCTCTCCTGACAGAAGTTTCCTCTCTCCCCACCACTGTCAAAGCTACCAGTTGACGCAGGACAAACATTTCTTCATATATGCATACTTAAACTATAGATTTTGCTTACCCAAGCCACCAATTTGGATGGCTTTAAGAGAGATTAGACACATTCATGAAGGATAAAGCTATCAATGATGGTTATGTTCTACCTCCATGGACAGACACAACATGCCTCTTAAACTCCATTATTGGGAACTGCAGGAGAGGAGAACACTGTCATGTTTGGTTTCTGTTTGCAAGCTTCCCATGGGCATTTGGTTGGCCACTGTGAGGACAGAGTTCTGGGCTAGATGGGCCAGCAGGGCTCTTATGTTCTAGTTGGTGCCAAGAAGCCTGTGGCGTGCCAGGCATTGCTTGACTACAGCTCCCACCATCCAGGAGACCATTGACCATGCTGGCTAGGGCTCATGGGAGCTGGAGTCCAGCTAAACCTCTAGAAAGCCCCAAGTTCTCCAGGGACTCAAGAAGAAAGGTAGTCCTATAGGTGCAGTGGTTTCCAATTAGCAAAGTATTACAGACCCCTGTTTTTCAAAAGCCAAGCCATGAACCCAGGGATGTAGGAAGAAGGGCGGGGCGGTTCGCCCGGGGTTCCATCATGGAGGGGGGTGACAAATTATCAAGGAACATCGGATTACATACACTTCAGGTTACATACGCTTCAGGTTACAGACTCCGCTAACCCAGAAATAGTACCTCGGGTTAAGAACTTTGCTTCAGGATGAGAACAGAAATTGGGCGGTGGTGGTGTGACAGCAGTGGGAGGCCCCATTAGCTAAAGTGGTGCTTCAGGTTAAGAACAGTTTCAGGTTAAGAACGGACCTCCAGAACGAATTAAGTTCTTAACCCGAGGTACCACTGTACTGCCCAGCTACCACTGTACTGCCCTGCTCCAAAGGTCTTATCTTACTACATTAGGGATTATATAGCTATATACAAAATTTCATGCATATCAGTTAATATCTTGACCCTCCTCCACGAAAATAGCTGTTTGACCTTGGCCGTTTCCCTATGTCGTGAAGGCTGAAATTTCAATTCAGTGGAGCAGGGTCAAGATATTAACTAAATTAATTAATTATTAATTAATTAATTAATTAATTAAAGGTAAGAACTTTGGAGCAGGCATTTTTTAAAAAAAGTTTTTTTATGAACCACTCTACTGCCCTACTCTCCACTGGGGTTCCCAGGTCCTAGAAAGTCAGCCTATGTGAATAAAATGAGGCTAGGCCGAGTAGATTTTGCCTTGCCTTGCCTTGCCTTGCCTTGCCTTCGCCCCGCCCCCTGCCCACAGCTGATTGGCCAGCTGGGTTGGGGGCAGGGCAAAGGCAAGGCAAGGCCAAATCTACTTGGCCTAGTCTCATTTTCTTCACATAGGCCGACTTTCCGGGCTGTTGGGAAGCCCGCCAAGGCAGCTGCCTGCCCTGCGCACCCCCTTCGGCCCCAATCCCCCTCCGCAAAGCCTCTGCCGCCCCCAAAAGTGTGTGAGACAATGGCAACGGTGCCGCCCCATTTTGCCTGCGCATGGCGCCGGGAGGAGCAGCTCAGTGCCGCCCTGGGCATTTGGCAGGCCAGCCTCCCCTTTTCCCCAGCCTCCCCTGTGTGAAGGTAGGACCACCCAAAAGCAGCTGTGTAATTAAAAGAAGATGAGAAAAAAAAATCAGCAAAGCAATTATGTGGGTAGTTGGCCAATTCCTTTAAATAGGGTCTATTAATGAAGTTTACACTTTTGACAACCAGTCTGATGCTTTTGCAGGAAAATATTCCTAGACACAAGACTTTTATTCTTTATTCTTTTAAACCCTTTCAGTCTCCCATCTCGAGGCTAAGTACAGTAAACTGTACATTCCCACCAAGGCCAACACTCTCCCCAAGGCCGGATTATTTACTTCTGTGTGCTTGTGTATCTGTGTCTCCCTTGTATCTATTAAGGACTATTCTCTTGCCTTTCCTTTGATATCTATGCTACTGATTACTTTTACCGTTTTAATTTTAGAGAAAGTGTTTAATTTAAAAAGGATCTGTACTCTAGAATAAGAGTGGTAACAATACATTGAAGACAAGTAAATATATTGGGGAGGGTGGTCCCAGAGCCCTAGTGCCACCATCCCAAAGAGGATAAAATGGGAGGACTTTGGTACTCTTTTGTCCTCCCCTCCTCCAATGTATTTCTCTCTCTCTGAGCTGGCTCCCTGCCTGTTAACGTTACATGTGAGGAAACGTAATGTCTTCAAGCTGTTTCTGCACGTGCCTGACAAATCTGCCCCATTGTCAAAATTTATCTTTTCCTCCACCTCCAGTCTCCGTTGTTGTGTGTCATGGCTGAGGGGAAAAACAGAAGACGGATGGCCATTGGTCAGGGATGGTCTAGTTGAGATTCCTGCATTGCCCCAGGGGTTTGGCTAGATGACCCTCAGGGGTCCCTTCCAACTCTACAATTCTCTGGTGCAGGCTTGTGCAGAGTTTTAGGTACAAGTTGGATGCAAGGGGTGCATAGGATTGCTGCCCATCTTATGCATCGTCAGCTCAGGAATAAATCCCACTGATCATGATGAGACTAGATTGCTGCTGTGCAGTCCTCTTTTTTAAATAAATCTTTTCCTTTTCAGATAATACAGAGCATGGTGAAATCACAATAAATAAAACATCCCCTTCAGTAGTTTCAAGCACTACTATAGGTTCCACATAATATCTCTACTGCATTGTTTACTGTGACAGCACTTGCACTTTGGAACTCCCCGCCTATTGCAACAAAGCACGTGCCTTTGCTAAACTCTTTTCGGGCACCTGCTAAAAGCATTCTTCTTTAGGCAAGCATACCTAGATGCTTAGGAAGTTGAAGTAATTTTAATCTTAATATTTTAGCTTTTGTATGTTTTAAAGCAGGATTGTTAATTTCTTACTGCTGTGGGGTTTTTTTGTTTTGGTAAACCACTTTGCAGGTTTTTTAAAAATAAATTTTATTAAATAAATAAACAATAAATATAAATAAAATAACACAAGCCAAAACACAAGCCATCTTGTAGATTTAAGTATCTGTCCACAGTCGCCTAGTTGTTATCAGAGGCCCAGAATCCGCATTCCTTTGTAAGAAAATATGAAATAACGTAAAACCATTTTTGCAGGCAATTTTTTTAAAAAAAATCAATGTGTGTGTGTGGGGGGGGTGACAAGAAATTTTCCGCACCAAGTACCACCTGACCTTCCTACGCCTCTGCATGAACCCCCTACTTTTCAAAATGTTGATAGCTCTATGATAGTTTTTGTTATGTAAGTGGGGCTACGGACACCTTGGGTGGGTTACGCGAAGCCTCTGGGATTCCCAGACAAACAATTGGGAACCACTGCTATAAGGTTTTAACTGGCTGCAGGGTTTGTAAGGCTTCGGATGGTTTTAAGTTGGTTTATTACGCTGTTTTGATTAGGCTGTTTATTATAGCTGGTTTTATTATCTTTATGTTTGCAGTGTATAAGATACACATGTTATTGTGTGTACTTAGTTTCTTACTGTTCCATATTTTAATAGTACATGGAGGCTGCTTTTGGAGGTAGATACCGTAAAATACAATCTACACATCTTTAGAAATTAGAGGGGGGGGGGGAGAAAAGGAGGACCTTCCAGCAGCTATGGTCCTTGTAGCCAAGTAGTCATAGAAATAAATTGGAAATGAGAGAAATCAGTTGACATCTTGCAATCGGATAAAGTCATAGGGGGCATAACATCATTGACAGTATGCACATATTATAAATATATATAGAAGAAAGTGCAACAAACAAATTTATTGGAAAAACAAAGTCTATTTGTCTTTGAATTTTACATTCCAACAATGAACAATGTTCAACTGTACATATTATTTTCACTCATGTAAACTGACATTCTGCTTAAAATATCATAGTATCCAGAGATATCTACACTCTTTAAACCATGATTACATTTTGTATATGGATACATCATGATATTTTGATAGTTATATAAATGTTGCCTATATAAATAAAACATTTCTTTTGCAATTTTTTTCTTAATAGAGGGGAGAAAGGAAGAGGAGATTATAATATTAGGTTTGGCCATTGACCATACAGCAATATCAATAATGGCAGCCTCCCTTCCTCTGAACTCTTTCCCTTCATCTTATTCCAAGGGAATCTGTTCAACTACCATTTGTAGATGAAAACATCCTGTAACCGTCAAAAAAAGAAGCAGGATATCTTTGGAACACCCCCCACCCCAACTGTGATGCCATGGCCAAAGAATATTCTAACTCAGGGTCAACAGAAAGATACTGGAATTAGTGGGGTTTTAATGACTGTGTTCTCATCTGAAAGGCAGGGGGATAAATACTTTCTCCAGCAATTTCCTCTTGCAGTCGTGCTTTGAGGAAGCACCCTCCAGTCATAAATTCTGAGCAGTGCAGGACCTTCTGTCTCCCTTATGAAAAGCTAATATAATTGATGAGATCTGGCTGGATTATGCACTTCTGTGACAGGCAATCTGCATTTATTTTCTCACTTGTTATGACATTAGTGGCATTCTCGGGAGTCAGGAGTTCACATCTGGCTCGCATTTATTATGGGGTTCACCTTGAGTATTTTGCCATATAAGGGCTTTTATTTTTTGGTCGGGTTTCACAATTGAGGCAGCAGGCTGTAGAATGCATGCCCACCAGAGGGTGGACTGTGTCTTAGGATTTGTTAAACGCACTGCATATTCATTCAAAACATTGATTTTTCAAGCTATGTCCTGTGAAAGCCTTGGGTTATTTTGGAATCCAGCATGGATTGTCCATAAGAAAATTAGTGCTGTGGCAAAAAAATAAAAATCCTGTGTTGTTCCTCCTCACCCAGCCACTTTCTATCAATTAATGACAAAGAAATCGCATATAACATTTACCTAAGGGGAAATAGAATCTCGTTTCTTTTGTTGTTGCTACACTTTCCATACTGTTATAAACACAACTAGAATATAATAAATAACAACAATAGCAGCTAGTCTGTCATTAATGGGAAAAGGTGTATCACCAGCTTAAGGGCTGGAACTACTACTTAGAACCAGTTTATAGTTCATATTAAAGACTCTAATCTAATAGGTCTCTCCAGATGTTTCCATGGGTCTAGGGAGGTTGTCTCAATTCATTAGCGCATCTCGTATGGAAGGTAAATGGATGCCGGGTGTTGTAGAAGTATAAAGGACTCATCTTGCCTCTGGTCTGGCAGGTCAGTTTCTCAGCCAGAGCAACAGACCACACCTGAGCATACCACGAGTCTACTCACAGGCCTGTTGCAGGATGCTATATTATCATTATCATCATCATCATCATTATTATTAATGGGGTTTATAAACAGGGATCATAAGTGATACAAATAAAGAAGACCAAGTCTTCTAATGTCATTTGTATATCACAAATTTGGAGTAATATCTACAACATATGGTTCTTTATTAGTGGTCAATGTACAAATTCTTGGTTCAGAGTGGTTTAAATAAAAGCAATAACAAAGGGGAAACAGGGTAGAGTTAATAGACCACATTCAACATCACATAAATGCGTAATCAAGAGCCTTTGTGGTTGTACTTTTGTTGTTGTTGTTTAGTCATTTAGTTGTATCCGACTCTTCGTGACCCCATGGACCAGAGCACACCAGGCAATCCTGTCTTCCACTGCCTCCCACAGTTTGGTCAGACTCATGTTAGTACCTTTGAGAACACTGTCCAACCATCTCATCCTCTGTCGTCCCCTTCTCCTTGTGCCCTCCATCTTTCCCAGCATCAGGGTCTTTTCCAGGGAGTCTTCTCATGAGGTGGCCAAAGTATTGGAGCCTCAGCTTCAGGATCTGTCCTTCCAGTGAGCACTCAGGGCTGATTTCCTTCAGAATGGATAGGTTTGATCTTGCAGTCCGTGGGACTCTCAAGAGTCTCCTCCAGCACCATAATTCAAAAGCATCAATTCTTTGGCAATCAGCCTTCTTTATGGTGTACTTAGAATAAGTATGAGTAATAGTAGTTTTTCCTCTTATGTTACCAATGAGACTATACTGATGAGCGTGGGAGGGGTGGTTCAAAGTGAAGATAGTAATTTAAATTTAAATTTAGATCAACCAGATTGAGCCAAATGCTGTTGCAGGGATTGTTCATTTTCTAGAATGCTGGCATATATGTGAAATTAAGACACACCAAGCTAAAGAGATCTTTCTTGAACTATGTGTCAGCCATTGCCTGTTTGTCAATCTCTCAAGGAGAGCTGTTTCCCAAACTGTTTTGTACCAATTGTCAATCATTGTGCCTGAAAGGGCTTTCCAGTGTCTGGTTATGTTGTATCACGTCTCTTGTAATAAGGCCTTATTAATTATTTATTATGTAAATCCAGGTAGTGGAGACTGTTGTGTCTTTAAGAAATATGGTTTATTTTTTACATATTTATACCAGAAGCTTTCAGTACATAGGGAGTACATAGTTGACAGCATTCAACATCTCAAGAGGGGCTGTTCCCCACAGCAGTGAAGCATCAGATTCCAAGACACCTCCATGTCTTTGACCCAGCCTGCCCACCCAGATTGTTCTGACCTTCAGCCCCCTCATGACATTCTACCTGTTTCCTGCTTCTCCTTCCCAACAAACCCCTTGCCAAACAACTCATCCCTTTCTTTCCGCTGTTCCAAAACTAGCTTTAAAAGGTGACAATTTTCCTGTGTGACACCATGCCCAAATTGCCCGGGCAACTTTCCCCTCAGTTACCTGTAGGCTCTTTTGTCTTTTGGCTTAGTGGCAGGGCCATCATTTCCCTCTGCCCCTCTGTTTGGAAGAAAACCTGTCTCGGCCTCTCATCTCTGCTTAAACCCCAGCATCCAAGAATCTGGAGAGGAAATCTGGCACCCAAGGATCTAGGATCCATCCCCCCTCCAACCCATAACAGTATATATCTGGCTTCCACCTTCAGAACTACAAACCACAGAATCCTGGAATTGTGACAGTCCTAACTGGGAGTGAGTGGAGAGGAAACGAATGGTTTATTTGATTCGGACCATATCTGTTCAACAAGCAACAGCTGGAGTGGAGCAGAAGTTAAAAATAGCAATTGAGCACTTTCCAGAGAGAGAGGGAGGGAAGTTCATTTCAATCCTTTGATACCAATCTGCATGTACAGCTATTAGAGTTTTAGGAAATCATTTTCCAGTGTATATTCACATACCTCAATTTGTTTAAGCTTTCATTTGTGCTTTCATCTGGCATTTCTGTGGTTTTGCTCGCTGCTGATACAGTAATATTTACATATATTGTAGCACATGATAGGCATGCATATCTCAGCCATCAAAATATATTTATAGATAAAATACTTTTCCTGAGTGTTTTACTTTTCACTGTTAATGAAGTTTCATAGGAGTAGCTTTGTCAGTTTATTACAGAAAAAACAACAGAGTATTGTAACGCCGTAAAGACAAAGTAAGTGAACTCTTTTGGCCGCCCACCTAGCAATCATAGAACCATAGAATTGTATGATTGGAAGTGACCCTGAGGATCATCTAGTTCAACCTCTTGCAATGCAGGAATCTCAACTAAAATATCCATGACAGATGACCATCCAACCTCTGCTTAAAAACTTCCAAGGAAGGAGAGTCCACCACCTTTCAGGGGAGTCCATTTCAATGTCACACAGCTCTGACCATCAGAAAGTTCTTACTGATGTTTAGCCTGAGTCTCCTTTCTTGTAATTTGAAGCCATTGGTTTGGGTCCTACTCTCCAGAACAAGAGAAAGCAAGCTTGCTTCACCTTCCATGTGACAGCCCTTGAGATATTTGAAGATGGCTATCATATCTTCTCTCCTCTTATCCAAGCTAAACATACCCAACTCCTCATTAGGCTTGGTTTACAGACCCTTGATAATCTTGGTTGCCCTCCTCTGCACACGTTCCAGCTTGTCAATATTCTTCTTAAATTGTGGTATCCACAACAGTATTCCCAGTGTGGTCTGACTGAGGCAAAATAGAGTGGTACTATTACTTTCCTTGATCAGGATGCTATACTTCTGTTGATGCATCACAGAGTAGCATTGCCTTTTTTGCTGCTGTATCACACTATTGGCTCATGTTAAACTTGTGGTCTACTACTGGCAAGCCAGGTGTCACCCATCTTACCTTTGTGCTGCTGGTTCTTCCTGACCAAGTGCAGAACCTGACATTTGTATGTAAAATGTATAAAAACCTAATTCTAACCCTAGGAAGCTGCAGAAACTGGTGAGGCAGATTTAAACAATTGAAAAGTGTCTTCAGGTGACATCACATAATTGTTGGATCGACAAGGGTTTGATAGAAATGGGCGCCTGGGATGTATGGAAGAGTCTGGGAGGCCAAATTTGACCCACCAGCTGAAACTTTACTCACAGTTGGTGCAGGGAATGATGAGCCAATAGAAGGCGGCTTTCTAATTCAGTTGCTTCAAAAAAGAGGTGCTGGTTGCTCGTGATATCTCCCCATTGAAATCAAAGGTTCCCCATCAATTGTCAAATTCACAGCGAAACATACAGTGAGGGCTGATTTTCATAATAGGCTCAGTGCTCTTTATTATTCTTAAAATAACCTATTTCATTTTCATGGTGTAGTGAAGAGCCTGCTGAGCCCACCCCCTACTCAGAATAAATGCAGATGAAATGTTAATGAAGAGAATCTAATGGTGTAGGGGGCTCTTTTGTTCCAACCCTATTCATGTCAAGAACCTTCATTCATTTTAGAAAATTGGCTAAGCATTGTGGGGCAGAGGGTCAGGGGAGGCAAAGGAAGAGCTGCCTGTGTTTGAAATTTCCTCTCCAACTCTGGTTCCCATCTTGCCTCCACACTCTTATTGTTATCATCACTATGCAAATGCAAGAGAATGCTTTATTGGCAAGTTCCACCCGGGGATTGCATTTTCAAAAGAGTCACTGATTTTTAAGGTCATCTTTCACAACAAAGCATTAGAACACTGTACACTCTGCCCTCTGTTTTTTCTAGGCGGACCAGATGATATATGGTGTTTGGGTGCCAATATATGCCAACAACTGATGTGTTTCAGGACTGTCTCCATTATGCATTAATGGGATGGGGATAATTGCTGCCCAGAGAGCTGAGTAAGCTGCCTTTCGGGTACGGTGACCACAAAGGGGATGGGGAGAGAGAAAGGAAAGAAGATGGACAAAAGGCTGCTTTTGACCATGAAATATTAGCCAACAGAATCAGAGTTTTCCATGGACTGATGTTTATGTTTCCAACAACTAATGATGAGATGCAAAACGGACCTCATGTTGAATCTTTGGTGATGGCCCTTATTCAAAGGTAGCAAAAAAAAGGGGGGGGATTGAAATAGGTGCATAAGAACATAGGAAACTGCCTTACACTGAATCAGACCATTGGCCCATTTAATTCAGTATTGTCTACACTGGCAGGGGTCCTGCCTGCCAACCCTACCTGGAAATGCTGAGGATTGAACTTGGAACCTTCTGCATACAAAGCAGATACTCTGCCAGTGAGCAAAGGCCCTTCTCCAATGATTGCTGAAAAGAAAGCAAGAAGAAAGAGCAACATTCAACCACTGGATCTCCAGAGCAATGGGACTGAACTGGTCTCTTAATCCATACGTGGGGCAAATTAATGCTGAAGGGTTGCTGTAATCCAAAAATTGAATAATGGAGCAAGCTGTCATATACTGAGTCAGAGCATTGTCTGTTTTGCTCTGTATTGTCAACAATGACAGGCAGTGGTTCTCCAGGATTTCAGGCAGGAAACCTTCCCAACCATGAAGCTCATTGGGTTTACTTGGGTCAGTACGTCAGTGACAGAGTACATGAGCTGCTGTGCAGAAAGTCCTGAGTTCAGTCACCAGCATTTCCAGTTAAAAGGATCCCATGTGAAGCTCTCTCTCTACCTGACAGCCTGGAGAGGTGCTGCTAGTCAGATTAGGCAATCCTGGGCTAGGTGGTGTAAGGAAGCCAGATATGCTAATCCTTCCAAGCCTGCTGATCCCTCCCTCTTGGATCTGGATGGGTCAACATGCATAAAGAATATTGCTATATTTTGCCATTTTCTGTGCCCAGATTAATTTCAGCCTATCAGGAACTGATACTGTGGGCAAGTTTAGAATGGCTGCGGATATTTTAAGGGGCAAATCCAGAGTTCTCACACCTTAGATTGAGGGGAGAGATAACTGTTTAACTACATGCTTACTACATGCTTTGTATGCAAATAATAATCATCATCATCATCCCGGGTTCCATATCCCTGACATCTGCAGGTAGAATGAGCAGGTAGGAAGTAGGAATGGCCAGACCTTGGAGAGCTAGTGACAGAATAGACCAGGGTACAGGACTTGGCTGGTGGACTGGATCCTGACCTCCTACTCCCATTGGTAGGCCTGTCCTCCATGAATTTGTCTAATCTTCTTTTAAAGTCATCCAATTTGATGGCCACCACTGCCTCTTGGGGGAGCAAGTTCCATAGTTTGGCTGTGTGCTGTGTGAAGTACGTTCTTTTATCTGTCCTAAATCTTTGCATCACCGGCTTCTGTTTAAGCTAATGATGAAAACAAATAGCTGCATTTGCAACAAGCCCTGGCGAGCACAGCAAGCCAACTTGAGCAGGTATTGGCTGCACTGTGGGGTTCCCCATCAGCTGTTCATTGTTTACAGGAATCCCACTGGGATCAACTGCACTACAGAGTTTACAATGTACAAACCAACTCTACCTGCCACACACCTGCTGCCACATGGGTGATGGGGGGAAAGGAGGGTGTGGCTTAGGGAGCCAAACTGCAACCTATGCTGGGTCTGATTATGCGACGCAAAGGCAAACTTGGCCCTCCAGATGTTTTGGGACTACAACTCTCATCATCCCTAGCAAACAGGACCAGTGGTCAGGGATGATGGGAGTTGTAGTCCCAAAACATCTGGAGGGCCGAGTTTGCCTATACCTGGATTACGCCCATGGGCTCAAGGTTTCCTCACCCCCTGGAGTAGACATTACTCTGCCAGTCAGAGCAAGCTACACTGGGAAATACTTGGAGCTAGGAATAAGCAATTTCCTGTGTTGCAGTCCTTCAGCCTAGCCTACCATACAACTTTGTGGTAAGGATTAAATGTACACTACCTTGAGTTCCTTGGAGGAAAGACAAAAAGAGAGTGTGTGTAACACATACGTGTGTGAATCTTCATTGACTGAGGTTTTCTCAGTCTTAAAAACAACAAAATGCAACAGGAAAGATAGTAATCCACAGGCCTGGCTTTGCTTAGGTATTGAAACCAAATTTTATTTTGGAAAATGACATCACACGCACCTTGCAAATGTACACTTAGATGAGAAAAAATGCATAACAAATACTGAGAGCAAAAGCTACAGAGTGAACAGGTCCCTCCGCTGCATGGTATCCAACCACAGAAACAATCCGAGAGAGGTGAGGAATGGGTTAGGTGGAGTATAACAAGCAATAAAAACAGTTCACAACACTTCACAGGGGTGGGGTTCTAATGAAATGAAAAGTGGCTTTGTAACATCAAACCTCCTAAGAAAGACTCCTACAGGGGAGGAGGCATAAGACGCATGGATCCAGGGTACATCCGTTTGGGTTTGTCTTCTGTGCAAGTCCCATAAAAGCCACTAGTTAGTGGGCAGAACCATAGGTTCTAAGTCTTTGCTTGTTATGTTCTTTATCGACACAGGAACCGTGTTAACTAGACACATGAAATAATAAGCCCTCTTTGATCACAGAAAACTGTTGAGGAGGGAACAACTTTATAACTCATAGTGTTCGTAAACTGCACTGTTACATTGGATTCTCCCTACTCCAGAATTGGTGTATGAAGATCTGCTAGATTATTTACATTATTATTATTATTTATTATTATTCTTATTTTAAAAAATAACCTCACCAAGACAACAATCCTGAATTGCACTGGGTATAATGCTCTGATGCCATGGAGAGATAAAATCATAGCAGGCTGCTCTTGGGAGGGGTTAATGGTACAATACAGAAAGGCAGCTGACTGAACAGCGTCTGTATGTTACAAACGTTCAAAATCAGTGATGGTTTAGGTTTTGCTCTGTCATTTTCTCCATGCCCTTATCTTTAACTTAAAACCACGAGAGACTGAGGGAAAGCAAGGGAAAGTGATTTAAAACCATGAGATGTCAGTACCATGCATTTACTCTCAAAAGCTTGTTCGATAGCAAGCTAAAATGTCTACAACTACCACCACTAATTGACATCTGCCAACTAATTATCCTAGTTCTACCTCTACCCATGGAGCTGAAGCTTTTTTTATATAATAAAAAAGGAATCCCCTCCCCCCAAAACGTCCATCAATAAAATTGTTTTCTGTACAAGTTGAATGGCACATTTTTAAAAAATGGACAGAATGCTAAGCAACCCACCACAAATGTAGAATGCAGAATCCGTTCAAAACATGCACTGTAAGAAAGGAAAGAAGAATCATTGGTTTAAAGCTGCAATATATTACAAGAAGATGTGGGTGAGGTGACTTGGTGTGGAACCTAAAATGATAATTTGCCATGTGGAAAACTTTTCCAAATCCCCAAGTGGTATGTCAAGCGTGAGAGTAGATTTACTTGACTGAGACCAAGGCGCTTAAAAAAGTTGAAGAATAGAATTGCCTCCTGCTGGGGTCCTTATTGAACTCCAGAAGAGTTCATTTCCATGAAGAGTGGTCCAATGGCCACAGGAACAAGGAGGTTGTTGCCCATAAGCCCAAAGGTTTATGTGGTTTCCCGGTGGTGAACTGCCTGAGCACAGGGGGTACGGATCATGCCGCTGCATTCATGCAAAACCACTCCTGGAAGCTACTTCCTTCATGTGGCTACAAGAGTGGGTGACTTTGCATGGGGAATGTAGCCACTGTCACTCAGGTGATATTCCACTCATAATAGAACAAACATGCACAGCATCAGGCTGCAAGCTTCGTAAATGGATGGAAGGTGTGACATTAAAGCAAGTGGAGTCCTATCTGGTCTTAAGTGATAAAAGATATTCACAATTGCTGTCAATGGAAAACTTTAGCCAGCTGGCAAATGCTTGACCACCTCCATGCTCAATGCTGGCTTCAGGTTTGGGGGGCTCCTCAAGAAAAATGGTTTCAATGCACACCTCTTACTGAGTGGACCCATTTCCTCCTTGGCTGTTTCCTTATTACCCATCAGCTCACCTTTCTCCTCTGGACACAATCCACACAATCAGCAACATAGAGTAAGAGAATGTAAGGTAGGCAGAGCCTGAAGCTCCATTTCATTACCCCAGAATGGAGGTAAATGGACAATGATGGCGAGGAGGAGGAACAGCAGGGTCAAAGAGCCCCTTGCTGAGGTGTGGACCTTCACAAATGCCCGATGAAGCCAACCCCTGACACCAGTCCTGTCCCTAAAAAATGGTTGGTGTCACACACAAGCTCTCTTGATCATAAAATGTATCGAAGGTTCCCCCTTTATTGTGCAGGCGTGGGGACTTTTTCTTCAGCCTGAGGGCTGCATTCTGGAGGTAGCATGCCAGTAGTGGACAGAACTAGAGACAGATGTGGATGGGACAACAAATCTTCTCTCACACACGCAGACACACACAACTCTGCATCCTCCATCCCAGCAAGTGGCACTATTGCAGTTCACAGGCACATTCCAGCCAGGTGAAGACACTGAAGTAGAGAGCAGAACAGGGCTGGTGAGGAGATGTGGTCTGGGGAGAACAGTGTGGCCTGCAGTTCCTCATTCCAAATTGAGGTCATTTAACTTTCCTATTTTCTCAGATTGCCTATCTACTAAAATGAGTGGTTTTCATTGGGAAAGTGTTTTGGAAACCGGATTTGTGAGGCTTGGGGAAACTGATTTCATGACATGGTCTCAACATGTGTTGCTTTCTTTCTATGATGCAGTTCCACGTGGATGTTCCTCAGAGGTGATTGGGGGGGAGGCAGATCTTTGTTGGACCAAAAGGGAAAAAGGAAAATGCAACCCAGTTTCCAGCTACATATAAACCATGAAAATTCTTCCTCAAATATATCGTATTACTCTGCATAGGCTTATGAAAACCTATTACACCTGCTAAAGAGAGACAAAAAAACCCCCACCCTTAATTTAATTTAATTCATCCTTTTTACAAACACTCATTTATTAAATATGTCATTTAAACGAAACAAAAATTGCCTGACCCTGTAAAATACAACAGCTTGCACAAAGGAGATGACCTTCAAGGTTCTGTACAGGGAGTTTAAAGTATGCCAGCTAAACTTTAAACCCCACCTTGATTTATTAACCCTTTAAAATTCCCATGCTCTTTTATTCTAACCCCACCCAACACAAGAACAACTATAGAAGAAAATACATTATGACCTCTTGGTTATATTATATTGCAGCTTTTAATTTTTTCATGAATGAGAAGAATCATACAAAATCAGCTCAAAAGCTCAAGCCATCAGGATTTGTTTTAGCTGACTACTTCCCTGGACACAGTCCACTTCTCAAAAGAGCTATAGATCAGATTCCAGAAAGCCGTATGTGTCCCATGCAGATAGTACTGTGAGATTGCTACTACAGCTATTTCTGTCAATGTGCAGCATGCTTATGGTTAAGAACACTGGTGGTGAGCAGCACCAATGAATCCATATTGGACCCCTCCCCCCCCCTGTGCTTCTCAAAACTCTAATCAGTAAGGCCATGGTTCTCAAAGGGTGTGGCAGGAGAGGATGGCAAGTACGGCAGGAAGATTCAAGGACAATCAATACTATATTTTGGGAACGATGCATGTTCTTATGTAGCTGCATTGTTTTATGCTGTCTGGATATCCCATGATTATATTATAGTGTTCTATGTTACTAATCAAGCACTGGTGGGAGTCTTTTCTTTTTGTTTTCCAATGTATTTCTTATCAATCCGGTGTAGCATGAGCAAATTTTTATTCTGAAAGTGTGGCCCAGAGGAAAGTAGAAATGAAAACCACTGCTGTAAGGCAGACTGTCGGTATCTGGCAGAAAGAATTCAGTTGCATGCCATATATTTAGGTGTGAACTGTTAATATTTTTATAGCATTGTATTTTTTCCCCCTTGGATTTTATTGTTGTATCTTTTTGCAAACCACTTTGATTTTCATAATTTTTTTTACAATCAAGTGGTATATAAATTTTATGAAATAAATAAAATGGCTTGTTCTGTTGCAAATCCACTTTAAAATAAAAAAAGCTTTTTTGCAGTTAGGAAAGTGATAGGGAAATCACTAGAAAGCATAGGATAAAAGACTAATGATATAAGCACCCAGCAAGCAAATCAGGATAAATGCTCATTATGGTATAACTCTTCCCTACAAACAAATCAGAACACATGCTCAGTAAAGACTGGGCATTCTAATCTCCTTGTAAGTTTTGTGCAAGCAAATCATGTTGAATTCTCAATAAAGAGGTCATCTGGAGGAGCCATACTATAACAGGATGCCTACACAAGGAGAGGGAGAAGTGGGAAGTTGACCTGGCTACCAGAAGTTCTCCAGGTGGGGCAGAGTTGCAATGCTGTCTTCGCAGCAGTGGGTTTCTGTTGCTTACTGGTAGGGGATGAAGTGGTGGGAAGGTTGACACAATGCAAACCCACTGGTGGAGCCAATCTGGTGCTCCCACTTGCATGTCAGCACTCCATCAAAGCCCCCACCACCTTGGCTGTCCTGCTCTTAGTAATCAGCAGTGAACCACCTCCTGGGAAGGTAGCATAGTGGTTCTACTCCATCCAGTGAGCTGCTTCTCCTTGCTATCTTCCAGATCTTACCATCATTTTGCAGACTTGGGGAACCGTTAATCTTGAAAACTTTTTTTCATAAGAGCTCACTCTTATCTATCATCTATAGATTGCATCAAGCTACATTCTACTCAGAATAGACCCACTGAAATGAATGATCCTAAATTATCTATGCCAGTGCGTCTACCCTGAGTAGGATTGGCATTGCATAAAACTCAGTCCATTTTATAAGCTGACAACATAAGCTGTAATATCAATAGCTGGGATGATCTGCAGTTTAAATGAGAAATTGCCTAACAAGTTATTTCTGCTTTAGAATATGACCTGCTTTGTAGTTACTTGTGAATATGAATGGGGGAGAAAATTGGTTCACATTTTAATGCAGACCTACCTAATTTGCCCTCTCCTCACCCCACAAAAGGTGAATTGTACAGTCAGGCCAAACAGGGTCTGAGACAGGTTCCGAGTTTGGCAGTAGGAGGGAAATGAAAATGAGCTCTGCTGGATAAGACTACAGTTTCACCCACTCTAGCATCTTGTTTCCTACACTACCCAATCATATGCCTTTTAGAAGCCAATTAGCTGGGCATGAAGGCTACAGCCCTCTCTCACTGTTGTCTCTGAGTGGCTGGCATTCAGTTGCATACTGCCTCTGAACCATAGGGGTTCCATATACCCCTCATGGCTAATAGCCACCAGCAGTCCTATTCTTCTGATGATTTTGTCTAGTCCTCTTTTAAAGCCGTCTAAACTGCTGGCTGTCACTATGGGTAATGACTGTGAATTCCATAAATGAATTGGGTATCTTGTGAAGAGATGTTACACTTGTCCTGAACCAGGAGCACCGATTTTGTTAACTCGGTCATCTGAGCTTCTTGTTTCTGCACAGAGGATTCTTGGGTGGACTCACTGTTCTTTTTGAAAGCATCTTTGCTTTGCCCCTAACCAACTCAAATGGTCAAAATAAAGACCACGCGAAGGTTTGGCACTGCCAATCTGATAAAGAGTTGACAACACTTTTTCTCTTTTAAAACATTTCAATGATGCAGTTTTTGCTGTATACAAGTTGTGTGGCAGCTGTGGGCTGTTTTTGTGTGATACCCCAGCTGGTTTGACAGGATGTGGAAGCATCCAGGCTGAGGGCACATGAGGGAAATGCTCTTATGGATGTCACCATGCATGCAAAGCCACTGCAGAAAATGCAAGATCTGGAGGCTTTATAGCTATATCCTATCAGGGAGAATATGGTGGAGAGGACAGCTCAGATGGATGTGAAGAGAACAAGTAAACCCCAAGAAAGGATTTTGCTAAGGAGGAGGAAAGAGGTATAGATTACAGGAAGGGAATGAAAGGAGGTTCTCTTACCTCATCAAGGACTGAGGAACTGGTATGGAAAGAAAGGGGGGAAAGAGGGAAGATTTAGGGTTTTAAGCTGCAGTGGCAAGCCAAGAGAAGATGCTAGAACTTGGGGAAACTCTACAGATACATAGAAAGAGATCCTGAAATGAGACGTGGTAGCCAAACTTGCTGAGCAAGAGTCTCACCGGAAGATAAGAAACCATCCAGAGTTCTAAATCCTAGGTGTTAATGCCACCCTCTTGTTGAATTTTCCTTTTGAAAGATGGCTGAACGTTAGACATCTGCAGCTGGTGTGTGCATGTATGTTAAAACAGAAAGCAAAATGTGACAGCTGCATGGTGAGCAAAACTTCTCTGGGTGTGTTTTTTAACAAAAAACTTTTAAGTATAGAGCTCCACTTTCTTACATATGCCCTTTCAGCATATATACAGATGTTAGGCGCTCAAATAGCTTTAGGGCAGATGGTCATCTCACACTTCTAGCTGCACTCTCACGGAAACGTGCCAAGTTTTAACAGATTTAACTTTAAATATTTACAACCGATTTTGGGTCACTGTAAAATAAAAGCAGAGATGAATGTCCTAAGAGCCAAACTTTATGGGATGGGAGCATTCCATGTTGAGGTTGTGGGATCTGGATCAGGGTTGTAATGGGGCAGGAGTGGGGATAGAATCCATTTCACCAACGCCATGGCCTAAATATGAATCTCCCAAACAAAGGAAAATCCCTTCCCCTCTGCAGTTAATGGCAGCATTAGGGGAAATGATTTAAGTTGGTGAATCAGCATGGGGGGCTATGTCTGTCTGTCTGTTTGTATATAGAGACACTCCAGATGTCCTTTTCATTGTGCATTTATGGCGATTTGTGCTCATGATGGTATTGGGGCAAAGATACCCAGTCCTGCTTCCAATACTGTTTGTGCCTGCAAAAGCTTTGGGGTGAACATACTATTTTGTTTCCAATCAGTGCATGTCCTGTAACTTCCTGCTGAAATCCTTCCTGCTGAAATCCTTTTTATACCACAAATGTTGCAGGGTGTGTATGTGTTCCATTTTTGTTATAGTATCCTTCCAATGGCAATAACGTTGGGGAAGCATCACAAAACAACTTACAAAGTAGAATGATGTGTGAATGGCCCAGCATAAATCCACCACTAATGCACTATTATTGTACCTGATCTGTTGCATAATACACCTGCAAAACAACCACTAGTCTTAAGCATTTCAGTATCTATTATTTCAATTTCTAGCCCATCCTTCAGAGAGTTAATAGAATTGTAGAGCTGGGAAGGACGGGAAGGCCATCTTGTCCAACCCTTGCAATGCAGGAATCTCATCCATGATAGATGGCCATCTAGCCTCTGCTTAAAAACCTCCATGGAAGGAGAGCCCACCACCTTCCAAGGGAATCAATTCTACTGTTCTGTTTCTAGCACACCCTTCAGTCAGTTTTGTTCCCAGGGTGGGTTAAACATACAAGGCATAATTATCAGTAGCATAGCAGACTTAGACTGTCCCTTATCCCCAATCCTGTAGATTCCAATCCCAAGGTTTCATCTAGTCCAGGCATGGCCAAACTTGTCCTTCCAGCTGTTTTGGAACTACAATTCCCATCATCCCTGACCACTGGTCCTGTTAGCTAGGGATGATAGTTGTAGTCCCAAAACAGCTGGAAGGCCAAGTTTGGCCATGCCTGATAGTCCAACCCCCTGCAATGAATCAGTTAAAGAATCGCTGACAGATGTCTGAGACTATGTCTGAGAATATAAATGGACTTGATTTTGGATTACAGCATCCGTTGAATGATTCCAGTTAATCCCTGGTTCAAAGGCAGACCTCCTCCAAGGGAAATTTAGCAGTGACTTTTTGCAGCAGAATCAGTGCAGTAGCCTTGTCGTACAGAATTCTGTATGGAAAATTTAAACAAATTTTAAAAGAGTGAGGAGGAGATGGCAGACTGTTGTTTGAACCCTGCTATATTCGGCCAAAAGCCCTGCTATATTAGGCCAAAGGCCCATCTGGTCCAGCCTCCTGTTCTCACAGAAGACAACCAGATGTTCCACTGGGAAGCCACAACACAACAGAGCACAACAGCACCTTCTCCACTCTTGATCCCCAGAAACTGGCAATCAGAGACATATTGCCTCTGACACTGGTTATAGGGCTTGCCTTACTGTTAGGCAGAGTAAGGCAATTGCCTCATTCAGGAGATGGTGCACCTTGGATCCCCCTGGCAATTACTGTTGTGAGCCACAGGTCTCTCGGGCACCTCTTAAACCAACCTGCTGCCCTCAGGTGTGGTGGAGAGTAATATCACATTGTTGTCAGTATTTCAGTAAGATTCATCTGCCAGTTCAGTCAGCTTCTGCACTGAATGGGATGGTGGGGGTGGTACTTCCTTGTCCTTTGCCTCAGGCCAGCCTTGTGTTTGGCAATGGTTTATAATTAATTTTACATAAGAACCTGATACTGGGGGAATAGGGAGCCGATGAACAACCCCAGCAACTACCTAGAACTATTTCACCCTTTATGTACACAGGCAGCTCCACTTACTGGGCAAAAATGGGAAACAACTAAGAACAGAAGAACAGAAGTCTTGTACCTGGATCAGGTCAGTGACCCATCTAGTCCAGCATTCTGTTCTCACAGTGGCCAACCAGATGCCTGTGGAGAATCTGAAAGCAGGGCGTGAGCACAAGAGCACACTCCCCTCCTGTGGTTTCCAACAACTGCAATTCAGAGGCATGCTGCCAGTGACAGTGATTAGATCAGAGGTTTCTGAGCTGTGTTACAGGAACTTCTGGAGGTCCTTTAGAACTTTGTCACAGTTGTTCAGTGAGAAAATAAGTAAGAGCAGCCAGGCATTTCCTAGAGCTTGCCATCTGTTCCCAATCTTCTGGCATTTTCTCTAACTGCAGAAGAATGTTGTGTGTGCTCTAGGGAGCCCATGGCTCAGCTTGGGGTAGTCTCAACAACATGCCCAATGGTGGTGCCTGCGCAAGCCACTCAATAAATGCTAGACGGCCATTATAATGTCACTTGTGGCCCTAATGTAGCATCAGTCAGAGGTATTGTGGGAAATGAAACATTCAATTCAAAGTAAAACAGGCCTTCAGGACTCCCAATGCTCAGCATTTATCAGAGCACCACTGCTGCCCAGCATAAAACCATCAAATAAGCCTGCTACAGGAGCACTGGCAGTCCATCAGCAAACACTTTGCCAAACATGAAGCTAGCCCCAGTTCCAAGGTCTACTTTCAGTTCACATGGGATGATAGTGAGGCCCCACAGACCTGTCCAGTTGTTGTTTTTTGTGTGTACAATATTTGCACCCTAGAACACGCACAGCATCCTCTGAAATGTAGAGGTTCCTCAAGAGATTAGCCAATGTAGAAATGGTTCTCCCCAGAGATATGGAAAACCACCCTCCTAGACAGTCACTGCTGGGTTAGTGTTAGTGTTGAGACCACCCACCTCATGTGCTTGCATCAATGAATCAGGTATAAGAGAAGTGCCCTGTAATCCTTCTTTCTTTTCAAATAATCTTTCCAAGAGTTAAGAGCTGAACACACCTAGCATTGTACACACTGCTATTCTGCATGCATTTTTTATTTTTATTTTTGTATAAAGACTCATGCAACATCAACTATACAGGCAGTTTTACATCCGACATGGTCACTGATTTCTACCTACAGTTCAAGAACGTTTACCTGAAGAATTGCTTCTAAAACCTGGGAGTCTGGCCCTTTACCCTGTTTCACTTTTGCAGGTCTGAATGGCTTTTCTTTTCCTTGTGGGAAAAAAAGATCTACCTTCTCTTTCCACTAGGCTGCTGTATATTTGCTTGCTGATGCAATGCGTGGCAACACAAACTATTACAAAAGCCTCATCTTGTCAGGCCCTTATTCAGAAGAGCGATGTGCATTATTGGAGCACATCAGGCAAGGGAGTCCATATTGGTCCAGGCTCTCAGATATGCCACTATTAAGTGCAATCAAAGAAAAATGCCTATATCTGTATTACTTGTTTAAATAAACACATTGTTGTTGTTGGTAAATGGGAAACATACTCCATGTAAACAATGTTCTACTTAAGAATATAAGAAAAGCCCTGCTGGATTGGACCAAAAGCCCAACATTCTGTCTACCAACAGGGGCCAGCATCTGGAAAGCTTACAAACAGGGGATGAAGTCAACAGCTTTTCCCAACTGTTTGCCTCCAGCATTTGACATTCAGAGGTTTATTGCCTCTGGGGTTACATGTAGCTATTGTGACTAATAGCATTAGCCATCTAGCTTTGTCTCCTGTGGACGTGATGAAGAGGGGAGAACAGAGTATAACATTCAAAAGACTACAGTATTCCTGCCAATCATAGGCTCAGTTTTTGGGCCTTGCACAAAACCAGCAATCAAATGGACTGTACCCAATTGTGTGTAGGATCTGTTTTGGGGGGTAGGGGACAGGAAGAGGAGAGGTGGTGTGTGTTCTGTATTGCGGATCATTTTCTTCCTGCTTATTGAAATAGTGAAGATTGGATTGTACATTATTACAAAGACCTTTAGTTCCTGGATGGAGAAATATTTGCATTATTCCTCCATATTACTAAGGAACAGTGCTATGGTGGAGTACTGCTTCCCTATCATATTATAACAGAAACAATTCCTCAGTTCCACATTCATCCAGTGCATGCCCCCGGTCACATCTCCAAGTAGACTGGAGTGTGGGCTTAAGCAGTTCACAATCTATGCTACGCTCATGCCCAGGATTCAGAGCCTCATATGGTACACAGTGCCCCTCTGTGAGGAGTGAGGTCAGTGAGCATACAGAGTTTGCTGCTTCTGGTGCTGACAGCTGTGGGTATGAACTGGCTGTGTGTCAGGGCCACTTAGCAACTTTAGCAAGCAACAGTGCCTTCTAAGTTAACCCCAAGAAGCCATCACTGGAATTGACCAAAGAAACCTGACAATCTTTCCAAAGTCTTCCTCAATACTAGTCCCTAGGAGGTCATAGACAGTACTTTCCCACCAGATGATCCAAAAATATTTAACGGCATCAACGAAAGGACTCACTGGCCAACCCTCCCAATCCCTCCCCATGAGGTAGAGAAAGTAGTACTGTCCTTATTTGACAGATACGGTAAATTGAGGCACAGAGAAATTAAGAGACCTGCTCCAATTCATACACCAGATCTGCCAGATATCAAACACACACTGGAATTTTTTTTCCTGTAGGCCTTCCCTATGCTTTGTCCTCAAAGCTAGCCTTCTCCACAGTGATCTGACCATTGAACTTACATGAATGCTGAATATTCTGAACCAAAGTTTAGATAGCTTTGGCCAAACAATGGCATAGAGGTAAGGAAAGCCTAGGTTTTAAATGCTTAGTTCAACAAAGGGTAGATCCTCACTTGCCCTTGTGATGCAGGGTCTCTACTAAAACTGCAGCCATTGGGTAGTCTGAAACCTTCTATTTTAAAAATAATTAAAACAAAACTGCAAGCTTGGCTTATCCACATTGCCACATGAATCACAAAGATGCCAGTGGTAAGGAATGCAAAAGATAACCACCAAATACCAACTTTGGGCCAAGCATTGTCTTCCTCTAATAGCCAAAAGTTGTTGTAGAGTTAAGTACCCCAGTGTGAAGTATTATTTATTATTAGAAATTTCCATATGCCTTTCGACTTTATGCAAATTGCCCAAGGTGGCTCACAAAATGAAATTGCAAAATGAAAACATAACCTTATCAAAAGTACAATTGCTGCAATACATTCTAAACTCACAACGGTTTGCAAATGAATCTAAAGGAGAGTGGGGAAAGCAATCCCCAAGGTTGGTTATATGGGTATTGCTCTGATAACATTTTGCAAGATTATGGAGAGCTTATTCCTACAAATAAGGAATAATGCAATGCACAGTATTATCTGGTATGTGTATCCAGACCCAGTAAATAAAATGGCCAGGTCTGTATAAAACTGTGAACTTTGCATCAATGATTATTTTTAAAAAATTGAATGGATTCCTTTTCTTCCCATTTCACTATAATGCACTGCTTCAAGATAAAAGTTTATAATACCGTATCATGAACATCCTAACAGTTCTACAGTCTGAGCATCTGGCCATAGTTAGAATTATTGAAATACAGAAAATTAAAAACATAACCTTAAGCATGTTACAAACACTCTCAAAATATTAACCATTTTGAATTAATTGCGATATCCCTCCCCCACCCCATGCAGACCCCTCCCATTTTATGAACCTCTGATGTCAGTTTGGCAGTGACTTCAAAACACTTACTGTGTTGAACTTTTTTTTTGTATATTTTAAAATTTTGTTTCTTTTTTAAAGCAAAAAAAAGTCACCAGTTTTCTTTTTTTAAAAAAAGGATATTGAAGAACTGACTCTAAGACACAGCTAACATTATTTGTTTTCCTCTATAAAAGTTGTATGGATTTCTTGTTATTAAAAATTAATAATAAGCTGAAGGTGTTAGACCTGAAAACAATTTTTTTTCACAGTGTTTTCAGTGTTGGCTGTTTGCAAGGCATTGATAGTCTCCACAGAGATAGAGAGATACCATTTCAGTAACTTCATATCAACCAGACCATGTTTATTGCTGGTCATATGTATGTATATAAAAATGTACGTATATGTGTGACCAATAGCCTCAAAGCAGAGGGTATTGAGGGGCAGTGGAGCCATCACCTCTGCAGCCATGGAGTGCCTCAGGACCAGGGCTGGTTCCATCTGATAAGAAATGTGTGTGGGGGGGGAGGTTGATGGTGAGGATGGGCAGGCGGTAGGACTTGAGTATAGGTGGAAGACAAAGGATTTGAGGATAGGGCCAAGGTGCTCAGGTGAAAGGAAGCAAAGACAGGGCTGAGAGCATGGATATGGTGGGGTGTTGAGGTGAAGTGGAGAAGGAAAAGATGGGGCTTATGTGATTTGGAGGGAGACCAGACAAAGAAGGAAGAAAAAGGAAGAAAAAGGCTGAGCACATTGGAAGGGTTGAAGTGAGACAGAAGGGGAGGAAAAGATGGGGCTGAGGTGATTTGGGGCAATTGAAGAGAATATGGTAGGGTGAGGGGATGAGGCCGAGGTGAGTTTTGCTCAGCTGAGGTGGGTTGGGAGATTGAGGTGCAACTGAGGAAGAGGAAAAGATGGAGAGCAGAGTTGGCAGGCAGAGCCAGCAGGGTGGCTTCCCAAATCCCACCCAGCTGAAACAACTTTGTGTGTTTATTAGAACATATCCCTGTGTCCTATTTGAGGAGAAAATCACGATATGTAGCTCTTTATTTCTTAGCATTGTCCAATCACCCTTGTACTTATATGGATGTTCACAAAGAGACAAGAGTTGCCTCCCACTGGCTGTGAGTTAACATCAGACAATATGCAGGTGTTAAACTCAGAGACCCAGCATTGGAAACAGGTCTGCTTTTGCAGAGTTGCTGGTATTCATTGGTATTTGGGGGGGGGAGGTGCTGGTGGATAGACCTGTTTCCACTTTTGGGCTTTGGACAGAGTTGCTAATGGAACATTTGCAAAAGAAAGTTGTCACCTGACTGGCAGCCAAATAAAAAAGCCAGTACATTATAGGGTTGGTTTTTTTTTTAAGAAAAGCAAACGCTTGGGCTAAAATGTATGAGAAGAGCATGAGGATTCAAGCCTTCTGACTTCAAGCTGCCAATAATGGCCACTTATCTTTCCTATGAAATTACTCAGATGATCGGTATCCCTTTATCTCTGTGGATTCATAGGTGTTGGTTTTGTGGCACAGAGGAGAAATATAGGAAAGGAAAAGAAAAGACATAACTTTTGTATCCTTGGATTTGCACCAGTGACCTCTCTGCTCCTTTTGGCAGAAGTGTGGTGCTATATCTAAAATGGAGTGTGGACACAGGGAAGGGGGTTTCTTTACATGGAGTCTCCAAGGGAATCAGAGTCGTCCAAGGATAGAGGCAGGTACAAGTCCTGTAAGGAGAAAGGGAAAACGTGTTAACTCCCACAATTAGCCTCTTCTGCATCAATGAGGAACTGCTTCAGTGACTCACTGCACAAATAATCATTGCAGACTTAGGCCCAATCTGCAGTATACATTTAAAGCAGTGTCATACCACTTTAAACATGGTTTTCCCCAAATAATCCTGGGAACTGTAGTTTGCTAATGGTACTGAGACCTCTGTTCCTCTTACAGAGTTACAATTCTCAGAGTGGTTTAAAAATCTATTCCTCTTTCCAGAGAATTATTATTTTAACCCAAATCTTTTTTTTAAACTGCTGCTTCCCCTCCCTTCATTGCCATCTCCTGATCACTGTACTCAAACTTCTTCCATTGTTAAAAAATGCTACTTTTCTCTCTCACGTTTGCTCCATTCTTACTTTATTCAAACCTCTGCCATTGTCTGAAACTGCCATTTTCCTTCTGTGTCTTTCCATCTCCACTTTACTCAAACTTCTGTCATTGTTTAGAACAACGACTTCTTCCCCTTTCAGTGTACCATCCTTCTCACTATACTGAACCTTCTCTGTTCCATTCCTCAGCTGCCTCATGTGAGAGAGCTAAAGGATGCAGGGTCCTCAAATATTCCATTGTATTAAGGTACTTTACTCAAGCCTTTGCTGTTGTTTAAAACCATTATTTTCCTCTCAGCTTTCTCTATCCTTGCTGTATTCAAGCATATTCTGTTGCTCTAAAACACCACTTTTCCCTTCTCGCTTTCTCCCACCATCATTTCATACAAAATCAGGATTGTGATGTGGCACTACACATCCTGAAATGGGAGCTACGTGATGACAGCCTTACATTCTTATGTATATAGGAAGATATCTGCCTCTGTTGGTGAACTATTTTTTCACATGATCCACCTGTCACTGCAAATGAGAACAACGCCATCACTCTATGTTTGTAGATGAGTTTGCATGTAATAACATGATCCGTCATAGGAGCATGAGAGGGAGCATGGGATGGAAAATTAGAAGACCCAAGAGCTGCTACAGGCAGTCCTGGCCCAGAAGGCTACTGTGACAGCACTAGCAAAATTCAATTATACAGTACTTTGCAGCTGGCAGAATAAGGCATTAATCTCAACATTTTAAAAAAGTGTCCTTATAAGGGAATAGCAAAATGCCTGCTAAAGCTTTGTAATTATCTGCATGTCTTTCATTGCTTAATGGAGTAGAAATGCCAGTATTTGAGCATTTTGATGAACAAAAAAGATACAGTGGGGTGCTTGGTATGCCCAGTTTCCACTTGCTTGTGGATAGAGACACACACTCCCCCCCCCCCCAGTTCCAGTAAGTAGTGATGTTGCCAAAGTCCAGATTTTCTGGCTCCATAGTAGGAATTTGGGTGGCAAGTACAGTTTGATCCAAACACAGCCTCTAAAAGTTCTTTTCTGTCTTTAATGGTTTTCCTGCGTTTCAAACACGAACTTTTTATAGTGCCAGGGATTGAATTTGGGATCTTTTGCATGCAAAGCATATGCTCTACTGCTGAGCATGTTTCCAGAAGTTCCCCAAATTTTGATGAAGCTTTTCTCCATATTTCACTTTAAATTCTAAGCACAAAGGAAGAGGTCTGCTGGAGTCATGACCTTCTAAGGAGTCCTGTCAATCTTACATTCGGACATTTAGCCCAGTGTTGCAAGGCACAAGTATCCCTCAGATTGTTAACTAGAACAAGAAGGTGTGAACATATAGCACCAGTTCTGGATTAACACCAGTTTAGGATGCCTTTCCTGACCTCTAGCCCACTTCCTGAACTGCTCTTCATCTTCCTAGGGACCAAGGGCATCTTTAGCAGGGTTAGAGAATTGTCACTCCAATGCTCATCTGTCCCAGTCAGCATAGAGAGTAATCAGGGATGACAGTTAGCAAATGGGGCTACCTTTGAAGACTGTGTAGAAACTACAGCTACTGAAGATGTGGCAGCTAGATGGTTAACTAGGAAAAGAAGGCATGAGCATATAACACCTATTCTGTCCTAACAGCACTGGTTGCCAGTTGGTTTCTGGGTTCCACTCATAGTGCTATGTTTGACCTTTAAAGCTTCAGGACTACTATACCTAAAGGACCGCCTTTCCCCATATAAACCTGTCAAGAATCTGAGATCATTATCTGAGGCTCTTCACTGCATGCCACCTCCAATGGAGTGTGGGGAAAAGAAAATAAGCCTTCTCTCTAGTAGTCTCCTGTTTATGGAATAGTCTCCTCAGGGAGGACCACCTGGCACAAACCTTAAAATTGTTTTAGTGTCAGGATTTTTTATTTTAATTTACTGACATGCTCTGCACTTTGTATATTTGCATTTTCAATTCTCTGTACTTTGATGTTTCAAAAGCTGCTTTTGGTGCAGCTCATTGTGTAAAAAGCGGCATACAAGTAAACTCAGTCATAGAAGCATAGAATCTTAGAGTTGGAAGAGACCCCAAGGGCCATCTAGTCCAAACCCCTGCAATGCAGAAATCTCAACTAAAGCATCCATGACAGATGGCCATCCAACATCCGCTTTAAAACCTCCATGCAAAGAGAGTCCACAGCCTCCTGACCATTCAGGTGTGAAGCGGCTTGGACAGGGTCCTAGAGTCCTCCTTCCTCTTTCCCAAAGCTGGGCAAGCACTTAAACTGGCGTTGTAAGGGCTGTGGGGACAGCAACAATTGGCCTCCTGCAGGGCTTCATATAACTAAGGTTATATACTGATACTGTATTGTTAAATCTTCAGTGAGTGCATTTAAAGAACCCAAACCTCATCCTAGCTACCCAAAACCTTCTGTAAGCTGGTAACAGCACCTGCTCCACCATGGTCCACTACAGCCTACAGGTGACATAGTTGGAGTACCTCTCTTTTTCATAGCCTTTCTGATGCTGATCTTTCCTTGAAAATCTACACCTTCCAGAAAGTTAAACAGACAGGTGAAAAAATGAAATGCTATGTGGACGGAATGCTGATGAAATGTGGGGAATGAATAGGTTTAGAACCTAAAACCTTTACTTTTGGTTTCATTGGTGAGCAGAGAGAGCTTGTGGTACTGTGTTTCAGAACATATTTCTGCTACAGTTTCGATCAAAACCACCATTCAAATGAAGCCCCAGGAACATTGAACAAAATCATCATTAGTGATGGATGCAGTTAATACATAGAACCATCACATTCATTTCAGTTCCTTTAGATTCATGTATAAGCATCACTTGCTCAAAGGAACTTTTATTGCCCCTGAACTGTCGTCCTTTTCACTGATCTTAAGAAGACGTTGTAGAGGTTCACCAGGGTCTCACTTGGCTGTATCTCATTATGATGGAAGCAGAAAGTTCCTATAGAAAATATACAGTGGGAAAAATCTGGGCAGAGGAAACACACACAATTAGGATTTGAATTTTTTTTTTGATGTAAACTGCCATCTCTGAAAGCTCCTGCTGACTGACTGTCCTTATTAAGGGCTGGTTTGCACAATACTTTTTCGGTCCCTGCAAGCATTCATGTGGAGAAATAGAGTGTTAACGAGTCAGAGAAAGAGAAGTCAGGAAATTGCAACAAACCTGTAATTAAAGCCTGTATTTAGGGAGTCTACCCTCATGGGTCCAATACGAAACGTATCCAGATTAGCTATTTAGAATAATCTAAATAGGTCCAGAGGTTTGGAGAGGATGTTTTGGAAATTGATCAAGTTTATTAATCTGGATAATTTATGAAGGAGATTTCCTGAAGTGGGATGTTTGCTCATCCCAAATCAATGGAAATCATTTGCAGTAATGTATAACTGGCAACAATTTCCATGGTTAGGGGCTTGGGGGGGGCGGGGCGGAGTGCCACAACAATGATGAGGGTATTCTTAGGCCATTGTCTGGAGTAGAAAGTGACTATGATCACAACATACAAAGTCTCTATTCTTAATCAATCAACACTTTCCATTCATTTCAGCTTTCATGATACAATATGCCTTATTTCCTGCTCACCCAAGAAATACAACAGATGACTATATCTGCTGTACATATAAATGAAGATGAAAGAATGTACTTTCCAGAATGACAATCATTTTTATAAAGTATCTCTGTTTGTATAGATATTTGAAAACATTAGATATCATGCACAAACGTGTAGACACACACACACACACACACACACACACACACACACTGTATGTTTGTTTACAAAGGATTTCAGTAAGCCTTACATTTTACAACAATCCTGGAAGGTCAATACACTATTCTTGCTAAAATGTAGATGGACAGCTGAGACTAATGACTCATTCAGACTTCCTTTTGTGTTGCATTTCTAGGCACAGCCCCAGGCTTTAAAGCTCCATGTCCAAACAGTTTTGTTTTGGTTTTTTGTCCCAGCACTTTCCCTGGGAGAATCTATGTTTTGCCACCGAATCGAAGCAAACGGCAATTGGGTTTTCTATGCATTGCCATTTGCTCCAATTCAATGGTAAAACACAGTGCCTGGACAAAAAACCCACACTTGGACACAGAGGTTTAAAGAGTGGGTCTGTGCCTGGATAACATGGCGCAATAGGAATTCTGTATGAGGGCTCATCCACTTCCACTTTCCTCATGCCTAGAAAGCACAAGTCTGAGCTGTTTCCCACTTGTCCTGTGCTTTCTAGGCATGGCTTCAAGTGGTTTTGCCTTTTCCTTGCTGCTTTCCCCCAGAGAACTCACTCTTAAGTGCTAAATTGGAGCAAACATCAATCTGCAGAAAACCCAATTTGCTCCAATTCAGCGCTGAAGATCAGGTTTCCCCAGGGGAAACCAGCACAGAAGAGTGGGTGAGCCCTAACAGTTGATTGCACCACCAACCAAAATGTCAGCCCCATGCAGAATCAAGCAGAGATCCTTTATAGTTACTAGACTGCAGCTGAGCCAGTGACGGCCTTACCACCATTTGGCTATTTCCAGTGGAGCAGTGCAGGTACTCTTCCCGCCCTCACAAACTCTTTCAGTGGTGCAGGCAGGTAATAATCATGTAGGAGGTTTAGTAAGGTATAAGAAACGTAATACCTTGTGCTTACGGAGGCTCCCTGGGCTGGTGGGTGTGGAGATTGGAGACTGCTTCGATTTGGGTGTGGACAGTTGGCTGCTTGATGTTCCATTGGCTGTACAAAGCAAAGGAGAAATCAGCAATGAACAAAGACAATATATATATTTTAATGCCTATTCAGTTTCCCATTGAAACGTTCCAGTTTATGAAGCATAATTCCAAAATAAAACTTTTAAATCATGATTTGCTGGTTCAGATGAAGTTTCTTTTCCAACCTCACAGTTGAGGTATCTGTCTGTCTGTCTGTCTACACATCTTTTGCTTTGCAAGTAACAGGTCATGTTTTTGAAAACATGACTTAGGTGCTGCAAGAAGGATAGGAAATGCTGAGTTTGAAACAGTTTTGATTGAATTATTTTTATTTATTGAATTTAAATCCTTCCTTTCCTTCCAAATAAAGATAAGATTGGAGCTGAAAATTGTGCACTTTAAATTTGCACTTTAACACTTCTTTAACTTTCATCAGCACAATGCACTTTTGCAAAGTCACAAAAAGGTATTATTCCACAAAAGGGGCAAAAATCCAGGCCAGTAGATCTTCCATAGAAAATCTTTATATGTCATTAGCAGATAACCTTAGCAGTTTCCCCTCCCCTTTTTACTTATCTATAACTTTGTGAACACATCAATGTATTTTGTCCCACCTGGAGTAGAACAGCAATTCTTTCTCTTTGTCCCCAATTCTTGCCAACATATCTTGTCCTCAGTAAGATGGTAAACCTGTATCCTAGTGGTACCTCTTTAGGTGGCAACTCAACAGCACATACAAATCAATACTCCTGTATACAGTCATACCTTGGAAGCTGAATGGAATCTGTTCCGGAAGTCTGTTTGACTTCCAAAACATTCAAAAACCAAATTGTGGCTTCTGATTGGCTACAGGAAGCTCCTACAGCCAATCAGAAGCCACAGAAGCCCCATCAGATGTTCAGGTCCCAAAAGAACATTTGCAAACCAGAACAATCACTTCCGGGTTTGCGGTGTTTGGGAGCCAAAACATCTGGGTTCCAGGGTGTTCGACAACCAGGGTACGACTGTACCAAAAAATAAATATATGTTTAAAAATCCCTCCATACTGAAAGCTGGGTGTCAGGCAAAGGGTTCTGCCCTAGCTAGTTTTCTACGTGCATGGATTTATTTATACAGTATATGCATTTGTACAGAGAAGTATTCAATCATGTGAGGTACTATCTATAGATATAGTTGTAGCTCAGTGGCAGAGCACATGCTTTACACACAGAAGGCCCCAGTTTCAATCCTTGATATATACGTTGAGTTGGGAAAAACTGTTACCTGAAACCCTAAACTGCTCTTGCCAGTCAATGTAGATACAATATTGAGCTGGGCGGACCAAAGGTCTGACTTGAGTCACATCCACAGCATACATTCAAAGCACATGGCTTCACCCAAAGAATCAGAGGAACTCATAAGAGCTAAAGCTCCCATCATCCTTAACAAACAATAGTTCCTATTTTTCTTTGGGGTGAGGTTCTATGTGCTCTGAATGTTCAAGGAAAATTCCCCAACATGTTCTCAACTTGGCTTCCTAAACTATAAATACAGGTTTACCAGCTCTGAGAGAGGTAGGCTTAAGTCTACGAAGAAACTCTCTTATTTCTATCACATGTGCTATAACAGCAATGTATATGTATCCCTATATTAATACATATGCTTAAATTAGGATTGGTGGATTATTCTTATTGTTAATGTGAGTGGATCTTTCATTCTTTCTTTCCTTTCTGTCTGTTATATTTGCAATAAGAATTGTGTGAAACGCCATGAAGCTCACCTGTTGATCTTAGGTAAAAAAGGCTCACATTAACCTGCCTCATAGAGAAGTTGTAGAGAACATAAAATGGGGGGGCGGGGAGGCAAATAGGGGATGAGGGCAGGAAAACAATGCAATATTTGCTACATTATATACAGACCAAAGCATTAAGTAATAATCTAGAAGTCTCCTTTGCAGGCTATCCAGACTGTAATAGATCCACCTGTAATAAGGATTCTTGGTAAACATTCAAAAGATCAAGCCAGGCTGGCATTCTGTGGATGTTTTGCTAGATCTTGCAGTCTTGTGAAAACGCATCCCTTTCTCTGCAGGCCTTTAGGGAAGCAATGAATGAGAAGCGTTCATCCAGATTCTCATTGGCTAGAAGATCGTGCCTTCCCCATTCAGGCTCAGCCTGCTAGACACTAGCATGAGAAGGTCATGTTTTAATTTAAAATCAATGTCCTATGGATCTTCCCCCTGGTACTTGCAAAGGGCATGGGAATGTTAATTGGCCTTAAAGCAACATGGAATCCTCTCCACATCACACAACGAAGCTTTGATATAGCTAGGAAGCTGAGGTTGGAAAGTCAACTGGCAAAGACCAATTAGTACAAACTAGTGCTGAGCTAAAAAAAACCCCTAATTTTTGTAAAATTCTCTGCCCACAACGAAAGAGGAATTATTTATTCTTGCTTTGAACATGCTATGAGGTGCTTGATGATGTGTGTGTGTTTTCTTTATATTTGCCCTCATTCCATGAACTCCATAATCTCCCTGACTGTCCTTTCTGGAAAGCCAATGAGGATTTTATACAATGACATGGGCTTCCCCAGAAAATGAGGAAACCAAACCTGTGGTATGCAGACCAATAAAATATCTCACCGCTTGGAGATGAAAGTGTATGTATGTAGCAATATTTTACAGAAGTGTTCAAATATGGATCAAATAAGAAAGTGTATTATTTGTAGTATTTGGGACAATTTACATATTTTATTGAAAGGAGAATAGAATTCAGCTTATATTTTGGTTTCGTCTTGGTTGCAAAATGATCCCACTGTTTTTGAAAGTAGTTCTAGCTTCTTTTTGCCTCCCCTACGTCTAATTAGATGCATTAGCTTTATTAAAAGTAGGGCGTTTGAGGCCTTCCTTTGTATTGATCTTCATTATAGAAAATGATTAATTTTCCTAATGGTGTCATTTTGGCTACACTTGGGGAGTCTTTGCTCTCTCTCTCTTTTTATTTGGGGGTGTCTCTTACAACACCTTTGAGAACACCTGATCTAGATTGAGCCATGAAAGAAATCTCCTTTTGTCACAGTATACTTACAATTCTTGATTGGTTTGTTATTTGCTGTAATGAAAATCTGCACGGGCATTAAAAAAGTGTTTTTGATAGACCCATTGAAGTTAATAAACATGACCAACATAGGACCATTCATTTTAAAGGGTCTGATCTGATTACATGCTAGTAGGATGCAACACTCTGCCACCAATAAATCATACATTTAATGTGTATCTGAAGAAGTGTGCATGCACACGAAAGCTCATACCAAGAACTGACTTAGTTGGTCTTTAAGGTGCTACTGGAAGGATTTTTTTTTTGTTTTGACTATGGCAGACCAACACGGCTATCTGTAACTCATACATTTAAACTTCTCTGTAAACTATCTTTTAGTACTGATATATATTTACTACTGATATATATTGGGATGAAAAATACATGTAACTGAAAGATGCTACGTTTGTTTTTTGAAGGGCTGTCTAAGAAGCAAGCTTTGATCATATCTGGGTATGACTTCAGACTGATGCATGAAATAATAGCAGAATGAATAGGTCATTATGGTTCAAATAAAACTTGGAAGTGGGAATAAATAACACTGCTTGAAAGCAATCTTATGAAATCTCATTTTAAAGACTCCAAGCTTCTCTATTAAAAACAGAACATTTCCCTGTTTCTCATAATCCACAGTGAAGCTGATCACTTGTGAATGCTTTGGGTCAAGTAATTGCTTCTTACATTAGGTCCTCATGTACTTTTAAAGGGGTTGGAGCCCACTAAAAGCATAAGAGGGGAGGGGCCAGATTAATGAAATGGAGTATCCAGGAAAGGGGTATGCAGTAGCTCTGCAGCAATCCATGCTATAGCATGATGTTGCAGGTAACACTTATTTCAGTCTGTTGGGGTCTTTGATGATTTATTGTTACAGTAGAGATTGTGGATTGATATACTGTGGTCAAGTGGCTTACTTTAAAGAGGGCAGTCCTCTATTGGAAGGGCTGCCAGGTCCAAGCCTGGATTAAAAAGAAAGAAGGGAAAGAAGAGGGGAGGGGCCTTGAAATTGCCCATCCACAGTAAGCAACCGGACAACAGACTAATCAGGCGCACAGGCCATCAGGTCACACTCTGCCCCCACTGTGGTGAAATGGATTGCATCTTTACATCTGTACATATTATATTAAATTATATCTTTGCATTTTACGTTTGCATCTTTGTATAAATTAACTTGTGCAAATTCAATGCAAATCCTTCTTCCCCTTCATCCCCTTTGTTTTATTTAAAAATATTTATAAATCACTTAATATCTAAGTGTTGTACAATATAAATTTAGCAATGCATTACTGACTACCCTAGCTGTTTTGTGATGCATTTTTGTTTTAGTAGGCTGTGAACAGCTATTGGAGAGCTAGTCCTGAAAAGGCAGCATGCAGATGCTAGAAGGTTGATGGTGGTGGTAGTAATATTAATAATAATTGACAGCATCCATGTACAATGCAAAACTACCATACAAGCTGCAAAACTGGATAGAAGCTGAGGGGCTTTTTTCTCCTGCAGGTGAAGAAACAGCTGTGACTTCTCTATAAATAATATGTCTGATGTCATCACCAGTCTTAAAATTTCAGTTACAGATAGGTAGCCGTGTTGGTCTGCCATAGTCAAAACAAAAAAAAAATTCCTTCCAGTAGCACCTTAAAGACCAACTAAGTCAGTTCTTGGTATGAGCTTTCGTGTGCATGCACACTTCTTCAGATACTGAAGTATCTGAAGTATCTGAAGAAGTGTGAAGAAGTATCTGAAGTATCTGAAGAAGTGTGCATGCACACGAAAGCTCATACCAAGTACTGACTTAGTTGGTCTTTAAGGTGCTACTGGAAGGAAATTTTTTTTGTCTTAAAATTTCAGTCACTGGCATGAATATAGCAAGTATCACTAGTGCTGGTATAGATTATCATGGGGGTGGCAGAAACATTGAATGAATAAATTCACCTAGACACTCTGTTCCTTATACAAGCAAAAACCAGGAAAGATGTGCAAAGATTCAGATGTTTTACACTCATCAAGCTGAGCTTATTTCCAGCCTAATATCCTTTTTTCGTTAGGTTTTGGAAAAGACGTCTGGGTCAAACAAAAGACCAAATGACTGTAACATGTAAGGGTGAGGAATAAGTTGTCAAGGCATGTCACAGATGAAAAGTTTCAGGAATATGCTGTTTCAACCAAATAAAATACATAAGCATCCCACAAAAATCAGGCTAGATAATGTTTTATTCATGGTGTCCTTATTCAGCACCATTTTTTCTCTTCTCATGTGTCTCTTCCAATTTGTTACGAATCAAAACTTACTTAGCCTATTTGTCATTCATGTAAAAAAGAAAAGAAAAAAAGCAACCCCCAAACCAAATATTGCTGTTTCATACGAACTAGCAGAATGCCAGTGCCTTGAGGGGGCAGATTCGATATAGAATCTGTCTTTCCCACAGGGCATTCACTACCACAAGAGGTAGTGGATGGCTTAAAAACGGATTAGGCGGATTCATGGCGGATAAGGCTGTCAATGCCTTCAAGCAACATTGGCTATGTTCTCCTTCCACGGTCAGAAGCAGCAGCATGCCTCTAAAACCAGTTGCTGAGAATTGTATGTGGGGAGAGAGCACTCTTTGCACTCAGATCCTGCCTGTGGACTTCCTACAGAGGCAACTGGTTGGCCACTGTGAGAAAAAGATGCTGGACTAGTTGGGTCTTTGCTCTGATTCGGCAGCCAGGGTCTTAGATTCTGTGTTTATGTGTAAGTTAAATTGTAGGGCACTGAAGTGATCTTAGGGCTAATCAACTGCCCTGATGAATTTGTGGAACTCTTTATTTTAAAAAGGAACAATTTTTATGTAAGTGTATATGAGCCGCTAAAGACATCCATAGGGTGAAACATGTTGGGCAAGTCATAATGGATGTTCTGGCTAATGAAGACTTGATTTTATTTGTAAGCATTGTTAGTTAAGAAATGGGCCATTCATAGATCTGAGTTTGAATTTATATATTTTTAGTAATAGGCTTTACTCTCAAATTTCTGCATCTTTTTATTTTTGCATGTTACTGTTTTGCTGGATTTTTATTATATTTTATTTCCTTTCTGTTAGGTTTCCTGAGCAAAAATTGTGTATATTCTTGCCTGAAGAACCTTTACAGGAGGCGAGGCTGGGGAACTAAAACAGATACCAGTGATGAGAAATTAAGTTCTAGGCCTAATAGGCAAAATAAAAACTGGTAAATCACTGGGTCCTGAAGACATCCACCCAAGAGTTCTAAAATCATCATCATATGTGCAATTGCTGGTCTTCAAACAAAATTATGTAACTTGTCCCTAAGATCAGCCTCCTGGGAATCAGGATCCTGGGAATAACAGGCTGATTAGCTAAATGTCTGTCCCAGGAAAACTGGTAGAAATTATTTGTGTGTGTGTGTGTGTGTGTGTGTTTGTATCACATAGAAGAGCAAACCTCACTGAAGCAGAGCCAGCATGGCTTCTGCAAGAGCAAGTCCTGTCTCACAAACCTATTAGAGTTATTCGAAGAATGTCAACAAGTAAACAGAAAAAGGTGATTCAGTTGATAAAGTGTGCTCAGATTTTCAATGAGCTTTCAACAAGCGTTCCTGAGTAACCTTGGAAAAATGAGAAACACGCATCCCTGCTCTGAGTTGGCGATGAAGAGTCAGGATTGGGCAAAAGACAGCCAAGTGACTGTGGTGATGAGGAGGAGCAACAACAGGCAGGCAGGGCCAGTTCTCTAGATAATCTCTGCCAGGTTATGGACCTTGTCAGATGCCTAAAGACACAAAGCTCCTGTTGCCAGCCCTGTGTGACACATGAGTGAGATATGTATGACTCAATGACCCTGATGCTAACTTATCACCCAGATCCAGGTGGAGCCAACATTTATCTGCTGGGAAAAGAAGTGTCACTCACCATCCTGATGGTTACCTGAATCAGCTGGGGATTTGCTCCGGCGCACAGGAGCTGGACTCTTTGCAGAGCTCTTCTGAGGTGTTGGGGAGGACTTGCTGCCTGGAGTAGTTGGAGGGTTGCTTTTCATTACCCGACACTCTGATAAACAACATACAAAACCAAAGTAAGTGATTGCATTGATCCGTTAAGTGTCTTACATTTCTGCAGCAGCTAGAGCAGGCTTCCTCAAACTCGGCCCTCCAGATGTTTTGAGACTACAGTTCTCATCATCCCTGACCACTGGTCCTGCTAGCTATGGATCATGGGATTTGTAGGCCAAAAACATCTGGAGGGCAGAGTTTGAGCAAGCCTGAACTAGAGAGATGGTAGTATGCTGTTGTTGTTTTTAAGCATGGCATTACAATTATACATTGAGGGAGGCCTATATAGTTCAGCAGTAGAGCACATGATCTGCATTTGAAAGGTCCCTGGAATCCTCAGGTAGGAAAGATTTCTGCCTGAAACCTTAAGAGAGCCAATGTTAATTAAATCAATCTGAATTTTCCTCTTCTTTCCCCAATCTCTTGTTTCTGCTCTCTTCCATCTCCCTGGACTCCTGGAGAGTTCTGGAGTTGATTCTTCTTGACCAGTGCTTACTTGGTTTATGGACAGAAGCTGCAGGTTTAACAGGAACTTCCAGCCCTCTGAAACATCCAGACTTCCTCGCAGGAAAGGAAGTATATCCATCCTGGTGGTGGTGGAGCCATGCCTCCCCCACTTCTTAGCAAGCCTTGTCTAATGGCTTGACCATACTTCCACTTGTCTTAGAAAGCACAGGCTCAAGTGGTTTACCACTTGTCTCATACTTGCTAGGGCCCAAGCAGTTTTCCCTTTGCCCCAACACTTTCTCCTGGAAAACCTGGTCTAATTACTATGAGATCATTCCTGGCACTATCTAATCCCAAACAACATATTGCATATAACTATGCAGATATTTAACCTACAGATTCTGCAGCAAACCCACAATTCGGATTGCAAGGTATGAGCTGGGAACAAAGTAATCTTATACACCCAAGGGGTGTGTGTGATGATATCATCACATAAAATGGTGGTTTAGATTATCTAATCCCACTCACGCCACCAAATTAAAATACTTTTCAACCTTAATCAGCCCTCAGTGTGCTATTGCAGATTTAGCATAAGAAAACAATGCTTCAGAGCCTTGGAGGCGAGAAAGAGAAAAAAGTCCTATTTCCCATTGTGATCAGCTAATCTAAAAATTTCAGGCCAGCAGTGAATGGAGAGTGGCCTGTAATAGCAAGAAAATCAAATCACGCCTGAGAAGGAATTAGCTCCAACTGTTGAGCTTTTACAGCAATTTTTAAAAGGAACTTAGTGAGGAGTGGCAGAATATAGCTACTGCTTTGAGAGTAGAGGCCTCACTATACCAATGAAGGAAATAATTAAAACTGCAAGTGGGGCTGTAGATTTTGCTCTAAAGCACAAGGCCGTAATTTATTCCCTTAAGAAACACCAGTAGATGTTCATAATAGCATTGATTGATTGGAAGAATAGAAATTGCATAACTAATTTAAGGCTCAAGGGGTGGGTGGGTGAGTCAGTGTGTATATGTGAGAGTGGGATCTCAATTTATTTATTTTATGGGTAAAGGAGACTGCCAATCAAGGGCAGCTCCTAGGAGAGCTGAGAAGCAGAGCTACAACAGACTATCTCCATTAGGCCTTCTCTACCTCCACTGTCATCTGAGGGCAGCCATTTTGTTAGGCTGCCTCAGTGGGAGAGAAAGGAACACCTGTCTAAACACGGGGGCTTGAGGTTTTTTTTGCTTTTATTCTCTTCCCTCCTTGCCCCCTTTCCCTTGTGTGATGTATTTTTATTTATTTGTTTGTTTATTATAATGTAAGCCTGTGGGCATTGGCAGAGGAAGGGTGTGCGGTGGGTGCGATCCACCCCAGGTGTCATGGCCCCCCTGGGACGCTCGCCAAAATGGAATGATTAATAATGCCAAAATGAAATGATGATGTTTGTTGCTGCTGTTTGAGGTAGCTGGGATTTTTTCTTTCTTTCTTTTGAGGAGGGTGTGTTTTCTGCTAACTCCCTTCCAATGCACTTTATATAAAAAAAGAAGATCCCTACAGAATATTTCTGCAAGAAAAAGAATTTTGATGCCCTGATCAAATCCATAATTATTATTAAAAAAACCAAACAAACAGAATTTAACTCAATTAACTTTAAACAGCAAAGCAAAAAACCAAGATGGCAGAATCCAATTTAAATAAATCAACACATATGGGAGGACTTGGGACCCCAAATTTATTATGGATTATTATGACCATGATCCTGCACATGTAATAATGAAAAAATAATCTGTTTTAATAAAAATAGAGCTAAGACCTTACCCTATTTAACTTACCAGTCTATTGTCCTCAACAATATACTGAGTCCCTTTTCTTTAGCAGACTTACAAGTTTGAACCTCAAGATCCAAAAATTTGGCCCCAGTAATTTATACAATTATTTGTTTTGTAACTGTTCTAGAGAAACACATTTCAAAGGCTAGAAACAAAAGGGACTATGCACAAAAAGAGACCTCTATAAGGGAATGAAACCTCTTACTGGAGTACAGAAAATGATGCAATTTGGTGACCTTCAAATCAGTTCACTGTCCATACATCAAATTATACATTTCCTTGCTAACCCAGCAGTATTATCTCAAGCCACCAGACCCTTAAATACTATTGAACAACTGACTTTAAATTATACATAGAATCAAAAAAGTTGCTATCCAATATCTAAAAGATTACCTGTGATGTAATAACAGGGGATCTAATTTCATAAAAATCTATTTGTGAATCAGATCTATATTGTGAAATTGATAACACAGTATGGCGAAAACGGGGGGGGTGGGGGGGAGGACCTTTTAAGTCAGATTTAGCTAAAATGAGAGAAAATAGTTTTAAAACAATTCACAGATGACACTATACACCTGTCTCCACCAATGTTGTTCAGCCTGGACCCTGAGGTCCAGCTCCGAGGGCCTTCTAGCAGTTCCCTCACTGCAAGAAGTGAGGTTGTGGGGAACCAGGCAGAGGTCATTCTCAATAGTAGCACCCGCCTTGTGAAACCCCCTCCCATCAGATGTCAAAGAAATAAACAACTACTGTACAGTGGTACCTCAGGTTACAAACGCTTTGGGTTACAAACACTTCGGGTTACAAACTCCGCTAACCTGCAAGTAGTACCTCAGGTTGCGAACTTTGCCCCAGGATGAGAACGGAAATTGCATGCTGGCGGTAGCAGGAGGTCCCGTAAGTGAAAGCCTGCCTCAGGTTAAGAATGGTTTCAGGTTTAGAACAGACCTCTGGAACGAATTAAGTTCGTGACCCAAGGTACCACTGTATTTGACTTTTAGAAGGCAGCCCTGCTTAGGGAAGTTCTTAATATCTGATGTTTTACCGTGTTTTTAATACTCTGTTGGGAGCCGCCCAGAGTGGCTGGGGCAACCTAGTCAGATGGGTGGCATACAATTATTATTATTACTATTATTATTATTATTATTAAGCTTTATGTTGGAGAGGATGTCAGCAGATAGGCTAATATATCCATATGCGGTGGGAATGCAAACCTGTACAATTATTTTGGAAATTAGTCTTTGAATAAATTCCTTCTGTTACAAGACAAGTGGTACAACCTGTTCTGAGGCTAGCTTTATTAAATCTGTTTACAGATGACTGTATTAATTTATTGTTTAAGGACTTACTAATCATTTTCATGTCTGCATATGGAAACATAATTACACCCAAAAGTAAAAATCCAGACAGGGAGGCACAAGTGTCTGTGCACGTTCAATGCGAGCCTACAATGCTGCTCCTGCACACCAGCTCCTGGCACACTCAAACCCACCCACAGCCTGTCAGCAGAGGAGGAGGAGGAAGCTTGGCTGGTGAGATAGTTAGTGGAGGGGGTTACTGCTCCCCGCTAAAACACACACCTCTCTATAGCAATATGCAAGGACTTCTATGCTGTTGGTGGTGTGGTGGGATGCCAGTGATTTGCACCCTAGAGCTGCAAGGGGAGGCAGTGGCTGCTGGAAAGGTGGCCCTGGCCCTCCTGCAGGGTCCTCCCAGCCTTCACTGCTGGCTGCGAGGTCCACTTGGAAACCTCTCCTTAGCAGGCACTGGAGAGATGACGAGGGAGAGCATCCACTACTCCTCTGGCCAAAGCTGCATCTGTGTGCTGGAGGAAGGGATGCTGCTGCTGCTGCTGCTTTCTCCAGAAAAGAAAGCCGCTGCAGTCATTTGGATCATATGCTGCTATTATTTTGAGAAACATTAAATTGGTTGAGGCTGTTTGGGGGCTTTTTTTGGATTTTAAAATCATATTTTTTTAAAAAAAATTGTCCTACTTGCCATACGTTAGCGTTTTCCTGGACATTTTGCCGATTCTGCAAAAATCCGCCCGGACGCCATTTTGTCAGTCCGATTCCCACATGTCTCTGGGAAAACCCAGACATATGGCACTCCTAACAGTACTGGAAAACAGCAACTAACTTAGCTCTGGTGGAACACAAAGACCAAAGACAATTTTGAAACTATATGGCACATGCTTATTCACTACACTGGAAAGGATAATGTTGTCCTGCCCGCCCACCAGCTACCAATGGGTCACTCTGGGGCAGTGTGTTAAGATGAAGAGTCTTCTGAGATGGCATTATAATGTAATGTCACCTTGAAAAATGCCAATATATGCAGAACCGCACCATCAGAGCTAGGCATGGGGGTTGGAGAGGCAGAAAGCAAGATTATAACAGTCTCCAAGAGTCAGGCTTGCTGGGGAGCCCTAAGACACTGCCAAGATGAATAGATTTAAAAGAGATGGAATAACCTTTTTTCAAAGGAGCTCAGAGGCAGAGAAGCAGGGAGGTGAATGCAGGAGAGAAATATGAGATAGAGAATACTTTGCCTTGTCAAGCATCAGGACATCACATCAGGCAGTGGCCGATGTCCCTCACATTGTCAGCTATCCTCCAGTCAGGCAAGCAGAATTACTCATGTCATCATGACAAAAGCCATCACAGTAAGAGACATGCATCTGCAGGACATCAGGCACCACAGACATATCAATTCTAGCTGCTGAGCTGTGAAATAAAGCCTGAGAAAGGATGATGGCAAGGGCATGGTCCAATTCAGAGACTCTAATGCCTGTATAGGAGCTTGGATGCATATTATAGCCCCATCTGCACTATACATCAAAAGCACAATCCTATCACTTTAGACAGTCATTGTTTTCCCAAAGGGTCCAGTGAACTGTAGTTTGTTCATTATGCTGAAAGTCATTAGGAGATCCTTATCCCACACACACAGCCCCAATTCCCAGATATTTTGGAAGGAAGCAGTGACTGCTTAATGTGGAATGATACTGTCTTAAATGTATAGTGCAGATGGGCCCTATCAAACACCCGGGCAACACTGCGGCAACTCAATTCTCGCATAACTCCAATATGTACTTCAGAATGCTGGGGACACCAGTTAGCCATCACTACTGAACCTCTCAAAACAGCATTTGTCTATCTATTCAACTGCCTATCCACCCAATCCATCCAAAATGGAAGTATCATTTCTCTGTGTCCAATATGAATTTGTGACACAGAGCATCTTCTCCTTACCCCAAAGACCTTACTCGTTTGAAGAATGGGAAGATCAAAAGATGTCCTTTAGTTTCTAAAGTCTTTATGTTTCTAAATGCCTGATTTGCATTTACATACCAAAATTGGATGGAATGGCATGAATATTAATTATATATGATACACTAACAATAAATGTTAGGCACTAGGGGTTCAAGTGCCCAACCTTACTAATTAAAAACATGTAGAGTCTTGTATATTTTAATTGTATTTCTGGTGGGGATTTAGCAGCCTTAGGAATTTATTAGAAGGGGGGAACCCCAAACAAACAACTAAGCAAGCAACTGAAAAGGAAAACTTGGACTGAGATAAGGGGTGAAATTTTCTTGAAATCTTGATGTTGAGCCTATCCATACAGATGTGGGTTTTCTCCCCCTAATACTCATCCTGCTCCTTGATTTTTACTCTTTCTGCTAAAAGAATACAAACAATGCTCACATTATTATATGCATATTATATTAATATATTTCCAAAGTAACCAGCACATAAACAGATACAGACAACAATGTATAAAAATACTCATGTATTCATTCTTATGAAATTATACTGCAGAAATATAGTACTGTGTGGGGTTTGACTCTTTTCATATGCATAGTTTTTGCTTGTGTAACTCTGCATATAATTAGTTGGGCTTTTTCATAAACATGCACAAGAAGCTTGATGCAAGAGGCCGTAACATGTGGGCAAAGCTTGACCAGTCAGAACCACCAAATTCTGGGTATAAACTCATTTAAAACAGATTCCTCCTCCATTCTTATCCATGACTCTCTCTATTCATTTAAGCTTTTTATCTGCTGTGAACAATGTGTGTGCGGCTGGCAAAGGTCTAAGAGGACACAGTCTCGATGCTTTTACACATGAGTAGATGGTGCCTGGTGCTTCTCTTTTCTATTGATAACACATGGGCTGAAGCTCACATCAGCGGCAGCACTTCAAGGCTGCAGCTACCTCTCCCTGTACCATAAGTCTGCCCCTGAAGATGGCCGGGTTTGGTTTAAGGAAGTTATTCCTTCACTGCTGTAATTCTGGGTGCAGCTGCAAGGTACCCTACTCTGGCTTTTGCTACCACGGCTGACCCTATCATTAGAGTTTTTTAAGTGTCAGGAAAGCGAATTGTTAGTTGTTGAATCTGTTATTACTGACTTTTCTTTTCTTTTTTAATGCCAGGTCTAGCAACAGGTTTTGTTGCTGCAGGTGCCTTGAATACAGTCCACATTGCCTTGGGAGGGGGCAGCATGACTTAGAACAGCCAAGCCAGTGGCTGCAGAAACTTTCAACTGTTTGGTCTCTCTGCTGTGGTGATAGAAGAGAAGATGCCTGGGAGTCTGAAGCCCTTTTGGTCCACACAAGTCAGACTGCAGAGCTGGTATGGTGTGGTGTGTGAAGGTGTGCATGTGCCAAAGATGATGTGGTTTCTAACAGTCATGTTCTCATGTACACTGCTGCCAGTTACCTACCAGGCTGCAATCAAGGTGCTGCTTCTGGTGTATAAAGCCCTCAATAGCATGGGATCAGGATATCTGTAAGATAATCTCACATCTTATATACTCAATCAGTCATTGAAGTCTGCAGATGAGGGCCTCTTCTAGATACCACATTAGCAGGAGGTCCATATAGTACAATATAGGAATCAGGCCTTTAGTGTGACAGCATCTACCATTCATAATTCTCTTCCCTTGGGTATCAGACAGGCAGCACCTCTGTCATCTTTTGGGTGCCCACAGAAGACCTTTTTCTTTCAGCAAGCCTTTTAAGCAGAGATCCTTCCCAGTCTGCAGCTGCATTGGAATTGTTTTTTAAATGTTTTAACTGTTTTATGGCTTGTCTGTTTGCTGCCCTGGGCTCTTTTGTAAGGAAGGGAAAGATATAAATCTAATTAATTAATAATAAAAGCTAATATACTGGAATTTTAATGGGGCTCTCACTAGCAACACATAATGCACAATAAACAGCTTCTAGTTTTTGCATCTCCCAAGAACCTGAAAAGAGATGTGGGAGCTCTGAGCACCTGCAAGCAAAATGTTCCGCTGGTTGGCAGAATGCCCAGTCTTCTTTGGGTTCAGACACCTCAGGCTGGGCTTCCTGTCAAGTTGCTCTGTCAGGATTTCTTTTCCAAATTGTCTTGAGAGAGACAGAGAGAGAGCTTCCCTGGAGCTGTGAGAACTGCTAAAATATACATAAGACTCTTGCGTCCATGCCAACATGTAAGTTTCACGAAGACTTTCTGATTCCATAAAGAATGAGTGAGACTTTTGTGTGTGTAGGGGTGGGAGGAAAACCAAGGGCTGCCACCTACCAAAAAACCATCTCAGTCAAGTGGAAATGATGGGGAAACTAGCAAAGACTTTAGATTGGGAGGCAGCGAGGAAGGGGCAAGTCAGTTTTCTTGGGATGCATTTTGGAGCTTGCATAATAAGCATGCATTATGACTTGAGACCCTTCAACCCTGTTATGGTCCTGGTGGCTTGCACACTTCCTGCTCAGGTTCCCAGTTGGCTGATAATTAACTGAGGGCTGAGAAGCCAGCAACATTGGATCTGCCCACTGAGGGGCTCAATGCAATCAGGGCCGGTACATGAGGTGAACCACAAAATAGTGACTCCATCCATGCCAGGGAAGAAGGGGTGATTGAGGATCTATGTCAGGAAAAGGGGGGGTGACAGACGAAATCCTTTGCCATTCATATCTCAGCCCAGTTTGCTGAATGCTGCAAGCAGTATTAATTAGGCAACTTAAGCTAAACTTGCATAGATTTGCTTGTTCTACATAGTGTTATTTGCTTTTCAATTTGGAATATGGGTAAGGAGCTATATAGGGCCTTCTACTGACTTTAAGAGATTTCATTCAACAGAACATTGGTTTACAAAAAAGAAAGAGAGAGGGAGGGAGTTCTTGGGGTGCTGCATCCTGCATTTGAAGCACTTGACAAATCAACATTAAAAAAAATTAATGGGAGTGATTAAGTATCTTATACAAAATGCATCCATATGGCTATAATGAGATGACATTTCCTGGCAGATCCTGCCGCTCCTGTGAAGTGTATAATGTTGGCACCATTAATGAGACCACCTATTCTGCCTTGTGGCAAATCTGTCATTGCCCATTAGATGCTAACATGCGTAAACTGCTCAATCAGTGGGAAACCCAGACATCTACATTCACGGACTGCATTTCCAGATATCTATGCATTTATGAAGACACTAGGGTTTCATTAAATATGGTAGCAGCACATTTCCCCACAAGAGAATTTGAAATTTGGTGCGTAGTTACATAGGCAAGAACATCCCAGTTAGTAGCATATTCTGAAATGAGGATATTTTACCCTCTCACTTGAAATACAGGCATCGCCTGCCTCCTAACAGTGGCTTGAGGCCAGCACAGAGTGAGCCATGGCACAAATAAGACACAAAATTGGGTTGTAAGAATTTCCCGTCTCAAATGCTACCATCACAACCTTTCCGAAAGTACAATTCAGAGTCAATGTTTGGCCTCACCTTTAACCAAACAGGATTTTTAAGAGGAGACAGAGGAGCTTTAGCAATATTTCTCAAGGAAGAGGTGAGGTTGCCGATTCTTAGGCTGTCAGTGGATTTTGGCTAAAGCAACATTTGGAGAGGCGGTTTGGATAAGACATGTACAATTTCTCTGGAGGAGATCACTTGTCTCAGTTCTTCACGCATTTCAAAGTGGACAAGGGAGATTATGCTGTGAAGTTTAAAAGTGAGACAAGCCACACCCAGCTGGACAATTCATAAGCTTTAACTAACATTGGACGATGACTTGGTGTTGGTGGGGAGGGGATATTGAAAACTCACAGACCACTTGTGCATATAAAATTCAAGCACACCTTTTCTAGAGGTGTGCACTCACCACAATATTTGAATATATTTCTAACTTTGGGAAGCAGCCTAGTCTGTTTCAGAGCTATTCAGCATCCCTCCAAGTTGACTTGTTATTCAGGACCAAATTTTTAGGTCTGTTAAAAACAAAGATGTGTCTGTCCTCTGTCCCCTGCCCGCCACCCCCTATAACAGGGAATCTAAACATGGCTATAGCCTTTTATTTTCTCAGAAGTGGCTGAAATTTGTAGGCACAGCAGAACCTTGAGAATGGATTGAGACTGCCAAAGTATAGGCAAATGTATTCAATGGTTTTCATATGGGGCACTTTTATATTTTGATTATTATTATTTTATAAAAGCTATAACTTCCCATTTTCTCATGGAACAGGATGCCATTTGCAGGCATTGTCACTCCATTGGACAGCAGAGGAAGCCTGTCCATTTTTTAAATGGTAGCTGCCGTTCTTATTCAGCAAAGGAAGACTTTACCTTTTGGGTATTAGTACAATAGGAATAACTGGGGGGTGGGGGTGGGGATGAACACCTTCCCCATGGTAGGAAAAATGTCACACACCAAAATGACCCTATTACTCCAATAGGGTTTCTGGATGTGGGTTTCTGTCCACCAAACCTTAGATTTTTGGGGATATAATGAAGAATTTGTCATTGATTTGCAGAATTAGAGGCATAGATCCATGTGGGGAAAAAACATACAGTGGTTTTTACTCAGAGTAGACCCGCTTAAATTAATAAACATGACTAAGTTAGGCCAAGTAGTTTCAGTAGCTCTGCCCTGAGTAAAACTTCATTGACTGCCTGCCATTGTTTTTACCCGCTACCAAAAATCAAAATGAAATTGTCACTGTTATTTGAGTGCTCCAGGAAAACAAATGTGATTAAAAGTTAGACCTGTCCATCAAAATGAAGCTCCTACCACATTCACCCCTAGCCCTCTTGAGCTCTAGGACTTTCCCGAGTCAGCTTGGGGTTGTATTCAAAGCAGCACCAAGGGGAAGATCCCATCAGGGCAAGGATTTATCCTTGTGCAACAGAATCTTCTCCCTTCTCCTCTAGCCACATGCTCACTAAATCTTTTATGCGGTTACCCTCAACCCTCTGAAGCAGATTTGTGTAGGGTGCTATGGAGAAGGGGGGGGGGGGAGTCCCTCTGTGCAAGCAAAACGAGTTCTACTGCCATAATTATTTGGTTGAATACCATCCTTCGTTCCAGGTGGGTTTTGGTTGTGCACATTTTTCAACTGCCAGGGTCACTCTTAGCTTAGGGAGTGCCTGCTACACCTCAAAATGCCTTGTTAACTGCATGATCCAAGTCAGAAATATGAGACTTCCCCAAATCACCTTGGTTTACCTTGTCACAGAAGTGACACACACCCTTAGTATTTACTGGTACATGCATTCACACCCACACATCTAAAATAAAAAACCCCTGTGGCAGTCCAACTTCAAGCTGATAAAGGTATAAAAAGATTTTACCCCTGTCTCCTACAACACACAAATTTATAGATAGTACAACAACAGTGTGATTGATATTACCATTTTCATCCAGAGAAAAGTCATCCTGTGCATAGCGGAATTTCTCTGGACCACAGGCAATAAACACATCATCGTCACCGAAGAAATCGTGGAGACAGGTCACCTATCGAGAGAACAAAGTCATTCATTGTAGTTTTACTTCATATCACACACTTATAGAACAGGCTTCATGCAAGCATAAAGCAACTTTTACCCCTTCTCTCCATTGCTATTTCTTCATTTCCCAAAAGCCTGCTGCAAAATGCCATATATTCTCAGAAAAACAAGGATAAACTATTGGTTTTTTGTAAAGAAGAAGAAGACAATGACCAGGTACCTTCATACCCTACAACATTTCTCTGATGAAAATAGGGACATCCCATTGCATAATGATAATTTTACTATTTATCCCCCACCCATCTTACTGGGTTGCCCCAGCCTCTCTGGGCAGCTTCCAACATATATAATAATATAATAAGACATTAAACATTTTAAAAAAACCTTCCCTATACAGGGTTGCCTTCAACCTGCTCGGGGGTTGGATAACTCCATACCTTCTAACATTTCTCCAGTGAAAATAGGGACATCCCACCACATCCTCCAAAATTTATCTAATGAAAATATGGACGTCCTAAGGAAAAGCAGGACATTCCAGGGTCAAATCAGAAACTGGGACAGCTCTAAATCAGGGACATCCCTGGAAAATAGGGACATTTGGAGGGACTGCACCTTGCACAATGCAGTGTCTTCCGCTGATATTTGTAAGCCTCATTGGGTCCTTCCACCTTTCTCCAGTTAAACAAGCAGGGCAAAAATGATTTCAATGATAAATATGAACACATTGATTTGAGTGGGCTTAGCCTCTAGTCTACATTTCACAAGCCAAATTTTATTTGTGACATCTACAGGCATCCAGGCAGGTTTCCCAGTCCTTTTTTTTTTAAAGAATATTTATTAAGATTTTACAAAGTCATAAATACAAAAATCCATAAACAAGAAAAAATAAAAATAAAAATACAAAATACAGAAAACGAAGAAATAAGAAAAAAATTTAAAAACAAATCCATTTTTTATAACTTTAAGCTCATTAGCTTGTTTCCTTGACCTCCTCACACCTCCCCTTTTTGTGTTCCCGGTTTACATAATCCATTCAGCAAATCCTTACCCTCTTTCATTTATCTTAACTCTTTATCTTAACATATTGTAACTCTATATTTTCATCTATTATCCATTATTATCAATTCATTTTTGCATATTCTTATTAACTTTGTTGCTAATGCCACTTATTTTCAATCCAACATCATTTTAACATTCATTAATTTTACAGTGTTTCTGCAGATAGTCTTTAAATTTCTTCCAATCTTCTTCCACCAACTCTTCTCCCAGGTCTCGGATTCTGCCAGTCATTTCCGCCAATTCCATATAGTCCATCACCTTCATCTGCCACTCTTCCAGGGTGGGTAGATCTTGTGTCTTCCAATACTTTGCAGTAAGTATTCTTGCTGCTGTTGTTGCATACATGAAGAAATTTCTATCCTTCTTTGGCACCAATTGGCCGACTATGCCCAGGAGAAAGGCCTCTGGCTTCTTCAGAAAGGTATATTTAAATACCTTATTCATTTCATTATAGATCATCTCCCAGAAAGCCTTAATCTTTGGGCACATCCGCCAAAGGTGAAAGAATGTACCTTCATTCTCTTTATATTTCCAATATTTGTTATCGGGCAAATGATATATTTTTGCAAGCTTGATTGGTGTCATGTACCACCTGTATATCATTTTCATAATATTCTCTCTTAAGGCATTACATGCCGTGAATTTCATATCGGTGGTCCACAACTGTTCCCAGTCAGCAAACATAATGTTATGACCAATGTCTTGTGCCCATTTAATCATAGCTGATTTAACCGTTTCATCCTGCGTATTCCATTTTAACAGCAAGTTATACATTCTTGAAAGTATCTTAGTTTTGGGATCTAACAGTTCTGTTTCCAATTTTGATTTTTCCACCTGGAAGTCAATTTTTTTGTCCAAATTATAGGCCTCTCTTATTTGATAATAATGAAGCCAGTCTCACATTTTATCTTTTAATTTCTCAAAACTCTGCAATTTCAATTTGTCTCCTTCTTGTTCCAGTATTTCCCAATATTTCGGCCATTTGGCCTCCATATTGAGCTTTTTCTGAGCCTTCGCTTCCATTGGTGACAACCACCTCAGGTTTCCCAGTCCTGCATCCCTCTCAGTTAAGGACAGGGGATAAATTTGTTTGGTTTGCCTGCTAATGGAGGAACAAGACAGGATCCCATGTGCCCACCAGCTCTCTTTCCTTCTTTAGAGCAGTGTTTTTCAACCACTGTTCCACTGCACACTAGTGTGCCGCGAGATGTTGCCTGGTGTGCCATGGGAAAAATTGAAAAAATCGAAAGATTTTAAAATAGAGTATTTTATAATTTTTCATATTTATGTTTACTTACTATTTCATAATAAAGTAATTATAAAATACTTTCTTTTTTTTTGTTTATTTGATTCCTATTCAAGAGAATTACTTTATATATAGTCAATATAGGCACAGAGTTAAATTTTTTAACATTTTCTAATAGTGGTGTGCCTCGTGATTTTTTTTCATGAAACAAGTGTGCCTTTGCCCAAAAAAGGTTGAAAAACACTGCTTTAGAGGATGGTTACATAAGAGCAATGGGGATGCTTGACTATCCTGCCATGTCACAGGGTGCCAAGAACAATGGAGGCAACACAAATAATAAGCAAGGTGTCAGAAAAAGCTCCCATGTGCTCCTCAGTAGCTTCAGTCATGACAGCTTAATTATACCTTACATGTGAAATATCAGATACGATTACACAGTAACAAGATGATAACTAAGTTCTCCATTAATCTACTGGAAACAGCAATAATTTCACAGTAACTTGTGTCACCTAATCTTCGGAGAGCTCAGATTTAAGGTGAGTCAGAACAACAGAACCACCAGGATGGGAAACAATAGCCTCTGCAGAAAAAGTTTCTTTAAAGAGTGTTTCAAAAAACCCATCTTGCTCAATATGCATTTGATTAGTAACTTGGGATAAATGCTTTGGAATTCTGTATTTGTTATATCTATTTTCTAACATGGTGATAACCTATATTCCAGACATGGTGATAACCACTCTGTTTTTGGGTCAAAGAGTGTCTTGTTGCTAGTCAAAGTTGAGCTTTGATTTAGTGGAAACAAAAAAACCCAAAACATGAATTGCAATCCTATTAGTATGTACAGATTAGACAGACGTGCATAAGATTTAGTTGTAATGCTGCAGATCTATACACACCAGGAAGTAAGTCTCATTGAACTCAATGGGACTTACTTCAGCACAGACATGCACAGAATTGTCCTGTAAAATTACATGAAAACGAACATAAGAGCATAGGAAGAACGCGCTGAATCAGGCCAATGGCCCATCCATTCCAGCATCCTGTTCCTATAGCAACAAACCAGATATCTCTAGGAAACCGCCAAGCACAACCTGAGCACTGGAGCTACAACTCCCACCATACCTGACCATTGGCCATGATGCCTGGGGCTGAAGGGATCTGGAGCTGAATAACATCTAGATGGCCATAGGTTAGCCAACCACTATGTACAGATTGTTTAGAAGGCCTCTCCTAAAACAATGGGTACTCACAATCCATTCCCATCTTTCAAGATCAGGGCATGCCCTCAAGATGGATTTGGACTTCAAACCCTCCTCCATTGCACAAATTAAGTACCAGGTATGCCCTACACAAGTTATGTTGTAGCATTCACAGTTAGCCTGCATATTTGCAGAGAGTGCCATGCCTAGTGGGTATACTGTGCACATCAGCTTACTGCCTACTGAGCCAGAAGTAGTTCATCTTCATTGCCACAGACTGATCTGAATTGGACTGTGATTAAATTAATTTCAGGCTATAATAAATCAGACGCAAAGCTTTCCATTACCGCGATGGGTCTCAGCATTTCAGATGGGTGACTATTATTGCAGATTAAAACCAGACAGAGAGATAAAACTACAGAATAGTTGCCATTACAATTCTTTGGTTTTCACACATCTTTCATTTTCCAAGCCAGGAACTTTGGGGAAGTTCCCCCCCCCCCCGATTCACCTACATGGTGAAAACAATGAGACCCAGTTTATAGCTGATATGGGCAACACACATCATGCCCTTACCCACATAAGTGTTTCATGCAGCCTCTCTCCTTCAAATTTGCTAAGGGGAGAAATCTGAAGTTCTTCCCATTTAAAGATCTCCCTGGAGATTGGAGTTCTAAATGGCTTGATTTCTCTTTCAAGAGGAACTGATAAATCAGGACTCCCCCACATCTCCATTCTTTAACGTTTCAGAATTTCAGGGGGGGGGGGACTCCTGGATCAGTCAATTCACCACCTAGTCCAGCATCCTGCTCTCAAAGTGGCCACTCAGTTGCCTTCTAGGAAACCCACAAGCAAGACCGGAGCACTCTCCCTCTGTGGTTTCCAGCAACTGGCATTAAGAGGCACACTGTCTCCAACTGCAAAGACAGAACATGTCCATCATGGCTAGTAGCCATAGATAGCCTTCTCCTCCATGGATTTGTCCAATCCTCTTTTAAAGCCATCCAAGTTGATGGCCATCACTGCCTCCTTGTGGGAGTGAGTGAAACAAGTGGTATGTAAAGCAGTACTTCCTTCTGTAGGTCATGAATCTTCCATCCTTCAGCTTCACTGGGTGTCCATGAGTTCTAGTGTTATGAGAAAAGGAGAAGCCCTGTTCTTTCTCCACGCCATGTATGATTTGATAAACTTAAAGAGCAGTAGGCATACCGCGGGAGGCAGTGGAAGACAGAAGTGCCTGGCGTGCTCTGGTCCATGGGGTCACAAAGAGTTGGACACAACTAAATGACTAAACTGGGACGCAGGGGGCGCTGTGGGTAAAACCTCAGTGCCTAGGATCTGCTGATCGTAAGGTCGGCAGTTTGAATCCCCGTGGCAGGGTGAGCTCCCGTCGTTCGGTCCCAGCTCCTGCCCACCTAGCAGTTCGAAAGCACCCCTAAGTGCAAGTAGATAAATAGGAACCGCTTTATAGCGGGAAGGTAAACAGTGTTTCCGTGTGCTGCACTGGTGCTGGCTCGCCAGAGCAGCTTCGTCATGCTGGCCACGTGACCCGGAAGTGTCTTCGGACAGCGCTGGCCCCCGGCCTCTTAGTGAGATGGGCGCACAACCCTAGAGTCGGACACGACTGGCCCGTACAGGCAGGGGTACCTTTACCTTTACCTTAAATGACTAAACAACAACAAAGGCATAAACACAAGGAGTAGTGAACATATGCAATTACAAAATGGTCTGGGACTTTGTGGGAGAAAGAATCCTGCATGCATGGAGAAGGTCCTAGGTTCAATCCTCAATATCTCCAGGTAGAGCTGGTAATGTACCCTTCCTGAAACACTGGTGCTCAGTGTACATAACACTGCACTAGATGGATCCATGATCTGACTCTGTTTAAGGCAGCTTCCTATGCTTTAGCTTCTTTGTGTCTCCTCCCACCCTCACATTTCCAATTCACATGTGGGCACAGACGGATAAAAGTGGGGGGGGGGGAGAGAAGCAAACTTGATGTTATCCGCTTTAACAGTCATCTTGATTATCAATGGTTATGGAGAAACTGGAGAAATCCAGTTCCCCTCCATCTTAGAAGTAAAGCATTGCCTCTTCCCATATATGTAGTATATGCACTTCTCATTTTTCTCAGTTCATCTGCATGCAGTGTTTATTATTTAAAATATTGGCTAGGGGCTGCTTCTTATGTTGAAGGTGGCTTACACATGACATACCTTATGGCTGCCAGGAGACTTATATTCCAAACCTGAAAGAATAAACATCTGCCAACAATTAACACTTGCCAACGTGCAACGGTCTGAGGACTTCACTGCCCTAGCTAAACCTGAACATGATTCTTCTAAATGGCAATTTTGTGTAGATACTTATCAGGACAGTTGGATGGCTTATATCAACTTGTATGTTTAAATTAAGATGGGTGCACTGGTAATGGTTGTGCTCTCTCTGTTTTATATATGGGTTGGGCATGTGCACAGCTGGTGTACTATACTAATATATGTGTTGTAACAAAGTCTAGTGCACATGGTGTGCATTTAAATCTGATAGGAGCCACATGGGAAACTTAACACTAGTGATGTCCTCTGCTGACTCTAAACTGAGGCTAATGAATACTTTACCTCTAAGTAAGCCTGACACACTTTAAAAGACTGGTTGCTACTTGTGTCACCCCCCCATCAGCTGTTCTAATTAAGTTCAATAATTAGCCAGAGAAGCAGAGGCATCCCAGGAGAAAGGGCATGTCAATGCAAATATATCCAAGCAGATATCCGGCACATCATTAATTGTTCTAAATGCTTCTTTATGCTCCTAGCAATGAATTTATTAAGTCGAAGAACAGGAAATATGAAAGCAGCTTGTTTGCAAAGGTAGCAAGCTGTTGAAGCTAGAATAAGCACAGCACTGGCAATAATGTCATCACAACAGCTTTCAAGCCAACAGCAACAAAGAAAAGCTGCAAGATTTCATTGTTTGGAGACCTCTGCTCCCTTTGTTTTGTACACAGTGAGTAAACAATGAAACTGCAATGAATGAAATGGGTAATAGCAGGACATTTAATATGGTACCTTTATGCAATTGGTCCATCTTGAGAAATGGGAACACTGAGCAGAGGCGGAGCTAGCTGCTCCAGCACCCGGAGCAGCACACATGCTGGGCACCCAGGGACGGGGCTAGCTGCCCGCAGGGGCGGGGCAAGCATCCCAGGGGGGCGGCACAGCGATGTCATCCCCCCCCCTCAGGGATGACACCTGGGGCGGACTGCACCCACTGCACCCCCCTTCCTCCACCAGTGACACTGAGGACTGGTTGAATGGTTGTAGGTGATACAGATGCAGCAGAGGGGAAGGAGAAGACTGAAGTTGGACAAAATTTGGCATGTCCTTCAATAGCACAAAAGGAAGAACAGATACGTTGACTGGCTGGGATAGGGAATTGTGGGGCAAATAAGTCAATGGGACAGTGAGGCAATGGAGTCAAAGGCTAGGATTCGGGAGAAGTTGAAAGTGGAATTGACTGAGCTTTTCCATACAGCATCCAGAATAACAGTAAAATGTGGCTTAGGTACAGTGGTGAAAGTTCCTAAATTACTGGTAGAGAAATTGAAGAATGGCTTGTAAGAGTGAAGCAGCCAAGTAGAAGCAACCAGATTAGCCTCTAGGCTTGATTACCTTCCTTCCAAGGTGAGGGTGACATACCTAAGCCCAGCAGGATAGCTTACTCTATGGCATTAACCCATTCATGCAATAATTAGAATTAAGCATGTTGGCTATATGAGGCGGGTTATCCCACAAAATCCTGGAGAACCACTGACAGCCAATGTTGATAGTACTGAGCTAGATGGACCAATGGTCAAAGTCAATACAAGGTAGTCGTGTTATGTTACCAACCTAGTATCCTCCCAATGTTTTGGACTACAATTCCCATCAGGCCCAGGCAGCATGGCTATTGTATGTTATGATTGCTAATTTATGTATTTTTAAATGAAACACTTTACCTCAGTATATGCATCATTGAATACATTATTTGGCTGGAAAACTACACAGCAATTTTTAGGGATGGTTGTGTTTAACTTTGCGTATTGTTTCAGAGACCATGGATTAGGTAGGGTCACTGAATCAAATTTCTCCCACATATGTATGTGCAGTGCTATTATCTCACAGGATTAAAAAAATAATAATGGGAGGCTGAAATCTGGAGCTTAAGACCAACAGGGATACGACTAGTAATCTCTCACCCTCTTCGCCTTCTTTTCTCTGCACCACCCAAAATCACATTTCTTCTTCCTCTGAAGGAAAGGATTACGAAGTGGGATTCCAACTTTTCCATAAAGTTCAGGAAACAAAAGTATTCTGCACAAATATTACAATGACTTTTGCAAAACAAAAACAAACCTCTCTTAAATGAGTAGTGACCTCTCCAAAGCAATAGCAGGATTTGGCATGGTAAACAGGATACTCTCCCAAATTAGGTGCAGATTATACCAGCATGCTCACTGCATGCCCGGGGACATGATATATGAGGTGGATAGGGAGAAGCTTGTGCATTTATGTGCACATATTCTATAGGGGATTTTCAGACCATTGTGGAATACAAAGAGAAACGGCAAGTGATCTTGCCATTTCATAGAACTGTAGAGCTAGAAGGGACGACATGGGTCATCTAGTTCAGCCCCCTGCAATGCCATTTAAACCTGCATGTGGTGTTTTGTAGAAATGCTTTCCTAAATCCAAATTTCAATTTACCTTTTGGCTACCACATTTTGAATCATCATCCTTTGCATGTATTGCAATTCCTTCCTACTTTCCTTTCTCCCCCACCCTTTTAGAGTTGTCTTTCTCTACACCTAACTATAACTTTAAGCTAGAGATTCTTGGAGACCATTAGAGTTTCCCTAAAGGCACATTACAGATCACAATTTCCTGGGTTTCATGTGTGGAATTCGTATGATTAACAGAAAGCATGGGAATCTGCACAATCTAGTTCCTTCCTGGCATATGCAGAATATAGGAGACAGAAATATTCTAAATGTATATTTTGCCTGCTTTAAAGATGCAATTCTAATCTTAAAATCACAGCTGTGCTGAAATGGCTCTCAGAAGACCTTTGGAGGGCGGTGGACTTGAGATTCTCTGCCCCCCCCCTTATTAGAACAAAAGGAAAAAGAATGAGGAAAATCAATAAACATGTAAGAATAATCCATCAATCCTAATTTAATGATATACATTCAATTTAGGACAAGCCTATGGCTCAGAATGTAACAGACAAAAGATTTTTCTTGTTCCTCAACCCCTGAAAAAAAGCCATTTTGCAGAATCATATCTTAATATTCTGTGTGTGTGTGTCTATGTGGGCTGCCATTTTCCCTGGAATGACACTATGGGTGATGCAAAATGGTGGCTAGGCTGTCAACACAGTTGCTGCTGCTGTCATTTGCAGCAGCAGCAGCAGCAGACCCCACCCCAACAAAACTCATTAGGAAAAGTCAAAGAAGCTGTGCTATGACCATTGCTAATGTTTTGCCCCCTCCCTTCCAAGAAACGGCTGGAGAATGTCTTCTTCCCCTGGAGAAGGCCTTTCCCATTTATCTTCATATATTAGGAGAGGTCAGTTGCTTATAGGTCTCCCTAAAAGACAAATCTTCTTATGGAGCCTTCAGTCCTTTTTGCTATTTCTTATCTGTATAACGTGTGGATCTCTTCTGTAAAACAGTTGGCTAGCTCAAAAAACAAACCCAGCCTCTTGCAGTTTTTGCATATTTTTAAGGTAACCCATCTCTTTTTTTATTTTGCATTTTAAATGCAAAATCCAACCATACTTCAGGGTTGGGGGACATTGTGCTGGGAGGGAGTAAATCCTACCCTCTAGGCCTCTCTAACTGGCCCTTAGAATTCTCCCCAGACCACGTATCCTCACTGGTCCTGCTTTAAACCCAAACATTTTTCTTGGGTTTCTTGAAGGTGTCCTTGAACTCTGATAATGCCTCTTTATCAGGATGGAGGACTGAGAGGGGTTGTGAATCTATGTAGAAACTAGTCTACTGTACAAAGGTGAAGTTTACATTAATTGCTCTGCCCCCCTTTTGCCTCTGCCCTTGCCACCACTGACACAGGACTCTCGGAATGTTGTCCAGAAGGAAATGTGGCCACAGTATCATAAAGATTCCCCATTCCTGCTCTGCTTGAATTCTTTAGTCATTCTCCGACTTGATTATTTAACATAACCTATTAATTTCTTTGCTTCTTTTAGTTCCTGGTTAGTACAGGCACAGGAAGCTTCATTAAATTGGGTCAGGCCATTGGCTCCATCTTGCTCAACAATGTCATTTGATGTTTACAGGCACAATACATATTTTGCCCAATTCTAAGAGTACTTGAAGGTTTCTCTTCGAGCAAAAGTGAGGGATTTGAAAGGAAGACAAAGACGTTTCACCAGTGCTAGTGAAAGTTCTGAAGACATAGGTGCGTGTTGCCGCACACGCGACTTGTGGCACTGCCACTATTAGTATTGCAGTTTCAAATGTTTTTTGTAACACATGATATTGTGCATTATGCCATCTGTGCTGCCAAAATATAACAGTTGTTTCTTTAGCAATGTTGAAGAGCTGAAGTAGAAGAAGGAAGTCAGCAGATGGAGAATGTTGAGGAAAAGACCATGCCAAGTTGTAGACTATTTCATGAAGCAAATTCCTTCTAAAATCTCATGGATTTCATTTTAGGCAGCAGAATCTAGCTCATTTAGATTTGCTACAGCTTGCCAAGTTTATTTTTGAGACTGAGTTAAATAAACAAATTCAAAACAATCCACTTGCTCTTAACAGTGATGATATCAGATAGTCATTCAAGTATGTGATGATGTCACTGAGGGTAAACAAAATGAATTCAGAGCGAGGTCATTGCCCTCACTCCAAACTAGCTTTACAAATGACATTACATACAGTCAGATTGGACTGGCAGCCCGATTATACCTTAATTAGTATGAAGAAAAGATGTTATATTTAAGTAATAAACAGTGCCAAAATGCAGTTGATTGGAATTCCAAGCATCAGTGATAAAGGTAAGCTTTTGGAAATCTTTTTTGTGCAGATTTTTTTTTCTTGCGGGGTGTATTCATTTCAGCCCTCTCACATGAATAAATAAGTGCTGCTCTATTTAAAGCCTATATAATAAGCTTGCTCACCCCCAACTGTGTGCCACTTTGAAATAAAGCCGAATGTAACTTGGCCAATTGCCAAGTTGCCCAATATAAACATTAAAAAGGAATTGAACATGTCTGGTGAACTTTTGGTGCCTCCAAAACATGAGAAATCCAATTAGTCCCAAGCTGAGATGCTATTTTCCCCCATATAAACATTGTATTTACAGCCAATGGTGTCAGAGGTTGGATTATCGACCTGTGTTGGAGAAGAGAGTCATTGGTCTACAGTCAACATTTCTGGCGACGGGTCAGTGCTGCAAACATGTTAAAGCATTAATACTAAAATAGTTGTAGATTCCAATTCCAGTCGATAGCAAACAAGCATTAATTTCTCCTATTCCTCCACATTGTATAGGTAAAGTCGACATACATGTTGAAAACTCCAGGGTTTCTCTGTCCACTAATGAGACTTCCCTCCTTCCACCACTTGTAAGGAGTTGCAGAGACAGCATACAATAGGGAGGCAAGCTTTGTTTGTTTAGGAAATTTTTTAATGTTTGTTGTTTTATTCTGTTTTTAATCTGTTGGGAGCTGCCCAGAGTGGGCGGGGAAACCCAGCTGGATGGGCAGGGTATTATTATTATTTTTAATAATAATAATAATAATAATAATAATAATAATAATAATAATTATTTATTATATGTTTCTAGCAAGTATACACCACCACCCCTACCGTTAACTCCCACGCACTCCATGAACATTGTAAACACAAGGAGCAAGAGAAGTGGAGACCCAGTTAGCTTGGAAGGAAGATTCCAATGGCTAGCTGGTTCTTCAAACATTAGATGCAAAGTAAGTAATCAGCACTTCATTCCCTTCATTGACTGGAACTCTGCCTTGCCTGGAGGCACCTAAGAGCATCATCTACCTTACCTACCCAGCATGCTCTGCTTCTTCCAACAGTGCATGCTTCATCAGGAGAAGCAGAACCTTGTCATTCCAGTGACCCTTATAGGTGTTAAAAGTTCACAGGAACCCACTTCATAAAAGGAGGTACAAAGCTACATATAATAACATTCATTGGCTTCACTGGATATTACCGGTACACCTGTCAAGGCATTTTTCTTAGGCTAAGGATGCTCAAGGAATGTAATCTTAGTGAATTCTGATACGAACTGACACGACCTGGTCCACCATTTCCAGACTAATGTGTGGATTAGGAAGTTGTTCTACCTTGGCTTTTGCACATAACAAATGTTCCCAAAGACTCCATTAGAAATGAGCATCTAGAGAGAGAAAAACATGTTTTAAGATAGGCACTTAAATATCTGTTTAGATGTGAATTTTCATGTGGGTTTTTAAAAATACAGGCAGCTCCCCATTTGCACACATTTGGCATTTGTGCGACAGCTGGCACACATGCCGTTTTCAACACCGAAAGGGTGCAGAGCAAGCTTATGCTCACCCTGCTGATGTACACGGTGCCTCAAAATGCAACCCCTGTGCAAATGAGGCATTGCCTGTACAAAAACAAATGGCAGACTACTGTGGAAATAGAATGGAACAGGTTTGTGAGCAAAAATTGCACTAACCAAAGATAGACTGATTTGCACATTCATGATTGTCTGTGAAGATGAGTTTACAACTGTGATGGCAATGCTAACACAGGCAACACAGGGTTCACTTCCTGGGACATCGCCATGCAATGGGAGGCAAGACCATGAAATCAGGTCTGCTCACTCCATAGCAACAAAGATACCAGCATTACTCTTTCACCCCATCCCCACAGACTCTACCATCCCCTACTTATGCCTTCCCATACATTTTCTGCTTCCTACAATGCAGAAACAGCCCCGTGCTGAGGGAGAGGGAGAGGATCACAAAGAGGCAAGAAACAAAGCTTGGTTTTTCTCAGGGATGTGAAACTGTTGCTCTCTAGACGTGGCTGAACTACAACTCCCACAGTCACTGCAGGCTACTGGCCATGCTGACTAGAGTTAGTAGAAGATGGAGCCTAAAAGATGGAGGTTCACAAGTTCCACATTTAGCATCAAGAGCACCACAGGCTTTTATCTGGTCCTGCTTTTCAGCATTCTCATTTGGCTATTTCTGTACAAATTAAAGGGTCTCTCCCAAATCCACACCCCTCTTCACAGCTCTCTAGTGTGTAACCATAGAAACAATCAGTGCAGAACACATTCTCCAATACACGCCAGATTTGGAGTGCACTTCTCTTTCTCTTCCTCTCTCTCTTCAAAATCCCAGGCACACCCATCAACGTTAATGTGTGAAGCAGATGGGAAGGAGGGGGAGGGGAAGAAGAGAGAGTTTGAAGCCCTGCATCATCTCACAGACGTGATTTAAGGGCAACGGGACTCATTGACTGATGGGGTGGCTACCTTTTAACAGAAGTCTTTGGTGTCTCAGGGAAAAACCCCAAAGCAGGAAGAGGAAACTGTATGAAACGTGAATGTGTTTTTGGTATCTGACAGCTCCGTAGGAACATTTCACTCAGCATGCCCGCCTCTCATTAAATTCTATAGCTGTTGCACATAGAGGCCTTTCCTGCTGATATCAATAGCTCCCTGCTGGAATAAATGCTGAAGGAAATCAATGTCAGCCTTGGTGTTATTGTTGTTATTATGGTATCAAGTCTACAGCCTGGTCTTGCCTCTGTCAGACCTCATGTTTGTGTGTGTCTGTTAGGGAATGGGAGGGGAGGGGAGAGAAATGGAATTCAGTTTGCATTTAAAGGTGAATTTACCAGGTTTGCACTTTCTGAAACAATACAAGAAGTGAAATGAAACCATCCCTCAGAATCTGCACGTATCCGAATTTTGCAATGCAGTTCTCCAATCAATCAGTGCTTACAAAAAGATGCATATTAGGAGAAAGTGTATTAGCTAAAATTACTTGCAAAAATGCAGTCAAAACTGCATACAGTAAGGTGTTTATTAGGAGAAATTCCAAATTGCTCCTGAAACACAAATAACATTGGGAAAAGGAGAAAGACAGAACTAAAATTGACAGATCTTTCCACCCGCAGTGTGAATTTGGGGTGGAGGTGTTACTGACTTTGGTGTGAAGAACTAGCTCTCGTACTACAATAATTTGACAGCTATCTGGGTTTCCAAATATGGTGCTTACAGCAAGAATCTTAAGAAATAATTTATAGATAAATTTTCCAACTGCGCTATGCTCCCACAGTGGATGAATGACTCTATCCTGCAGGTCAGCTTCACCAGTTTTCCCCACCCTTTGAATTCCTGTGCTTGCATTTATTATCTTTTCTCAGTATTAATGTATCCAGTACATGTTTAGTGGGATCTTTTTTTGCTCAGCAGACACTGAAAGGTGCAAGCAATGTGTTAAGCTAAATCTTCACACCGAGTGTTCTCGGTCTGATATGCATTTATAATGAGTGGTTCATAGCTCCACAACCCAGAGCCCATGATTGTGAAAACTGGGTTGATTAATGTTCAGAAATCTGCTTATTACTATGTGTAATCACAAAGTATATAGGCTGTGTGGTATGCAAATTAAGGGCATTATTATTACTAGTGGGTTTCAACAAGCTAATCATGCCCTGTTCCAAGATACTCCATTATAAACACATGCACACACACTTTTCCTCCTATTCACTCTTCCTAGGGTTGCAATATTTCAAAAAGTAAAAACCAGGACACCTTGAAAGCTGTTGAGCGCTATATATATATATATATATATATATATATGAATGATTTTTCTATTGACTTGTCTAAGATCCAGGACAAAGGGCAGCCCTACCTCTTCTACAACAGGTATAACCACTGTGCTTGGCACTCTTTGTAAGGAAGTTCTGGACCTGAATGCAGCTGCCATATGTGGTGAGTGACTGAACTGTATCTCACAACCTTCCCACTGACAAACTTTCCATCACTGAACTGATTCCACCCACTCAAGCAGTCCATTAGATCCCCCCTGGAGAGGAAGGTGTAAAAGAGGCTTCCTGTTTCAGCTGAGCAAACATAATTTGGCATATTAGAAAAATGGTTCACTAACACGTGGATGAATTCAATTGTTGGAATAACCAGGCCAGCTTGTTGCTAATGGCCCCTAAGTATGAGATGTTAAGGTAACAGAGGAAGTGATAACAGAGGACAAATGGGTCCCGCCCCCCAACAGTCTGGTCCATGGGTAGGCAAACTAAGGCCCGGAGGCTGGATCTGGCCCAATTGCCTTCTAAATCTGGCCCGCGGACAGTCCAGAAATCCAGTGTGTTTTTACATGAGTAGAAGGTGTGTTTTTATTTAAAATGCATCTCTGGGTTATTTGTAGGGCATAGGAATTCATTCTTTTCCAAAATATAGTCCTGCCCCCCACAAGGTCTGAGGGAAAAAGTTTGCTGACCCCTGTTCTGGTCCTTATGAGGTCAAAAGCCAGTGCAGAAATATGTGTGAAAGAGCTGGGCTAGAAGTAGGCAGCAACTGCAGAGACGGAGCCATGACATATTTCTGCTGGGATCCAAGGCTGTGGCTGTGGGAGAAGTAAGACCTGATTGTGTGAATGCTATGAGCCTCTCCATCAGACACTCAGGTTATATATATATGTAAACAAACCATATATCCTAAAGAGGCCACAGTCTCTGCTGTGCCTCATTCTGAGGAAACTGAACCCTGGCTAAGTGCCTGGAACCCCTGGAATCCTGCACTGGCCAGAGATTGGGGTGGCATGCAACAATACCTATTGAACTCTCAGTCTTCCTTTGCTGTAAGAAATCTGCTAGTTTTGCATTCAGCTTGTCCTCCAAAGAAGTACTTGATGCAAAAAAAGACTTGCTGTTTTACATCTGTGACAATCAATCCTGAAAGAATTTGGATATGAGGAAATATTATATTCTTAATGAAGATTATCTGAAATTAAAGACTTTAATTACAAATTAAGCTGCCCTTAGCTGCTGCAGATACAGTGTACAGATGCTCTTAACCTCTGTGCAAATCAGATTTGTACTTTGTCATGGCAAAGCTGATGGCAATTATTGGTTAAGCACTGAGGTTGTAAGTGCTGACACAGGAAAAAGGGGTTTCATGCTGCTTACATCACCCTTTTGACAGATTGGAGACCAAATCTTTCCTTCACATTTCGAGTTATTTTTAGTCTGGCAAATATTATCTATTTACAAGTAGGGCTCTTTTAAACTGTGGGTCTCCAGCATGTGGTGCTATTCAAAGTTTACAGAGTTGGGAGAGGGAGCTCATGGAGGGTTGGTGGGCAGTTTACTACCTTAGTGGCTGGCACACAGCCACTCTGTTTGGCATTAGACAAGGGGAAACCAGCAACAAAATGTTGTACCACTTTCCCAGTCCCTAGCCAGAGAGCTCTGGCTTTCAGGGTTCCAGCCAGCCTGAAACAGGAGCCATGGAGGAGGCCCAGAAGAAAGCCACTGTTATGTATTGAAGTTCTCACCCAGGCCACCAGGAGTATTGTGTATGTAGTTTTCACTCAGGTCCACGTCAGTTATTTTAGGTGGGAAACCCTGGGTTGTTCTTGCTACAATGTTGACAGCCAGCTGCCTATAAAAGCAGGCCGGCTGAGCTGTTTGCTGTTCAGTTTCTATTCCAGCTTACAAAATAAAGAGCTACTTGGAGAAATCGCTGTGTCGTCTGTCATGTCTACCCACTATTCAACACTGGCGACGAAGGTGGGATAGATGGACATCAGAGCACAGCCAGACGCGGCCACCCTCTGAGATGAGCTGAATCACGGAGCTGAAACACTGAGCGAAATCACGGAGCAGAACCAATACAGAGCTGACCGTTCTGGCTAGAGCACAGTGTACCATCCATCGCCTCCACGTTGGCATCTGAAACATGGCTTCACTCGTGCCTCTACCGCCGTTTGCCCCAGCCTCTGAATCCTGGGACTCCTACCTCACTCAGTTTGACTGCTACCTCCAAGCAAATGAGCTGACAAGAGGGTCTGTAGAGCAGAAGCGGGGCCTCTCCTCAGCCTTTGTGGCCCCGAAGTGTTCGCGAGGCCCGAGCATTGGTTGCGCCTCTAGCAGTCCAGACAGCACCTTGGGACACGATTCAAGAGAAGCTCCGCAACCACTAAGCCCCAAAGCCGTCCGAGATTGCTGCCCACCATGCGTTCTACCACTGGAACCAGGCAGAGGGGGAGTCAAGCAACAACTACACCACCACCCTCCGACAGGCTGCAATGCACTGCGAGTTCCGAGACTTAGATGATGCCCTGATGGATCAAATCATCTGTGGGGTCCGGGACATCCGTCTGCAACGGCATCTTCTCGCCAAGCCAGACCTCATGCTGCAGAAAGCCACTGAGGAGGCCGTGGCCTCAGAAGCTGTTGAACTCTCCGCCCAGGAAATCCACAAGGCCAGTAGACCGTATTTAAAGGACTATGTTGTTGGACATGTAACACTGTTGGTCTAATGGAAGTAATGTGAAATGTAACCGATATGCTTTGTGCCTAATTGAACCATTACGTGTAGTGCTGTATATAAGGAAACCATTACGATTGTAACTAACGCCTTATCTCGGTGGGGAGGGGTGTTATGTATTGAAGTTCTCACCCAGGCCACCAGGAGTATTGTGTATGTAGTTTTCACTCAGGTCCACGTCAGTTATTTTAGGCGGGAAACCCTGGGTTGTTCTTGCTACAATGTTGACAGCCAGCTGCCTATAAAAGCAGGCCGGCTGAGCTGTTTGCTGTTCAGTTTCTATTCCAGCTTACAAAATAAAGAGCTACTTGGAGAAATCCCTACCAGAGAGATCTGCAGACACTCTGTTAAGTTGTGGGTGAACATATCAGATGACGCAGTGATTCTTCAAACAGCTCTTGTTTATTCACAGGCCAGAACAGAACTGAACTGAAGGGTTCAACCAGCCTGCTTATATAGAGCTCCACTAGAATGCAACAGTAACCACTTTCTGTAACTATCCAATCACTGAACATCACTTTCAATCCCTTATTTGCATATGTGAACCTGAGTGAAAACTATCGAGGGTATCCCACTGCTGGCCCAGGGTGAGAACCTCAGTATATAACACACTCCATTAGAGGAAAATTTATTCTCTAATGTGCATTATACAGAACTGCTTGCAGAATCGTTTGTACTAACTTCAAGAACTTTACAATCCATTGTAAAGATGTTGGATTCCTTGAATATACTGGTATCTCTGGCCTTACAGAGGAGCGCAGGATCTGCCACCAGGGAGGACCAGCCTAAAATTCTCCTCTTGGAGCAGCACCATTGGTTCCTTCACAATGCAAAAGGAAGTTTTAATCACCCCCACCTTCCACAACATACCAAAGGCTAGGCTGCAATCCATCATCAATTTAATTGGATGACTTTCAAAGGGGACTGGACAAATTCATGGAAAACGGGGCTATCACTGGCTTCTGGTTACAATGGCATTGCTCTTCCTCCCTTCTGACTTCCAGTTGCTGGAAACCACAGGACGGAAGAGCGCTTTTGTGTTCTAACTCTGCTTGCAGATTTCCTACAGTCATCTGTTTGACCACTGTGAGATCAGCATAGTGGGCTAGATGGACCATTGGCCTGATCCAGCAGGCTCTTATGTTCTTTTGTTCTTAATGCCGTTAACAATTTCTGCCCAGTAATGTGACAACACAGGACATACCTACAACATGGTTGCTTAAAATGGTATGATACTGCTTTAAATATGTAGCACAGATGGAGGCAAAATCACTAGTCCATTTGAACATCCACTTTAACACATTGCAATATGCATTTATAAACATTAATTCCCTCTGACTATTTAGGAAATGCCTGAGCACTGAGAGCTGATGTACCACAGAAAGGTGCAGTAATTGAAAACACATACTCAGCATTTGCAGGGAGGTGCAATAAAAACAGCAATGACAAGAATCCTCTGTCCAATCCTGTTAACTAATCTAATGTATAAATCCCACTATCAGCTCATTTCTTCTACAAAAAGGACTGCCTCTCTATCTTCTTCATCATAAACTTAGCACAAGCATATGCTTCAGAACGTGACAGACAAAAAAAATTTTTTTTTCCTCAACCCCTGAAAAAAGGCCATTTTGCAGAATCATATCTGAATATTCTCTGTGTGCATGTCTGTGTGGGCTGCCATTTTCCCTGGAATGACACTATGGATGATGCAAAATGGTGGCTAGGCTGAAAACACAGTTGCTGCTGCTGTCATTTGCAGCAGCAGCAACAGCAGACCCCACCCCAACAAAACTCATTAGGAAAAGTCAAAGAAGCTGTGCTATGACCATTGCTAATGTTTTGCCCCCTCCCTTCCAAGAAACGGCTGGAGAATGTCTTCTTCCCCTGGAGAAGGCCTTTCCAATTTATCTTCATATATTAGGAGAAGTCAGTTGCTTATAGCTCTCCCTAAAAGACAAATCTTCTTACTGAGCCTTCAGTCCTTTTTGCTATTTCTTATCTCTATACAGTACTATCATTTTAGTCACCCGTGATGTGTGGATCTCTCCTGCATAGCTGTCAATAGCTTTTCCCTTTTCTTGCGAGGAATCCTATTCGGAATAAGGGAATTTCCCTTTAAAAAAGGGAAACGTTGACAGCTATGCTCTCCTGTAAAATATTTGGCTAGCTTAATAAAGAAACAAACCCATCCTCTTGCAGTTTTTGCAGTATTTGTAAGGTAAGCCATCTCTTTTTTATTTTGCATTTTAAATGCAAAACCCAATCATACTTCAGGGTTGGGTGACCTCATGCTGGGAGGGGGTAAATGCAGCCCTCTAGCCCTCTCTAACTTAGAATTATCCCCGGATCACGTCTTCTTATTGGTCCTGCTTTAAACCCAAGCATTTTTCTCTGACCTGAAAGTGTCCTTGAACTCTGGTATAATAATAATAATAATAATAATAATAATAATAATAATAATAATAATAATAATAATATTTGTACCTCGCCCATCTGGCTAGGTTTCCCCCGCCACTCTGGGCGGCTTCCAACAAAGATTAAAAATACATTAAAATGTCACACATTAAAAACTTCCCTGAACAGGGCTGCCTTCAGATGTCTTCTAAATGTCAGGTAGTCGTTTATCTCTTTGACATCTGATGGGAGAGTGTTCTACAGGGCGGGCGCCACTTCTGCGAAGGCCCTCTGCCTGGTTCCCTGTAGCTTTGCTTCTTGCAGTGAGGGTACTGCCAGAAGGCCCTCGGCGCTGGACCTCAGTGTCCAGGCAGAACGATGGGGGTGGAGACGCTCCTTCAGGGATACTGGGCCTGATAATGCCTCTTTGTCAGGATGGAGGACTGAGAGGGGTTGTGAATCTATTTAGAAACTAGTCAAAAGATGAAGTTTACATTCATTGCTCTGCCCCCCTTTTGCTTCTGCCCTTGCCACTTGTCCCATGATTTCTATGCATGAGCCTGACAGGTTCTTTTCTCACACTGCCTCGTCTGGGGAAACCCACTGTTTACTGCTAATTTGAAGGAGAAGTCAATTGGTATATAAGGAGAAAGGTATACCCACATGAGGACTTAAAAAGAAATCACAAACTGATGTGGTAATATCATCACCAAATAATTTTACTGTGACCATCATCAAATATTTTAATTAAACGAAGACCATTACAATTTCATTTCAATTTGCCAAAATGCAAACCATACCTGACTGCATAAGACGATTACATAATAAAAGGCATCAAGGGTTTAAAGAGAGGGCAGCAGAGTTCATAAGTATCGCCTGCTAACTCATACCCATCTTAACTTCCATTAGAACTCCAAATCTCTTGTGCAACTTTCTTATCTCTTTCTCTTTTTCTATCTCTTTCTTATCTTTCTTGCAGCCAGAACATAAAGTGCCACTTTATGTGCAACAATTCTGTTAGTGTCACTCAAAGGAAAGGGAACCGTTTCTGCTATAGTAATTCTGCTTCCAGGAATTAGTAAAGGTTTTGGGAATCAGTCTGTTGGATTCCTATATAAAGGTCACATTAACAAATGGGAACTTTGGAATGCCTAATTAAATGCAAATGTCTTCTTGAATCATTCCAGAAGAGCCAATCCCAAAGTTGTCTCTTATTCATTTTAAATGTAGAATTCAACTCTGAGAAGTAATAACTATCTACAGTGGTGCCTCGCAAGACGAAATTAATTTGTTCCGCAAGTTTTTTCGTCTTGCGAGTTTTTCGTCTTGCGAAGCACAGTTTCCCATAGGAATGCATTAAAAATCAATTAATGCGTTCCTATGGAAACCGCCTTCAGACTCTGAAGTCTGGCGCTTCCCTGCTATCCCGGACTGCTTTTAAAATGCTGGCGGTGGGGAGCAAAGCCTTTCGGCCCCCGCCGGCCTTCCTGGACCTCTTCTGAAGGCCGGAGGGGGGGAAAGGCTTTGCTCCCCACCGCCAGCATTTAAAAGAGGTCCCCGGAGATTTTCCTATGGTCTTTCTTCTTGCGAAGCAAGCCCATAGGGAAATTCGTCTAGCGAAGCGATGCAAAAACCGAAAAACCCTTTCGTCTTGCGGGTTTTTCGTCTTGCAAGGCATTCGTCTTGCGGGGCACCACTGTATAAGGTTTTGTCTTATAAACTTCCATTATTGGTTATTATCCCATTCCAAATAACACAAAGCAGGAAAACGTTTGGCTGACAGGCTTGCAGTTCATCTGGGCGCTGTCAGCTCTTGCCTTGATTGTTGGCTACCCCAATTTTGTACATAAGAGAGCTCCAGAGGTTCCTGAAGGGAGGGACTAAAAGAAATTTATTCTGCACTACTGTATTTCTAAGGCTTTGATGGAATTAGAACCTGAGCCCCAAATGTGGAAATGTGGAGAGCTGAAATTAAGACTGGAAATATAAAGAACAGAGAAACTGAAATTGTCATATTTGTCCCTCTCTATTCAGAACTCCAGTGTTGCTCCAGTGGAATTTACAGGTAGATAATGGTGACTGTTGCTTTTCATATGTAAGCTGAAAGAGAACTAAGTGTCGGGCTCTGTTTTATAAGAAACGAACAAGTTAATTCCCAAACTTTTAATCTTCCTGAATTTTAACCTAGGCTATAAATATCCTTGAATTCACCACCTCCTGTCAGCAAGTCTTTAAATATGAGATAAAGATTCAGCCAGCAGAGCACCCTAATTAAGACATTCTGGTTTCACTGCCTTCCTCCCAAACCTCCTTAGCTGCAAGGTATTAGGGAGAAAGTCACTTGCTAAGCTATTCTGAAAGGAGCTGAGAAGACTCTTTGACTGGCTAAATCTCAGTTTTCACACAGGTCTGTATTAGACTATCAGTTTTAGAGATTAGCAACAGGCTAAAAACAGACTTGCTTAACAACTAAATTGCACCAGAGGCTATACTGAAAAACAGGAATGGCAGCTATTGCCTTACAGTGATGCTTTAAGGTTTCAGCAAATGTAAATAGCTTCCTTAAAGATACGAAAACCTTATTGTTTTGTAAAGTGGCACAGCACTTCAGCGTTGTGTTGCATTGTTTCCCTTTGATTTCTCTTAAACCACACATACAACAAGTAAAAGCACTTTAAACTGAAATGCTTGTTTTCATGGTATCACAAGTAGGGACAGTTGTGGAATCCTCCTCAACCAGATTCAATCCTCTGTTTTGCAGTTGTGTTTTCAAGATCTGCCCCAATCAACCAATGTGTTCTACCAGCACAAATATCTTTGCATAGGGGAAGTCCTGATCTTGGCTCCTGTCTCAAAAACTACAGCAGCAGCTGTTGGTCGGAGCGAAACAATATAAACTTAAAGCTTTTGCAGATGACCTAGTTTTGACTCTGCAGGAGCCAGAATCTAGTACAAAAAGAGTATTGCAATTGATACAAGACTTTGGTCGGGTAGCGGGATTTAAATTAAATAAACAGAAAACCAAGGTGTTGGGGAAAAATTTGACAGATACAGAGTCAGAACGGTTTCAGAGAGAAACAGAACTAATTGTGGTCAAAAAAGTAAAGTACCTAGGGGTAAACATTACAGCAAAAAATCTGAGTTTATTTAAGGATAACTATGAAAAATGTTGGTCTGAAATTAAGAGAGATTTGGACAGTTGGACAAAATTGAAGCTTTCTTTGCTAGGCCGAATTGCTGCTATTAAGATGAATGTATTGCCAAAAATGTTGTTTTTGTTTCAAACACTACAGATTGTGGACAAAACAGAGTGCTTCCGGAAGTGGCAGAGAGACATCTCTAAATTTGTCTGGCAGGGCAAAAAGCCCAGAATTAAGTATAAGATATTAACTGACGCGAAAGAAAGAGGGGGCTTTGCCCTGCCAGACCTAAAGTTGTACTATGAAGCCGCAGCTTTCTGCTGGCTAAAAGACTGGCTACTTCTCGAAGACACTGATGTATTGGACTTGGAAGGTTTTAATAATGCTTTTGGTTGGCATGCATACCTATGGTATGATAAGGTTAAGAGCAACAAGGCCTTTAAGAACCATATTGTCAGGAAAGCAGTATTTAATGACTGGATAAAATACAAAGACTTATTGGATAATAAAACTCCGAGGTGGCTTTCACCTCTGGAAGCTAAGGCCCGAAAAAGACCCAATATGGAGGCCAATTGGCCAAAATATTGGGAAATATTAGAAAAAGATGGAGACAATTGGAAATTGCAGAGTTTGGAGAAAATGAAGGATAAAGTGCGAGACTGGTTACACTACGCTCAGATTAAAGAAGTCTTTAAAAATGATAAAAAGTTAGGGTTCCAGGTGGAGAAATCGAAGTTGGAAACAGAATTGTTAGAACCAAAGACTAAGGTATTATCAAGAATGTATAACCTGCTGTTAAAATGGAACACACAAGACGAAATGGTTAAATCGGCTATGATAAAGTGGGCTCAGGACATTGGGCATAACATTATGTTTGAGGACTGGGAAAGGTTGTGGACCACTGGGCTGAACTTCACTGAATGTAATGCTCTGAAGGAAAATGTAATGAAAATGATATATAGATGGTACATGACCCCAGTTAAACTTGCCAAAATATACCATTTGTCTGATAATAAGTGTTGGAAATGTAAAGAAAATGAAGGAACATTCTTTCACCTCTGGTGGACTTGCCCTAAAGTGAAGGCCTTCTGGGAAATGATATATAATGAGTTGAAAAAGGTATTCAAGTATACCTTTACTAAGAAACCAGAGGCCTTCCTTCTGGGCATTGTCGGCCAGAAGGTGTTAAAGAAGGACCGAACATTCTTTATGTATGCAACAACGGCAGCAAGGATACTCATCGCTAAGAGTTGGAAAACTCAAGATCTACCCACGCTGGAAGAGTGGCAGATGCAGCTGATGGACTATATGGAACTGGCCGAGATGACTGGCAGAATCCGAGACCTGGGAGAAGAGAGGGTTGAAGAAGACTGGAAGAAATTTAAGATCTATCTACAAAAATATTGTAATTTGGTTGAATGTTAAGAAGGATGCTAGATCACAAATAATTGCCTACCATTGAATTAGACTCGAATTTGACGATAAGTGAGATTAAGGAAAATATAAATTTTTTGGAGAACTGCTAGATTCTATTTTAAATGAGCGGATATAAGATTGTAAACAAGATGGTAATTTGCTTAGAAAAACCTTTTTTAACGATGCAAGTGAGAGCGGGAGACGTGAGGGAGTCCAAAGAAGTGATGAAATTATGCTATGATATAAATAATGTTGTTTATTATTAATGCATTTGAATTTGAAAATCTTAATAAATTTTTTTTAAAAAAAAACTACAGCAGCAGCTCTTACATCTGAAGAAAGAAATACTGATTTATTTCAGGCTTTCAACGGTACAGGTCAGGCTACAGGTGTAGATCGCCAAAGGCATGGCTAGAGAGTTCCAGAGCAACATCAGGAGTCCAAACCAGATTAAAGCTGAGAAGATATCTCAACAAACAGTCATGCCCCTCCTGCCAGCTTTAAAGGTGCGATGTGGCATGCTCATTCTCAATACTCTTTCTCCACATGAGACCGGTGTGCTTGGAGGTAAGTGCTTTCCTGGGGGTGCGGAATGAGTCTGTTCCCAACAGCATAGATGGCATCAAGTTCTCAGTAACATAATGGAGAACAGCTCCTCTGGCTCCCCTTCCTTCACCTGCCCAGCCTCCCCTCTTTGAACCCTCCCTCATTTCTAGACAATCTCTCTTTTCTATGGCTGTAGCAGGATGGGAGCCAGCAGGACTCCCTGCCTCCCAGCATCCTCTGTGCCTCTGTTCCTGTTCTTTCTCATCTAACAACAACTGCCACCCCAGTCCCAAGCTAGTCATGACCACAGGGCTCTTGACACTGCTCCATCTCTTCTATTATGTACATGTACCATGCCATCCCTAGAACCAATTTAAAGGGTGCATGGTGGTGGGAGGGATTCCACTGCCCATGCAGAAATCCTTGAGCTGCTGGAATGTGGTACTTAGTGCTACATCAGATACAGCCCTGTGATTCTCAGAGGGGTGGTCTGCAGAGAGCAAAAATGGGCCTTGTAGCATCCAGAGAGATTAAGAATGATGAGGGCTGATTGCAATCGTGGCTCTTGGACCGCAAGTTCCAGGCCCTAGTTGTATGTTTGACCACATTTTGAAAATGTGAGCCATGCTCACATTCCATTTTAGGTGCACCCCTTAGAAGGTGAAGTGTGTAGAGGCCCACAGCCCAATTTAAATACATATATAACATACTGTACATACACCCTGATACCTCCATTGGACCAGAAACAAGCTCCAATCTAGTCTCTGGTTACTACATGAATTGAGTAAGCGATGCAGTAAGACTGAAATAGATGGAGTGTTAAAATAGGAGGCTGCATAATTGGAGTGAGTGCAAATATTTCTACAGTGAGAGAGAGTCCTGATTTATAATCCTATCATGTTCACTTGCTCCTGGGAATCAGGAAAAATTCATTTGAAGAGGATCCGAACATCCAACTAACAGCCCAGGGGGAAACAGTGGAGGCAGATGGTTTTAAGAATGGATCTACTGCTTCTCTTACCCCAAGGAACGCACAGGGCAAGGAGAAATGTGATGCAATATTTAGTATAATTCATGTTTTTCCCCCCAGGATCTCATAAACACCGATGCTTTTTAGTTTTTTTAGCAAATAATTTTTTTTTTGTATTGCTACCAAGACACAAGTCAAATTTCAGGCAGTTAATGTACACTTTCCGACTTCATACTTTTTTTATTTACAAATGTGCAACTTGAGCAAGGAGCGGGAGAAATAGCAAATTCACATATAGGCGGCGTTAAATCTTAAACAGCAATTCCCCATCTCCCCAAAGGCACACAATTGCACTTTCTCAAGGCTACCTATTGTCTAACAGTTCCAGAAACTCAAACTATATTTATTCATCTCAACCGAGATTCAAAATTGTAAGATACATAATTACTAATTTATTATTAATTATGGAAATTAAAGTATTACTACTAACACTCCACCACCACCAAAAGCTTTTAGCCTGATCCTAAGATGAAGCCTCCATTCCAAATTCCAGTGACATGGAGAGATCATTAGTCTCTGTCAGAGGTAGTCAGCCTTTTAATACCGCCCGCCCAATAATGCATCTTTCTTGATGGTAAAATTTCCTTACCACCCACCAGTGCTCAATGGAAGGAGGATTCAGCTTGTGCCCTACCGCCCACCTAGAATCCTGAAACACCCACTAGTGGGTGGTAGGAATCAGGTTGACAACCCCTGGTCTCAGTTAACAATGCATCTTACCTCTCTCACTAGCAAAAGAATGCAAGCGAATAGTAAAGAGTACCCACAGAAGTGATGCTGACACAAAACCCCACACATACACTAAGTAGAATAGAAGTATTGCCACCCAATTGAACCCCACTCACCACTCCCCCCATCACCTCTTTCCCCCCTTTCTTCCTAATGTAATACTAATGTCTCAACAAATGAAACTGATCTGTAGAAAATGGAACTTTAAAAAAGAGACATTGCACATACTTTTGTAAACCAAGAAATCTTTGATAGAGAAATAAATAAATACATAATCCTGGTTATAATACTCAAAACAACAACAACAACAATGCACCTTTATCTGTCGTAATTAGGGTTGATTCAGTTCACACTTAAAGGTGAACCTACTTTCCAAAACAATACACAAAGTGAAACATAGCTACCCTTCAAAATCCACATTTTCTAAATTTTAGGAAAGATGCAGATTTCTAGCCGAGTAATGTGTACAAAACTGCATTTATTGGGGTTAAATATGCAAAATATTGATGAACATATAATACAAAAATGCACTGTGTTGGGGGAAATCATTTTACTTTGCAAATAGTGTATTTGCAAGGCTATCAAAGGCTGGGCTATTGCTATCAAAGGCTAGGCTATGGAGCTGAAACCTAATAATGAGTTTAGCTCTAAGATGCCAGTCCTTCAATGGAGAAGATGTCAAGTTAGGATGGGATGGGATGCTGGCCTTTGAGAATTCAATTGGCCTTTACTATAATGTACATTCCAATTAAAAATGAAGGACCAGTAAAAGATTATTTGCATGTGCAGCCTATGCCCAAGTGATCATCATGAAAAGTACAAAGAAATTTGTCACATGAACTAGCCTCACACCAATCCTTTTGTTTTCATCACAATAACTGTAGACATTTCTTTATTATCGAAACACTTCATACCAAGTCTTGGCTTTATCTCCTCCTTGACACCCAAATCCTACACATGAATATCAGTTCCCTAAGAACTGTATTGTGTGAGTTGATATGGAATCTACTCAGCTCTTACTTTGTCAGCTTTGATAGCGCAGTTGGTTAGAGTGGTGCTGCTAGTGCCAAGGTTGAAGGTTTGATCCCCATATGGGACAGCTGCATATTCCTGGATTGCGGAGGGTTGGACTAGATGATCCTTGGGTGCCTTCCAATGCTACAGTTCCATGGTTCTATACTCAATTCTATATAGTTATCATGGTCTAGGCATTTTTTTTTTTTTTACATAATATAGCAGGTTTCAGCTGTTGCTAGGCTAAGATTATATGGATCTCACAGCCCTTCCTCACATTTACAGTTGTGTTCTTTTTTTTCCTTTCTTACAATGTTCTGGGCTTTGTAAAGCCACAGTTTTTACTGGAATTACTTTTAAGTTGCGAAGTCCAGATTGTTTTGGCAAAAGCTGTAATATTTCACATAACATGATGACACAAGAGCCCTTCTCTGACATTCAGAACATGAGTTGGGTGGGGGAAATGGATAAAGTCAGCAGACCCCAGTCTTATTCCTAACCTTCCCTCTGCATGTGGACACTTTTATCCATGTAGTCAGGCATCTCGGAAAAGGCAAGGGCCCAGTTTTTAAGGAGACAACCCTCCACAGATATCTGTTGCACACGTGTAAACTCTATGCAGATGTTCAAGTGAATTGGCATAAATTGGGGGCAAGCACAGCACACAGAAACTTGCTGCCCATTCACGCTCCACGCTCACTGAAGGTCTGAAAGCAGCTAAAGTGATTGTCCAATCTGTACCTTAAAGGTATTCTTTCCACATCAACTGGCCTGTTGAGGGGCTCCTGAGTGCATCCGATGACTCCAGCTTGGATTCTGAGGCTTGTTGTGCATGGGAACCTAAGAAGAACCCTACTGGATCACATTCATAAAATAATAATAATAATAATAATGTCCTCACAATTACATGCAAGTATGCCCTATGCCTAGGACATGGAATACACTATAATATCAGCACACTAGAATGATTTAACAAGTGTTTTCCATTTGCTACATTACCCTGGACTCAGGCATGCAGAATTAATTGCAAAGGCGCACCACTTATTTCAGCTACACATATCTTGTTGCTGCCTACTAGTAAGTTCTCCATTAGTTTATTTCATTGAAATCAGTTCTAAAATGAAAGAGACCTTTTCCTAGAACTGTCAGCTAATTAAAAGTTGCTGTTTTTATCTACCTTAACTAATTACACACACAAAGAAAATATTACACCTATCCGGTGATGATGATTTATTAACGTTATATAATTTGATTAAAGTCAACCAATGGCCTTACTTTGAAATGATTAGTGGAGGAAGCCTATGCATGTTTACTCAGGAGCAGGCCTGTGCAGAGTTTGTTTGAGGCCCTGGGAGGGAGTGTTGTTAGAATAAAGTTATAAATTCTAACAAAAAGGCAGCTGGTCCCTGGTGGGGGCCTGGGCCAACTTAGCCCTCTGAGGCCTTTGGCAACTGCACCTGCTTGCCCCCCACCTGCAGGGGTCTGCTCAGAAATGGTCCAGTGCATAAATGGACTAGCAGCCATCTTGATTAAACAGCTGAAAGAAATAGGATACAAACTCAGCACAAGCGCTATGATAATAATAACTGCACAGGGATGTCATATTTCAAGAAGTGAAAATCCGGACACAAAGGTTGTTGAGCTTTTCTTGGCAAAGTTTTAAAGTTATTTTTTCATATATATTTTTGGAAATTTGCCAAAACTTTAAACTTCCAACATGGGTTGCCATATGCCCGGATTTTCCCAGACATTTTAACCGGTTTCCAAAAATTCTGCCCAGGCGCCATTTCTGAAGGACGAATCCCAGCTATGTCCAGAAAATTCCAGACATATGGCAGCCCTAAAAATGCATCACAATTACTTGGTTGAGACTGCAATCCTAACCCCACTTACCTAGGAATAAGCCCCCCCCCACCCTCTGACCATCCCGTGACATCCCTTTTCTACCCATACAGTTTGAAATCAAACTGTAGGCAAAGGCATAGCTCTGAACTTGCAATGCTTTGTGCATGGAGCTAGTAGCCTTTGTATCTGTCCATTCCTCTTTTAAAGCCATCCAAGTTGATGGACATTTCACATTTTAAAATATCTAGTAAATAATGAAATAACTCTGGCTAACACATTTGACTCAGAGGAAATGGAGACATTATCAGTGTTGAATAAAACACACTGCAGATCATTGCTGGCAAACATTCCCCAATGTAATCCATTCAGATCATTGTGCATAGTTGAGCGTGAAATTTTCACCACTCTCCTAACGCACTCTTGTACTAAAAATTTCATGCTTTGCCGACACTTTGTATGAATGCCTTGCAATATACGCATTTCATTTGTTTGCAGGGATCACTGTCCGAAATCAGGATGCAGCACGCCGCATTAGAGGAAGTAAAAGATGGAAAACATTCATACTCAAGCTTTAAGCAGGATTAGGAAAAGATAATACCTGTGTTAAGGATACCATGGCAGCACTGTCTATGCCCTGATATGTTTTTTTTTAAACAGCAAGTCATTATCTTTTAAACTATCCACAGGATTGGAACATTAATGGCTGACTTCACAGACTTGTGGTGAATATAAATGAAAAATGGCTGCTCCGCCTGCCTGCCTTCTATGGTAGGGGTGGGGAACTGAAGCAGGCTGATAGAAATGGGTAAATATGACGATTTCAGTTATTCCAGTTTCTCATTTCCCCCCATCTTAAATTCAATTCCTCACATTAGTTCAATTTTAAAAAATCACATGAAAATGTAGCAGCATTTCAGTGTGAATATCTCCTAATATGCATGTGCTTGTCAAGTCTGCACCATATATAACCATTTGTTAGGTTTACAGATCTTCCCTAAAAATTGGAATAGCAAATGTGTGAATATGCTTTTGTGAGTTGGGCAGGGGTTAGGCTGTATGTCTGAGTCCCATCAGATTCCTGGATCCAGCAAGGATTCAGTTGCTGGAATAACCAGGCCAGCTTCTTGCTAATGGCCCCAAAGTATGAGATGTTAAGGTAACAGAGGAAGTAGTAACAGAGGACAAATGGGTCCCGCCCCCCAACAGTCTGGTCCTGACCTCATGTCAAAAGCCAGTGCAGAATTGTGTGAAAGGGCTGGGCTAGAAGTAGGCAGCAACTGCAGAGACAGAGCCATGACATATTTCTGCTGGGATCCAAGGCTGTGGCTGTGGGAGAAGTAAGACCTGATTGTGTGAATGCTATGAGCCTCTCCATCAGACACTCAGGTTATATATATATGTAAACAAACCATATATCCTAAAGAGGCCACAGTCTCTGCTGTGCCTCATTCTGAGGAAACTGAACCCTGGCTAAGTGCCTGGAACCCCTGGAATCCTGCACTGGCCAGAGATTGGGGTGGCGTGCAACAATACCTATTAAACTCTCAGTCTTCCTTTGCTGTAAGAAATCTAACTGCTAGTTTTGCATTCAGCTTGTCCTCCAAAGAAGTACTTGATGCAAAAAAGACTTACTGTTTTACATCTGTGACAATCAATCCTGAAAGAATTTGGATATGAGGAAATAATATATTCTTAATGAAGATTATCTGAAATTAAAAACTTTAATTACAAATTAAGCTGCCCTTAGCTACTGCAGATACAGTGTACAGATGCTCTTAACCTCTGTGCAAATCAGATTTGTACTTTGTCATGGCAAAGCTGATGGCAATTATTGGTTAAGCACTGAGGTTGTAAGTGCTGACACAGGAAAAAGGGGTTTCATGCTGCTTACATCACCCTTTTGACAGATTGGAGACCAAATTTTTCCTTCAGATCCCGAGTTATTTTTTAGTCTGGCAAATATTATCTATTTACAAGTAGGGCTCTTTTAAGCTGTGAGTCTCCAGCATGTGGTGCTATTCAAAGTTTACAGAGTTGGGAGAGGGAGCTCATGGAGGGTTGGTGGGCAGTTTACTACCTTAGCGGCTGGCACACAGCCACTCTGGCATTAGAGGGAACAAGGGGAAACCAGCAACAAAATGTTGTACCACTTTCCCAGTCCCTAGCCAGAGAGCTCTGGCTTTCAGGGTTCCAGCCAGCCTGAAACAGGGGCCATGGGGAAGATTTTAGGAAACCACGTTCTGCTGTGGAATAAAGGCCTCAGGTTTTGAACTGCCTCTCAGCTCTGTGCAGTACAGCCAAGTCTCTACAGGCCCCTTCCCCTGAGTTTTGTGTCAACCCTGGACTGAAATTTTTCAGGACTCTGGTGAACCAGATGGCATAAAACACAAACTAAATTCCAGTAACATTACAGTATACTTGCTTTTAGATTCATTTGGTTGAATCTGTATTTTTGATGGTTTTATCCTGTGTAGTTCTTTTCTAATCTTATTTTATCTCAATTTTTGCAGTTCTTTTGGGGTAAACTGCTGAGACAGTTTTCTTTTTGGACTGAGTATTCCACAAAAACAGTTAAAACACATAAATGATCTTACTGATAATTTGTACCTCTCTTAACTGGGAGCATATGGGTGAAGAGAGGGCTATAGGTACAAATAATAAATACAGGTGGCGGCCATTTTGTGCGGGCCAACTGTTGTCCAGGTCCTTTTGGGCCCAGAAGAGGGTAGAAAGGGGACGGGGTGGAGCAGAGCAGGTTTATGCGCATGCCACTGACATGCTTGGGATCCAGGAACAGAACTCCTACGCAAAATGATCGCTGTCATAACTAACTCAACAGACAAAGGCTGACAGCAAATGCATATGATAGCAATCCAGGATAACAGTACTGGAAACTAAACTAAACCTTTTAACATTCTTTTAGTTGTATTTTATGGTTAATATATTAACGATTGTGGTTTTTATAGTTGTATGGCCTATTTGGTCTTATTCTGTACTCTGCCCCAATATCCAATTGCTGAAGGATAGTTTAAAAATATTTCGAGAAATAAATAATAAATGCACACCACCTTTTAAAAGACAGCCAAAATTATACCAATGGGCCCAGAAACTGCAGTATTAGTTCATTTGAAAGCATTTAAATTCAAATATGAAACTGAGTTTATTTATAATTTATTGGCGGCTGCTAGGATTATAATTGCAGGGCTTCAAGTAGGGTAGGGCAAGGAGACTCTGAGAATAAGGCAATGGGAAAATAAACTCTGGATAGCGACGAGGAATCCGAAATTTACATACATGTAGCAGTGCTGTGGAAGGATAGAAATTAAATATAATGAAATCTCTTGGTGTCTCCTTTGCTTACTGGGAAAGAAGTAACAGGAGTGGGAAATTTGCCTGGAGTTTCATATGGTTATAGACAATTGTATGGTTTAATTTTGGTTATGGCATATTAACTCTAGCTCCACTCACCATTGACATACTCCCCCAAGTTCCCCAGGAGGGAATGTGGCCCCTAGTCAGGAAAAAGATCCCCAACCAATGCAGCAAAGGTATATCCAAGCCATTGCGCTTATTATCTGCCTTCCTGTTTCTGTTTACATAAAATGAATGCAGTGATCGAGAGATGCCAATGATCAGAGTAATGATATTTCATGGATAGCATGGCTCTATGTCTTTGCAGGGGTGGGGACAAGATGGCAACCACTGGGGATTCCAGTGATATCCGTGAACCCCTCTCTTGGTTGTTTTTTTACCCATTTCTGGTGCCTCCAAATTGAAGCTGAATCTTCATCACTAGTAGTGATGGTATTTTTCAAGCTCCTCATCCTCAATGAATGCTTTCTGCACTGTGATTTGTCTTTCAAAACACCCTGATGTATCTACTATTAAATCACTATGCATTGTAGATAAATTTATCATCATTGTAGATAAATTTATCAGTCGTGCCTAGACTACCACTGAAGAACCACTGAACAGCTCCAGTGTTCTCTCTGGAGCACAGTTGGGAAACATCTGTAGAAATGAATGGAGTCAGAGACAGTGAGCTCTTTTCCCACCAAGGGTCAGGTTTACAGTTGTAGAATCCAACCCAATACATATTTAATTCTTCTGATGCATATTTCATTCTGTTTACACTTTGTGCTGATCGCTTCTGCATTTCACTACCCTCTCCAGTGGTGCATAATGAGTGGCAGAATTTGGAAAGCACATGGAAAGGAGGTTTTCTTGGGGTGGATGGATCAGTCTATTTCTGCTTCATGTCTGCTCCACCTCTGGGTTAATCCCTATAAACACACCCACACACCCACCAATATTTTAGGTACATATATAAATATGGACTTTTGAACCCCCCTTTTAAAAAATAAATGAATGAATACACATTTCTAAATGACTTCCCTAACAAAAAAGTCAGAGAAGTGTGAAATCCAAAGAACCAATATATTCTGATCTGTGCTTTGGTCCAGGAGGTTCACATCAGATCAGTTTGCATCAGAATCCCCCAAAATAAATTACTCAAGCATCCCTAGCTTGGGCAGGAATTAGATAATTCACTAGTGTGCAAGCAGCACATGACAGATCCTTCACTTCATGATCTTTCACTTCCTCCTCACCCCACATTAGCCATGAGCCTTGCTTTCTTATTTAGTAATGGTACATGAAGCTGTTTTATTCATTGTCAAACTGCTGCTCCATCCAGCCACTCAACTGCCAAAATAAATATTGCGCAAGCAGTTCATCTATAAGGATGGCAACAAAGCCTCATATGGCCAACACTGTGTTAACTTTTGCAGGAGGGGTGTAAAACATGGGGAAATGTACACCAGTGCTCAATCAACAAATTGTGTGTGTATTATTGTGACTGACAGACTGTGATCCATGCAAATTTATCATCCTACATGGCAGGGATAAATCATGCATAAACATCCGAATCAAAGTCCTGAAATGATAAAAACACAATGAAATGGTATACAAAAACTGAATCAATGGCTTGGGTGTTAGGTTGTTGTTGTTTTGTCTGTTACTATGGTATGTATTTTTGTGCCTTTATATTGTAAACCGCCCTATGAGCCTCAGTTGAAGAGCAGTGTAGAAATTTAATATATAATAATAATATGCTCTTTGCCAGGGTACCGTTTGGTCTAGGGCAGCATTTCCCAAACTTGGGTCTCCAGTTGTTTTTGGACTACATTTCCCATCATCCCTGACCATCTGTGGCCCTTCAGATGTTGCTGTACTCCAGTTCCCATCACCCCCAGTCAGGCTTGTCCACACTTCTGGTTGTCATCTGATTTCTAGGCATGGGTCTGAGAGGTTTTTCTTTTGCCTCGTCACTTTCACTGAGAAAACCTGCTGTTTACTGCTGAATCAGAACAAACGTCAATCTGCAGAAAACCCGACTGATGTTTGTTCCGGTTCCAATTCAGTTTTCTGTGGATTGATGTTTGTTCCAATTGAGCAGTAAACAGTGGGTTTTCCTAGGGAAAGAAAAACCTCTCAGAACCATCCCTAGAAATCCCAGAACACATAGAAATGTGGACGAGTCCTCAGTTGGGCCAGTAGTCAGGAACAATGGGAGCTGCAGTCCAATGACATCTGGAGAGTCATGGGTTTCCCACCCCTTGTCTACTATGACTGACAGCAGCTCTCCAAGTATTTCTACAGCCTTCACAACAAACACCCTTTAAGTGAAGTCTCAGGAGACTAAAACAGGGACCTTTTACATGCAAAGGATGTGTTACTGAGCTATGGTAAAATGGAAGGGCATACCCAGGAAATAAGCAACCAACAAGTTTTTCAACACATGATTTATTGAGCTCTAAGACAGTATCTTGAATGAGATTGCAAAATGCTGGCTTGCATTTCAATTCTTGAAAGATCACTGCTTAAATCATCTATCACAGCCATTTCAATATCAAATTAGCTGAGTTTGTGGTTGTCTGGAGAAATCATCATTGGTTTCTATGACTCATGTTATGTTTTAAAGAGCTCTGGAGAAGTGCCAAACCCGAGGGATATTTTTAAAAGAATAAATTATGTTTTATTTATGCTCCTGTAATTATTTATCAGATGAAATCTATCCCCCCCCCCCGCCTCCTGTGATGCATTATTTTGTGGAATCAGATTTTCCCAGATAAAAGAATCATGTCGAAAATATGTGTATCTTGGATATCTATATTTTAGCTTTACATATCTATCTTATCCTATAGTAGATGCACTTTTAACTACATTATAATGGATTTTTTAAAAAAGTGCACTGAGGAAGCATCAGCTTGTAACTAATGTTATTCCTATTCACAGTAGACCTATTGAAAATAATGAACATTACTTAGATCTATGAATTTCAGTGTCTGATTTGGATATAACCCACCAGCATTTTTCTTTGGCTACACTTTTGCTAACCAAGTTTGGGGCCAGGCCTCCAGCTATGAGATACTGGAAATGATATTTGAGTAGAGAGATTTTATATAAGAATATCCACCAGCTCTCATCCAGCTTCTCCTTCTGGACCGCTTGGCTGGTACAGGTGGAAGAGGTATGACCTGGGAGCTTACATCAAAAGCAGCAGAAAGCAGAGGCAGAGGGAAAGGAAGAGAAGCGAAATTGCAGCTAATATTCATCCGCCCATTCATAACCTACCTTTATCACTATATTTCCATACATATCCCTACCATGCAAGTGGCATCATAAGAATGTAACCCAAAACGTAAGAATATAAGAAGAACCTGCTGGATCAGGCTGGTCACCCATCTAGTCCAGCATCATATTCTCACAATGGCCAACTAGATGCCCATGGAAAGCTAGCAAGCTTAAGCACAAAAACATTCTCCTCTCCTGTGGTTTCCAGCAATTGATGTTCAGAAGCATTCCTACCTCTGACTGGAGGCAAAGTTAAGCCATCGTGGCTAGTAGCCTTTGATAGCCTTATCATCCATTAATTTGTTTAATCTTCTTTTAAAGTCAACCAGGTTGGTGGCTATCACTCCTTCCTGTAGGAGTTCCATAGTTTTAACTATGCACTGAGTGAAGTTCTTTCTTTTGTCTGGTCTGAATATCCCAACAGTTTCAAACGTTGGGGTTGGGGAAGATAAGCTTGAGGTCACCCCAATTTACCTTTTACACCACCATCACTATCATCACCTGTCGCATGGGAGTGTTGCTCTTCCTGATTGGCACTGGCTAGCTGCCCACCTTCAAAAAAGCTCAGTCTACCTCTGACCCAAGTGGTACTAAAGGGAGCCCTTTTGAAGTCATCACCTGGCCTCCTAATTGTGCAAAGTGACTGACAGGTGGATGGCCCCAACCACCTGTCAAAGTTGGCCTGTGGGGAGTTGAGGGAGGTATGGATCTGGCCCACAAGCTGGATCTATTGGTGCTTTAAATGATACATTGTGAAGCACACTTTGGAGGAAGCATTAGACACTATGAAGTAGGGATATTAGTTTTTTTGCTGGAAGTGGAAATGGGAGGGGAAATGGGGGTTGAGCACTTATTTGTCCCATGTCCGGAACAAAAATCAATCCAGCAAATATTATCAGCATTTGCTGTAAAATTCAGTCTGGAGATGATACTTATCGGTAATTGATTATCCTCCCCGCAATTGCTTTGCATTTGCTTTGCACTGAAATGGGTTGTCATTTTATCATATTGCAGGATAATATTGCAGTTTTAGTAAGCATATCATTCTCTCTACGTTCTTTTATATTTGCATCATTATGGGGTTGCTGTTTTTTTAAAAAACAACTGTAAGTTGCTTTGAGACATGTTATGTAGTAAGTGATGAATAATGGTTAATAATAGTAATAATAATTTATTTTAAAATAATTTTCAAAAAGAAATTAAAACTCAGGTATCTTCTTCATACTACTGGTCTTTTCTGCACCCCACTGCATAAGTTCCAAATGTGCCAATCCAGGATTTTGCTTACCTCATCCCTTCAGTCTGCTTTTGCTTCATTTATCTACTTACACACCTTGCCAGGCAGCAATAGAAAATGTTCAGATGGCCTATGACAGTGATTTCTGCATCAAAGATAATCCGTCCACTTTTGCACCTGTGATTATGGTATCTGAGACCTCTTTAAGGCCCTAGCTATTTGGACATGTCACATTCCTTCTGCCACATGGCCGAACCATATGCAAAGGCTCATCAGCTCCCTGCTGCCTTCTATGTCCATAGAAAATCCCTTTGCAGTCTTCAGGGAAATGATTTAGACCCCTTCTGCTCTCATTTGGCTAGGTCAGGCTAAGGGCTGGATTTGGTAACTCAATATAAATATAGTCCTCAGATTTTCTGGGGACCTGGATCTTCTCTGCATATAGGCAGAAGCAAATCAGCAGAGCTATGTTTTGACAAAATGTAGAACTTGAAGAGTCTTCACTTTTATTTGGCAGGCAAACGAGAAAGATGCAAATAAAACCGTTTGTATCTTGAAGTTGCTACGGCAAAAAATGGAATGCATTAGGTACTCAAGAGCCAAAGGGTGAAATTCTATCAATGTCAATCTAGAATCAATCTGTCATCATTACCCACCATCTGTCATGTTCCTCATACCATTTCAATGCAGCTCTTCTTTCCTTATGAGTGTGGGGTGGTGGGTGGATGTGAATGTGTGTTTACTTCTCAGTGGTCATTCAGCAATTGGAGTAAAGTAGTTGAGAGGGTTAAAGAGCAGCCCATGCTAGAGAGAGTTGAGCCCCCACCTCCAGCTTTAGAAAAATTAGGTAATTTTGGCGCAGTTTATTCTGAGCCATTCCAAACCAATACGGACTTGTCAGGGGAGCAGCATTGTTCAGCCTCTTCCTCAACCCTTAACCAACCCTGAAACCTTTCTCATTCAATCCAAATCAATTCCTACTATTGCCATTGATTACCTACCCTCAGCTATGTGGGGTGAGATAGAAGGTGGGCTGGAGAATCACTGGCGGGTTGGTGGAGCTTGGGGTTTGTTTGTTTGTTTGTTTGTTTGGTTGGTTGGTTGGTTGGTTGGTTGGTTGGTTGGATGAATGGATGGATGCATGAGAGGGTATTTAGGAGCTGACTGAATGGATGGGGGTGGAAAAGAAGTATTCTCTGACTTTGGTCTGAATGTAAGCCGTGGAAGAATTTGGTTGTCATTATATTTCCTTTATTTGCAATACGTGTTATAAGCCCCCAAGATTCATATTTCTGGCCTGCAGAACCAGACACTTGCTGATATTGCTAGCCCATGACTCACAAATGTACCTTCAAGAGATGTAAAATGGGGAGGAGGAGGTGGATATGCCAAGTGTGGCTATTTCCTTCATTTCATCAATATGACAGGAAATACAGAGTTGGTGATATTCTCCCATCTGTTTAACTCATGCAAGAATGAAGATCCCAATGGAATTTGACAATGGCCATCCTAAGGAGCCAGAGTGATCCAAGAGGCAGAAGTAAATCTGCCACCAAGGGTGGGAGGTAGAGCAATCCTTGACTAAGGGGGAGAAGGGCTTAAGCTCAGTGATAGAGCATCTGCTTTGCATGCAGAAGGCCCCAGCTTCAATTCCTGGCATCACCAGGTGGGGCTATCTGGGATTTTGAATCACTGCTGCTAGTCAGGGTGGACAGTGCTGAGCTAAATGGGCCAATGGCAACTTTCTATGTAAAGGCAACTTCATATGTAAAGTCATTGTGATAAGAGTGCAATAAATTGGCATGGTGGGTTGTGCGGATAGTACTTGGATTGCTTTGGCAATGCAGAGAGTAGAATGGCAAGATGCAAATAAACTACAAGGACTGGAAGCTGCAGCACCATGCTTTGAAGAAAAATTAATTTGAAAAAAAATCATGGAATGGTGGAGAATTCCTAATACGTTCACTCCACTGTGGAAAGAAGACCAAGTAATTCAGAGCTTTGAAATCCAGTGAGACATTAATGGGAGGAGAATTGCAGAAGCATTGCTAGCAATGTAGATTTGCTGCTGATCAGTAGCTCCCCAGGATTGCTGCTACTATTTAAATTTGTACCATGAATGTTTGAAACCATGGATTGAGGCCAAACAACAAGGAAATAAATTATTTTTTAAATAAAAAGATGGGGGTCTTTCTCACCTTACAAAACAAATAAGCAAAGCGAAGGGAAGGCCATATTGACAAAAGTTTTCCCTTTGGACATCTTTCCCTATTAACAAATCCAGAAGGTTGGCTGCAGACCAGCCTGTCCTGCTTTTTTTTCTGCACTGCAGCAGTTGCCGAAACAAAGAGTTTATGGGCAACTTGGTTATGGCAGCAGCAGCAGCAGCTCAGGCTCACAGCTGGAAAAGATGTTCGATTACCATTCCAACACAATTGCTGAACGTCTCCTTGCAGGCATCAAACAGCTGCTTTGGGAAGGAAACTGGTTCAGGACCATCACGCTGCTCTTTAAATGGAGCATAAGAACATAGGAAGAGCCCTGCTGGATCAAGCCAAAGGCCTATCCAGTCCTGCATCTTGTTCTCACAGTGGCCAGCCAGATGCCACAATGGGAAGCCTACAAGTAGGACTTTAGTGCAACAGTGCTCTTGCCACTTATGATATCCAGCAACTGGTAGTCAAGGACATACTGCTTCCAACAATGGAAGCAGCACAAAGCCATCATAGCTAGTAGCCATGAAAAGGTTAATCACCCATGAATTTGTCTAATTCTTTTTTTTAAAGTCATCCAAAATTGAGGCCATTACTACCACTTCTGGGAGCAAATTCCACAGTTTTAACTATGCACTGTTCTTCTTTTGTCTGCCCTAATTTTTCCAACTTCCAGCTTCATTTGAATCATCAATTCATATGCTGAGGAAGGCAATTATAGCGTTGAGATTTGAAACTATGCCCACAGCATATTTGGATGGGAGATATGCCAGGATACCTGCAAAATGTCACTTGCATACCTGTTCCACGAAGAGGTGGGAAATATCGTTCATTATGTACTGCGTTGTTCCTTGTATTAATTCTCCAAGGAGTAGGTAGCTGCTACTTGCTGATGGATGGGAATAAATGTGCTACACCTACAGTTCACCTTAGCAGCCCAACAGCCCAAAATTTCATTGCACAACATAGGATCCCATGTGCTGGGGACCACCTGTTCTAAGATAAATTTCTATACTGTTTGCATTGTGTTGGCCAATGGTTTCTAACAAATAAATTTGCCTGGTAGCCACTGATAAACTTCATAGTTACTAACTCCAGATGCCAGAATATACGTGTATAGCAGCACATAGGAGCATTTAATATACAGTTAAAGGTAAAGGTACCCCTGACCATTAGGTCCAGTTGTGGACAACTCTGGGGTTGCGCGCTCATCTCGCTCTATAGGCCGAGGGAGCCGGCGATTGTCCGCAGACAGCTTCTGGGTCATGTGGCCAGCATGACTAAGCCACTTCTGGCGAACCAGAGCAGCACACGGAAACGCCGTTTACCTTCCCGCCAGAGCAGTACCTATTTGTCTGCACTTGACCTTCTTTTGAACTGCTAGGATCCCATGGTTCATCCCCCTCATGGCAACTATGTGAAGTACCGGTAGGTTAGGCTGAGAGACAGAGACTGCTAGAGGTCACCCAGGGAGCTTCATGGCTGAGTGGGGGATTTGAACCTTGGTTTTCCAGGTGCCAATCTGACAATCTAACCACTACATCACACTGGCTCATCCATGCATTTACCTGGTCCCTTTAAAAGACATCTATGCTGGTGCAGCAGAATCTTTACAGCTTTAGATCATGGTTCCTCTCCTCTCATCCTTTCTTCCAACCTCAGCAATACTGGGTGGCAGCATTTCCATTGGGCAGCAGCAGAATCACTACATACTTTCACCAGAATATAATGGAGTACCTAAGTGGATACAATGCGTTCTCTTTTTTATCCTACCAAAAGAAAAGGATAATGGCTGAAACAAATCAAACAATGCTCCTATTATCAGTATGAGGATAAAAATTCCCTGAAGCCCTGTGTCTAAATGAATTTGAAAGTGTAAGTACTTAAGCAGTGGAGATAAGCAGAAGACGCAATGGGGCGGGTCTATGGAGAATGTTTTTGAGGGTGTTTTCAGAAAGCCTTTGGGGCTCTAGCAATAATTTGATAAGGAGCCATGAACTGGCTCTCTAAACCAACTCCTGCAACAGACTTAGGAGAAGCCCTTTCAACTTATGTGAACGGAAGTGTAAAAATATGAAAACCACAATGGGGATATTTGGGTCAAACATACTGCAGAACTGCAAAGGCTAAAGCTAAAGAGAATTAAGTCAGAAGGATTGCATCGCTAGATGCTAATAACTAACAGATGCTTAGTATAGATTTGACTCTGTATTCTTTGCAGCTTAAATCCTAGTCACTTCCGATTGGCCTGGCTTCCATAGCAGAGGGCCTCATTGTGCCCAGTGCCAAGAGGGAAGGAGTGGCAAGCATGGTAAGAGATTGGCAGTATTGCTGGCTATGGTCCCACACAAGGTGTGACAGGTGGGTGGCCATGTCACCTTCCTTGAATGTCCCATCCCTCAGCCAGCACTACATGCTTGTTGGAGGGGCGGAGCTTGCCTGGATTGGACTAGGGAAGAGAGTCCAATCCACTACAGAGCTATACACTGAGGAAGGATTAGTGGTAGAGCCTCAGTCATTGACTTCCCTTCATGTCTGCCCACATTTGCCCACATTATTTGTTCTACTACTTAACCTCATGGCAAACCACCAAGGTCAGCTATGGAATGACTGAGCCAGACACCTTGGGAGCTTCAGCCATAGAGGAGGAATCCTGAGCCACCACAGAGCCCAATACTGGTTTTAAAAAAAATCTTTCCTTGGATCATAGGAAGCAGCTGCTAGAGAACTATGTTCTGCAGAGATCTCTGCCAGAGGTTACTGAGAAGAACTTCAATGGATTGTGCTTCCCACATCATTCATTTTTGAAAATGTTTCCCTGCTGACATCCTCTGATGCCAATGATTCAGCCCCAGAGATTCCCTCAGCTCCTGGCATCATTGTCTCTTCATCACTTCATTTCCAGAGAGAACCTGAGGACCGTGCTCCTGCCTCTATCCACCTGGCCCAGGGCAGGGCCAGACAGGCTTCATAAGGACTGCTGCTGTGGCACATTGGGGACCACCCTGCTGGGGCCGTCCTCGTGCTGCTATCCACCTGGCCCAGGTGGTCCTTGCTGCTGTTGCACAGCAGGGACCACCCTGCTGAGAGCCTGGGGGCCATCCTTGTGCCTCTATCTACCTGGCCCAGGACAGGGCCTGACAGGCTTCATAAGGACTGCTGCTGTTGCACAGCAGGGACCACCCTGCTGAGAGCCTGGGGGCCATAATCCTGCCTCTATCCACTTGGTCAGTTAGATATGCAAGGGCATTTTGTGGGATGTTCCTGGAGGAAAGGAGTGGGGGAAAGCAGGGGGAGGCACAATTACAGTGGTTCTAGGTAGGGGGAAGTCTTGCATGGGAGGAGGGGCAGGCTGGGTAAGGGGCATACGGCCTAGACAGTTAGTGACTGTGCTGTGTGCCAGCTCCTACTCCAACCTGGGGCATTGTGGTTGTCATATCAGCCATGCCTCGGGCCTGCGACTGCTGCTGTTGAATGCCAGGTCGGTCCAGAATAAAATCTCCCTCATTCATGATCTGGTTTTGGATGAGGAGGCTGACCTGGCATGTATCACTGAAATCTGGCCTGGGTGGGTGAACAGGGTGGAGCTGGTCTTACTCAGCTGTGCCCACCTGGGTACTCAGTGCAGCATCAGGCCAGACTTGAGGGTTGGGGAGGGAGAGTTGCTGTGGTTTATACAGATTCTTTCTCTTATCTTCAGGTTCTCTGTACAGTTGGGGGGGGGGATTTAGAGTGTTTTCTGGTATTGAGCAATCAGGACAGATTAGGGATTTTGCTGGTTTACTGCCCACCCTGCTGCCCAGCAGTCTCCCTGCCTGAGCTGAAGGAGCTGGTCTCAGAGGAGGTATTGAGGACTCCCAGACTGCTGGTTCTGGGAGACTTTAACATCCATGCCAAGACAGTGGGCTCTGGGGTAGCTCAGTACTTCATGGTTGTCAAGGCAACCATGGGGCTGTCCCAACATGTCACAAGCCCAATGCACATGGCAGGCCACAATCTGGATCTTGTTTTCTCGAGTAGGCAGAAAGCGGGTGATTTGAAGTTGGTGGACATCAACATTAGTCCCTTGTCATGGGCAGATCACTTCCTGTTGAGATTTAGGCTGTCAGACCTTTTCCCCTCCGCAGAGGCAGGGGACCTATTAGGAAGGTCCGCTCTTGGAGGCTGATGGATCCAGTGGGATTCCAAATGGCTGGGGGGGGGGGGTTCAGCTGGCGAAGCCCTAGCTGACCTCTGGAACACCCAAATAGATTCGGGTGTTGACACAATCGCCCAAGTGTCCTCTTCCACATTGTGGAGCCTGCTTGGCCCACTTCAAAGTGCTGATTTTGACCTATAAAGCCTTAAATGGCTCAGGACCACAATACCTCAAGGACTGCCTCTTTCTACTGGCGTATGAAGGGGGCAGGGGAGTGTGCCGCACTGGGTACCATTTGGGGAAAGGGTGCCATCACAGCTGCACCCCCAGCACATGCAACCCTGGGATGCATGCCACACCCATGTGGGCAATGCGCCACGCCCCCAGGACGTGTGCCATGCCCCCACGGGCGACGCATCATGCCCCTGGGAGGCGTGACAACCATGCCCCCGTCTGTTCTCTGCTCCGGGGGCTGCAGCATGTTGCTCTGCCACTGCCTCCCCGGACCCTGCGATCATCATATGAGGCCCTTCTTTGTGTGCCTCCTATTTGAGAGGTCCGGAGGGCGGCAACACAAGAATGGGCCTTCTCTGCAGTGGCTCCCTGTCTGTGGAATGCTCTCCCCAAGGAAGTTTGCCTGGTGCCTTCACCTTTAGGCACCAGGCAAAAATATTCCTTTTTAACCAGGCCTTTGGTTGATTTGATTGACATCCTATGCCCTTTTAAAATGTGGCTCTTGTGGGGGGTATTGGGTTGTTGTTGTTATTTTGATTATATATTTTTGTGGTTTTATATTTTGATTTTGTCCTGTGAACTGCCCTGAGGCATAAGAATATGTCTGAAGGACTATTCCTCAGTGACAGAGCACCAGTGGGTCTGGGAGTGGCCGTATTCTGAAACCTTGGAGAACCACTGTCGGTCGGTGTTGACAATATTATGCTACATAAGGTTATGACCTGATTCAGTATAAGACAGCTTTCCATGTTTGTACTGTATGAACTCTTGTGGATATATAACAATTTAAAGTACTGTAGATTCCGGCATATTAGGCGACTGGGTGTATAAGATGACTGCCAATTTGGGGGGGGGGTCACCTTATACGCTTTGGGAGCTTTGCTGCGCAGCGGGCTCCGTGCCGGGAGGAAGCTGCCCAGCGAAGCTGGCTTAGCATCGCTGGGCAGCTTCCTCCCGGTGTAGAGTGGAGCCCGCCGCCCACTGCAGCCATACCCGGCGTATAAGATGACCCCTGACTTTTTAACCTCTTTTCTGCGGTTAAAAAGTCATCTTATATGCCGGAATCTAAAGTAAGTAAGTAAGTACACTTATGAACATGCACCAGCAGTTGATCTCACATGTTTTTAATGGTCCAAACTCAAAATGAAAAGATGAAATGAAACTTGTCCACAGTGCAACTGTATGCTTTGGATATATTAAGATAAGCTTGTGATGGGGTTTTAGAAAGTAAGCATACGTGTGTAAACATAATGACATCTCATCAGCCAAAAGGGGAAATAGTTCAATACTTAACATATTGAAAGCCAGTGTGGTATACTGGCTAGACCATTGGACTGGGACCAAGGAGCCCTGGGTTCAAATCCTTAAAAAAACCCATCTGGCTGGCTTTTCCAAGTTCGTGTATGTCTCGCAGCCTAGCCTACCTACTTCTCAGTTGCTATGAGGATAAAATTGGGGTGTGCGTGCGTGCATGCATGCATGTCATCCTGTGCGGTATGAAACATCTATTAAAAAGAACACTTAGAGGAGGAAGTTGAATATTAGTTTAAATTTAAATTGTAGTGCAAATATAGACAAAAATAACCTACAATGTCAAACCTTCCTGCTTTCTTCCCTTTTCTGGCTGATTGTTCTATGCATAATGAATGTTAATGTAAATATTACTTAACATCAGGATAAACTTTCCTCTCCTTTCTTCAAGAAAGTGACATGACTATATGCCAAAACATAAACATTTTATAGCCGGTTTGTTAATTTGTATGGCTATCAGGATGATCAAATAATTAAACTAGGTCTTGCATGAGGATGTGATACCAAGGGTCATCCTAGTTTATTTCCCTTTCCGTTGCCCAGAGTTGTTTTGATAATGGAACCTGCATTCAGCACCATGAACAGATCTTCTCGGATAAAAAGCGTTTCATAGAACCATAGAACTGCACGGTTCATAGGGGCCCTGAGGATCATCTAGTCGCAACCCCCTGTAATGCAGGAATATGCAACTGTCCCATACAGAGACTGAACCTGCAACCTTGGTGTTATCTGCACCGTGCTCTAACCAAATGAGCTGCTCCCTGACTGCTGAACATAAGGGTAAGGGCTCATTCACACTTTTGTTTGTTGTGTGATTACTAGGCACAGGTCTGAGACCTTTTTAATTTGTCTCACCGCCTTCCCCAGGAAAACCTACTGTTTACTGCTGAATCAAAACAAACATTAATCTTCAGAAAAGACAGTAATGTCCCTATAAAAAGGTACTGCTAAATGCTATTTCTGAAAGGAAAGTAGTATCAAAATTCTCTAAGAGGGCAGCTGATTTTTGGTTCACATGCAAATCCTCTGCATCTTCTGAGTCTTCAAGACTCTTGTCTGATAGGGGTGGGATGGAGTCTTCAGCCATGGTTTCATGCATGGGAGAAAGCTAGGTTGAACTTCCATCTCTGCCATGCTAGTTCGCTATTGACAGAAAGGGGTTTGTGGGTGTATAGGTGTATATGCAAAGCATTTAGGCATGCAACTCTAGGAAAAACATGCATCCTTTGATTCTGCTGAATGTATCATTCAGGGCATGTTCAATCATACTCAGCTGGTTTTTAAATTACAGTTTTCAGAATGTGGATGTGCCAGCCCCCACTCCGCAGGACTTTATGACATAGCAGTATAATTCCTAAGGAAAACCACAACTGTTTCTGAGAACTCTAGTTCATTTTTTAAAAGTCAAAACAAGCATTTGTAACAGTTTGGTGACCCACCTTTCCCCCTCTGTATGCACGCACGCACATGTGCGCGCGCACACACACACACACAGATACACACAGAACTGCCAGCTGGCTCTGGTGATCCCAGCTTATGTTTTGCTAATTCTTTTGTCTCTTTTACATGAGTTGAGTCAATGCACGGGAGTATTTGGATCCAAGAAAGGCACAGGTCACATGAACTTGGGAGAAAAAGAGAGAAAGGACCAACTTTGCTAATAGTCTGGACGTGCATGTTGGGGAGATGCAGTTCCAGGCTGAAAATGGAGTAACAATGGAGTGAGCAAGAAGCAGCCAAGAGGAACTGAAGCTCCAGTGAGAGGAGGGGGCTGGGAATCAAAAGAGCTCTGCGGTGAGAAATAAGCTACAACAAAAGGCCAGCTTGGGAAAAGACTTGGCAGCGGAATTAATAAGCCACATGCATCCAGCATTCCTTCCAAAGGACCAGCCACAGAGACTGGCAAAGCTACGTTGACGTGATGTACCAGTTCAGAGGAAAAGCCTCAGTCCTGTCTTTGTAGATGCAGCTTAGCACATGCAAAAAGGAACCACATATAAAGTGCCTCCAGTTTAGGCTTTGGAGGGTACATGTTCTGATCAGCATCCATACCCCGTGTGGTCTATAAATACTATAGTGGTACTTCTGGTTGTGAACGGGATCTGTTCCGGAGGCCCATTCATAACATGAAAAGAGCGCAACCCGCAATGGCGCATCTGTGCACACGTGAATTGTGATTTGCCGCTTCTGCTCATGCGCGTGACATCATTTTGCACATTTTGCGCGTGACATCATTTTGACATCTATGCATGCGCAAACGGCGAAACCCGGAAGTAACCCTTTCCAGTACTTCCAGGTCGCCGTGGGATGTAACCTGAAAGAACATAACATGAAGTGGACGTAACATGAGGTATGACTGTATTTGGAACTTGACACATATGACTCTAGAGTCTGAATACTCTGGTAGCTACTGGACTTGGCTGGGGCAAGATCCCTACCTGAAACCCAGGGGATCACTGCCAGTCATTGCAGACAGTACTCAGTACTCAGCAGACCCCTCTCAGTATAATGAAACTTCATGTGTTTGTGCTCCAAGGCAGGGGTGGGAAAGCTTCAGCTAGCCAGATGCAGACAAACTACTTGCTGCCCCCCTCCTAAGTGCTTTGTACTACATCAAACCAATGACCCATCTTTCTCAGTGTTATCTATGCTGATAGTGCTCCAAGGCTTCAGGCAGAGGATGTTCCTAACCTTTCCACCTTTTAACTGGAGATACTTGGGATCTGGTACCGTGACCCCAGATAAAGTTTCCTTGGAGACAGAGTTCTTTGGCAACTGAAGCTTGGATGGATCCATGCTCTGTGGATCTGCTGGCAACAGAGCTCTATTCCCCTGGGCTCTCAGGAGACACTTCAGCTGCCAGACTGACGGCTGGTCTACTGACTCTTCAGTGCCCCAAGGGAACCCTAAGCAGACATCCCCACAGCTGCCACAAAGAAGTCATTGTTTACAGACAAAGGAACTGGCAACTGCCCTCTGACTAATAATCATCTAGTACTGCTTTGAAACTCAGTCAGATGCTCCAGAACTTAGGTGAGACAACTTGAATGTCCAGCCTCAGTGGCAGGAACACTGCGCTTGGTCCTGAACCAACACCTTGAACTCTCTCCACCTTGAACTCCCTCTGACCTTTACCTTGCCTCATCTTGGCTACCACCCCTCCTTGTTGGTGACCTTCCCCTTGGATCATGAATGCTATACATGCAAAATATACGCTCTATTACTGTGCTATGGCCTCTTCCATTAAAACAGGTTCTGAGTTTAAGCCCCTGCAAAAGCTAAGGTCTGAGCAAGCATACGGCATCTTGATTAGCACTGGTGCATCTGAGCCGTTGCACTGCCTGAGAGGAAATCAAAAAGAGGCAGAAACCTCAGTGGGCTCTGTGGTCTTATCTGCTGTGTCAAATCCTATGCTAATTGAAGGATTTAATCTTCTTACTTCTAGCAGAGCCAGATACACAAATCCTTCTTCCCAATGCACAGATGGGCAAGAATGCAACACCGCTGTGACTACTCTGTTTTTGTGATGTAGGTGGCATTTGACAAGTAGGCCAAAACCCACAATTAAGAGATGTTTCTTCCTCTCCAGTAGCGGAGCAACACAACTTCATCTGCCCCACTTGCAATAAAACATATTGGTCTCTACAGCCACAGCAGGTGCTGTAACTCTCCAACCGTTTGACTTCATCCCCAAAGGCACACTCTTCCATTGTCTCCAGAGACAGACATATGTCAACCTGTGTTCCAAACTGATGTCTGGAGGGGAGGGATTTCCAAAAGGCAGTGCTTTGTCCTGGATCCTAGGAAAGTCAACCGAAAAGTCACTTTTTTTTCAGCTCAACAATTTTGGGTGTTTCCTTTTAAAAAAGCTCAGCAACTTTTGGGGTGTCCTGTTCTTTACTTTTTGAAATATGGCAACCCTACTGTTAAGGAGCCCAGCAGATCCAGCTGTAGTCTGTATCTAACCAATGAACTCATTTCCGAGAAATTCAGTCAAGGTGTGTGAGCATTATAATAATAGCTGGAACAGGGTTAGCTGAGTGAAAGAGGATTAGAATGAAGATCATCCTAGTTCCAAATGGCCCACCCACTCATGTGCTCATGTTCAGGTACCATCTGTTTATCTATCTCCATTTACAATTTCATTCAACTCTGAAAATCAGCATTTGATGATCAGGGTTCCACCTTCCCCTGCTCCCTGCCCATAGAAGATAAGACTTTTCACTCTCTGTAGTCATCACACTTAAAGACACACAGCCATTGAATCCCATTGATTCAGTGGGTCTACTTTGAATAGGGCTAACATTGATTACAATGATGCCATCTAAGAAATCTGGATCTGATCTTCTAGCAGTGCACAGAGTCAGAATGTGTCTCTGGAATGGATCTCAACTTTGCATGCTGGCGAACTCTGTTTCAATTAGAGCAGTCATCTCCTCCACCTTCCCAAGAACCTGCCTGGGAATGGCCTTCTATACCAGGTGCAAGGAACATTCGGCCCTCCGGATGTTGCTGAACTACAACTCCCATCAGCCCCAGGCAATGGGAGTGATGCAAGTTCCAGTTCAGCAACATCTGGAGGGCCAAAGGTTCTTAAATTACAAAGGGAACACCCTTGCATTACTGAGGTCAGCCAACTGGCTCCCTGAAGTAGCAGAAAAGTTTTTTCCCCTACTAACAAAGAAAAGGAAGCTAATTTCATAGCCCCCTTGCAGAAATATAGGAAGTTGCCTTTTATAGAGTCAGACCACTGACTCACACAGCACAAGAACTGTTCACTGACCAGCAGAAGCTGTCCAGGATCTCAGGCAGGGGACATTCCCAGTCCAAACTAGAGATTCTGGGCATCAAACCAAGTACTCTGCCATTGAGCTACAGGTTACAGCTCTTTCTCCTTCAAAGGTAATCTTACTCCACCTGTTATTTGATTTTGCCTGTCCACAATGAGTAATCCAATCTTTTGAGTTACAGATAGGTAGCCGTGTTGGTCTGCCATAGTCAAAACAAAAATAAATCTGAATTTGTATCTGAAGAAGTGTGCATGCACACGAAAGCTCATACCAAGAACTGACTTAGTTGGTCTTTAAGGTGCTACTGGAACCAATCTTTTGAGTGTATTTACACACACACACACGTGCACATACACTAAATGCCAAAAAAAATACTCTGGCCTGACATTAATTTTTAACCCCACTGGTCTGGCTCTAGTCAAAGACAAGCCTACCCATGTGCAATCTCTTTTCACCAAAGAACTGTTTTTAAAGAAGAATAAAGCAATGAGAATAAGTGCAGTCCTTTAATCTCCATTAGATGTTTTATGCTGATTCGGCGTCCTGTGATTTAGCGACAGGGAGAGAAAGGGAAATAGAAATTATGCACAGCTGTCTGAAAATGGCAGGACTGACCTGCCCAGCCGGAGCGCTTTGTGCTGCAGAGGCTGTCACCTAGCAACTCGTCCTTGCAGCTGCCAGACTACACAATGGGAGGTTGGGGGAATGGGAATACACACACCAGTCAAAGCCATGAGTTATGGGAAGGAAGCACGTGAAGAAGGGAAGGTGGGAGACATTGAATCAAGATGGTTTTTGTCCTATGGCCTAAATATTGCCCTTGGATAGCCTCTCGTGCTGAGAGTGGGCCTTCAAAACACCTGTGGCTTTGCAGGATGAGACTCTGGGTATTTATTATTATTTATTTATTAGCTCAAGCACAAACACGGCTGTCAAAGGAGGCTAACCCATAAAGGCAAATGGAGCACTGCCTCACTAAACACAGCCTGCCCTTAACAAGCTCCCACCTGCTTATCTTCTTACAGTGGTACCTCGGGTTAAGTACTTAATTCGTTCTCGAGGTCCGTTCTTAACCGAAACTGTTCTTAACCTGAAGCACCACTTTAGCTAATGGGGCCTCCCACTGCCGCCACACGACCACCGCCCAATTTCTGTTCTCATCCTGAAGCAAAGTTCTTAACCCGAGGTACTATTTCTGGGTTAGCGGAGTCTGTAACCTGAAGCGTATGTAACCTGAGATACCACTGTATTTACAAGCAGTCCAGTGATGGTCCAGGATAGGGGCAGAGGAACTAAAATTGGTTGGTGCTGGGTGTTATTTTGCTCTGGCTTTGCCTGTCATGGGCTTTGTCTCCACCTACTGTTGGGCTCCTTGCCTTCCCCCTTATCATTCCCAATGGGCAATAGGTTGAGTTTTGTCACCATCCTTTTCCTTACTGAGTTCTACAAAGGCAGCACTGAGACCAAGACCCTGAGGAAGACATTATGGTTGGAATTCTTCATGAGAGCTGTGCAATATTTTCTCCACTCAGTTGTACTGTCTCGGTACTCATGTTTGCCTATAGATTATATATATATTTGCAGTTGTTTACGGCAGTGGTGGTAGCAAAGTGGGCACTGTCAGCTCTTGGCCAACACCCATCAGATCAGGAATGATGAAAGTTGTATTCCAATAAAGATCTGGCTGCACTGACTACACGAATACAGTTTCTAAAACAGGCATCTTGGACCTCATGGCGCTTATAGTCTATATTGTGCCCACCTCTTCTTTGGACTGTGACACTAATTAGCATGCAATGAGGATGATTTGCCAATTGAATACTTAACATTAGTAATTAAGAGGTGTCCAAATCCTTGCTGTTATGCACAGCTGAGAGTTTCCTTTGCTGCTTAAAAAAATATGCAGAGAACATGCAATCATTGGTGATTATGGGTGATTTGATGGCAAGTCCCTAATCACACCGAAAAACAAGGATTAAAGATCTAGGCTAGCAACATCAGCAAAACTCCATTTCAAATTTTGAACAACAAATGATGCCAAAAAGTTAAAAATAAAAATTTCCTACACAGGCAATGAAGCAGTTTGTTGACTGGCATGTTTGGCTATAAAAGTCTCATTGCTTTCATTTCATCCTGACATATGCTTGTCCAGATGTAAACCTCAGTGACTGCAGTTGTCTAAAATAATAGAAAATCCATAGTATCGCAGAAAGTAATAACACCATATTAAAATTCAGTGAAAACAGTGCCTTAAACTTTCAGCAAGAATTAAGAGATGTAGGCTAGGATGCTTTTAATCCACTGTGAAGCCCACTTGAGCATGCAAAAGTCATATTCATCATAGCTAATATTCTAATTCTAGCCTTTGATACTTCATTTACATGTAATCCTGCAGTCTGCCAGCAGTTGATAAGGTTTCTGATATGGCTGCATTAGGAAGGCGAGAGGGAGTGTTTCAGTCCCATTACAGCTGAGTTGTCCAGAAATGAACTCTCCAGGAAAGCTTTTCAGGTTTAAGAAGTTCACAAATCTTTCAGTATATACTCAAGTTATTTTTAATCTGGGTCAGCATCAGCACCTGGTGTCCCAGGGCAGTTGCCGTCACCCAGCATCCTGGTATGGCCCAGGGCTGCTGCCTGACATGGCCCCTTTTAAGTCTACTGCAATTTAAATTTCCCATAATGTGAAAGTGGGACATTGTCTCAGGGCACCATGTGAAATTAAAATGGCAGCTAAGCCATCTCGTAATACACAGCGGACTGTTGCTCTCTTTCTCTAGGTAAGCCCTCCAGGGCCCATTGATGAAGAAAGAGACCCACCAGAGGACACTTTGCTCAGGGCCCCCTCAGGCCTGGAAACCTCAAGCTTGGAGAAAGTGGACAGAGAGAGGTCCCCCGCCCCCATCCCTCATAATATTAGAATCTGATGGGGTTACCCACTGAAACTGAATTCTGGAAGAATCAGAACAGATAAGGAGGCACTTCTTCACACAGCACATAGTTAAACCCTGGAATTAGCTCCTACAAGAGTTAGTGATGGCTACACATTTGGGTGGCTTTAAAGAGGGTTGGAGAAATTCATGGAAGGTAAGTAGGATAATAGTTACTAGCCAAGATGATGGACGTTTTAAAAACTGGTTGCTTCAAGACCATTTATGGTGAAAAGCAGTCTGTAAATATTGGAAGTAAATAAATAATTGACCCCACCCTTATTTACTGTTCCAACCAGGTTTTTTGTTTGGTTGATTGGCTTTTCATTTTTTTGCGCATGTCTTGATTTTTTGACAAACAGCCAACAAAGCAACCTAGAGCATGCAGTAAATCAAAATATAAAAAGATCAGATCAGTAGAAGCTTCCATAAGTTCTTAGACCAAGATCAAGAAAGCCTAATGCAAAAAAGTTCGGCAGAAAAGTAAAAGAATGTGCATCCCAGAAATTCACCAAGTGCATAAGAATCCTCTTTGTGGAGCCATGAGATGTTGGAGGAGAGTACGAATACATTTATTTCTATTCACATAGCTTAGAAATAGGGAACATAGAATTACACCAAGCATTCGAGCCAGCTTTTTTTTAAAAAAGATGTATATTTCACTGTCCAAGCAAATACTTTTATATACGTAAGTTAGTCAAAAAGGAGAAAGGATGGAAAGACTGCCATTTGCCCTTCTACCAGACATGGTATCTGAGGTCAAGTCCCTCTACCAGGCTCTTGAGCCTTCAAGCCCATCAGCACATGGTAGGGACTGATGTCTGTAGATTGCCAAGAGAAGAACAAGCTTTTTCAGGCCCTGCCAGTGGACCAGATATCAGCTAAGTGGCAGAGAACAGATGGCGAGGGATGGGGATAGAAACGGAGGACCTCACCGTCCTGTTCTCCCCTGCTGCCCTGCAGGCAGACTGGCTGCATAATTATTCCTGTGGAGTCAATACCACTTATTATTTCCATTGTTCTTCATGGAGCAGAGCTGCAAAAGCTGTGACCTTCTGCACTGTTCCAGCTGCTGTATATTTGCACTCCGTGTGTGTGTGTATGTGTGTGTGTTCCTCTGTGTATGTAATATAAACTGTCCCCCCTCAAACTGGTTTTAAATTATCTTCCATTTTGCAAAGTAGGATATAATAGAAAAGTCATGATTCATTGAAAAAGATCTGCTCCCTGGTGGTGCCATTTTAAATCTCTCTACACCATTTTACAATCGATATTATCCCTGATATCAGTGGCTTGAGGTGAAAAACAACAGACTTCTAATATATTAGATACCAAACCTGGCCAATCCAACCTTCATCCTAGGGATCCTTATGATTCTCTGGCCAAGCCCACATTTCTCTCTGGATTTGGGGACCTTGCCTACTTTCAAGGATGCAACATTTGGTCACCTCATCAGTATGAGCTAGCAGGAATGGCCATCATCCCTGACCATTGGTTATGCTAGTGGAGGCTTATGGGAGTTGTCGTCCAACAACATCTTGAGGGGACCAGGTTAGCTGCCCCTGAACTACTGAATACCCACATGTCAATGTGTAGCCAATGTTATGGGTCTGAAGCAATCACGTTAGGTGTTGTTTCTTGAAGAATGGCACCACCATAGCTCTGGAAACAATGGTTTCATTTGTATTTGTACCTTCTGTGGAAACGGCTGTTCACTAACTTCTTCTTCCACTGCTTGAACTATCTCACTTCACGGGTCATTTAAGCAAAGGTGGCAAATTCACAGAGCTCTGCAGAATCTAGCAGTGACCTAGCCTTGGTACACATTTGCATCTGCTTCTCCAGCAGGTATCTGGAGTTCACCTATCACCTGCCACATTACATCCTTGTAGAGGCAAAGACTGCTAGAGGGAAACATTCTAACAGGGCTAGGAATTCTCTGGTGTGTAAAACCACAAATGTCCTGACACATGAATATGTATATAACTTCATTGGAAAAGACAGGTAACATTTAGAAGCAGCAGCAGCACTTAGCTAAAGACTTAGGAAAATAAAAGCTATGGAATAGCAAGCCAATGTTCCTCCTCCCCATTTGTTTTTGGTAGGTGTATATGATAACCTTCCCCCAAATATGGATCTTATATGTGCAGAATGAGCAAATAACCTGTCCATTAAGAGAAAATTGTGCATGTTTCACAGATGAAAAGAGCCTGCTAAACCAGGCTGATGGCCTGTCTAGTCCAGCATTCTGTTCTCACAGTGACCACCTAGATGTCTCTGGGAAACCCTCAAGTAGGACTCAAGCACAAGAGCATCTTCCTCTCCTGTGGTGTCAAACAGCCGGTATTCAGAAGTGTTACTGTCTCTGACCGTGTCCTTGGGGAATGTGTATATATCGGCTGAATTCTGTTCAATCTCTGGTTATTATGCTTAATCTCCAGCAGGCCCTGCACAACATGCAGATCCTGACTGCATGTTGTACATTCTCAAGCCATTACTTATAACCCAATGGAACCATTCAATTGATGAGCAAGTCAAGAACTTGAGATGTTCTGGCTGTCAGAGGTTAGGAAAAAGAATGCAACTTTAGGGAGATTTCTGAAAGCCAATAATAATAATAATAATAATAATAATAATAATAATTTATTTATACCCGGCCCATCTGGCTCGGTTTCCCCAGCCACTCTGGGCGGCTTCCAACAAAATATAAAAAATACCATAAAACATCAAACATTAAAGACTTCCCTAAGCAGGGCTGCCTTCAGATGGTTTCTAAAAGTCAGATAGTTGTTTATTTCCTTGACATCTGACAGGAAGGCATTCCACAGGGTGGGCACCACTACCAAGAAGGCCCTCTGCCTGGTTCCCTGTTACTTCACTTCCTGCAGTGAGAGAACCACCAAAAGGCCCTTGGAGCTGGATCTCAGTGTCCGGGCTGAACGAAGGGGTTGGAGACGTTCCTTCAGGTCTCCAATGATGCCAGTAAACCAGTTGGTCATGTGAAACTCTTTTGATGCCCTTTAAAAAAAATTCCACATTAGGCCTGCTCACTAATGTGAGCAATTAGGACATTGGCTCTGTGAGCTTTATGTCACTTTAGTCCCTAGTTGACTCCCCTTGCCCTCCGTTGCACACAAGTCGGAACAAAGCTGTAAAAATATTTGTACTCCAAAGTCTGTGAGGGAAGGCAACAATGTCAGTTTGGCTGAGCAGAAGTTTTGTGGGTAGGGGAAGTTTTGTCAGAAGGAGAAGTTTTGTGGAACAGATGTGGACGGGGAAGAGGACCTAGGAGGTAGGGAAGTCAAAGGGCAGGGAGTCCAGAGGGTCCTAGATCAGCTCACCTAGAAGTCCTTTTCCTCATTTTGAAAACTACCCTAAAGAAAGGCGCAGTTTATTTGAATGGATGTATATAGATAGCTAGTTAGAGAGTTTGGCATTCGCATTATGGAGAAGGGCCACAGTTCAGCACTAGAGATTCCACTTTGAAAGCAGAAAACTCTAGGTTCAAACCCTGGCATCTCCAGGTAGGGCTGAAAAAGATTCCAGCAGTACTGGAGTACTGCTGTCAGTCAGCGTAGACAATACTGATCTAGATGGACCAATGGTATGAGTCAATATAAGGCAGCTTCCTATGCTCAGTTTTAAAATTTTATTTCTGGACTTCATTCAGACTGCTGGACATGTGCGTTCTCAGTCCCTTGTGTGTGTTCAGTCTAAGGGCTAATCCACACATCAGCTTGTTGCCCTCAGGTTTCCAAGGAAAAATCTGCTCTTTAGTGATAGATTGGAATAAATGGCAACCCGGGTGAAACCAGATTGAACACTAAAGAGCAGTTAGTTATCCCCAGGGAAAAGCAGTGGGACCAGAGGAAGTGTGGATTAGCCCTCAGTTACCAATGAAGTACAGTGCATAAGGAATTGCATCCACATTCCTTTTTGTAACCTAATTTATCTGCACACGCTAGAAGCAGCAGGGTGGGGCTGAGGAGTGTGTGTGTGAGAGAGAGATAACCAATGAACAGCAGGACACTTTAAACCTTCAGGAAACTGTCCATGTGCCAATTCCAGACATACTTTTGGAAAATCTCAGTAATAAACCCAAAGGAAAGAGGAGCACGACATTTTCAGCAGACTCCTCCACAGTAATAATGGGATGCAATATGCCGGGGAATCTGTTCACCCCAAATGATCTCTACCCATTCCTCCAACTCACTTTGTTTCTAGACAGACAGCAACCCATTTTGCTTTAAAACGTTCTGACTAGTGTGAAGCTTGAGAACTGTTGAGACTGTGCCCTAAAGCAAAATAATACTCTGGTACAATCTGCCTGCATTGTTTATTTCAAAGTGTGTGGTGGTGGCAGCAGCAGCAGCGGAGGGAGAATCCTTTGGAGAATATTCACAGTTCAGTGGTGCTCAGGACAGTGGTGTTGGTGCATCTGTTTTCCTCCAATGGTTGGCTGCATTCTCCCGCCTGATACTAATACCAGTGACAATTTAGTAATATAACCACTGGCATGAAAAATCTGGCTTCTATAGGAACAGATGGTGGCCACTTTGGCAGGTTAATTTTAGGCTTCAGTAGATGTTCACTTAGTCAGCATGGCTTTAGTATCAGAGAAGGAATATGGAAAAACATGGGTAAGGGAAACGAGAAGAGGATATTGCAACAGATTATAAAATTGTAGAGTGTGAAGGGGCTAAGGCTGCAATCCTGTGCCTGCTGACTAGGGAATAATTCTGATGAAACACAGCGAGAGTTACTTCTGAGGAAATATGCTTAGGATTGCACTCTGCAGCTTTCAGATATTTGAAGGATGTTCAGCTAAGGATTCCCAGTTTTTCACTAACTACATTTAAATGTAGTTAGCATATTGAACCATGGGCATAGCCAGGCTTTGTGATTTGGAGTGGCTTTATGTTGGGGGTGCAGAATCTCAGTTAGTTAAATATTTTTATTGATTTACTTGTTTTGGGGGGGGGGCAGCTGCCCCTATCCCACCCCCCTTAGCTGCCCATATATTGAATATACTGGGTTGAGGGGTATATCTACATACTAGATTCACTCATTTCCCCCCCAGGGACAAATAAGGAGGTTTCAAAAGGAGGTTGATGTGATTTTCCTGCCAGCTTTCTCCAACATGGTACCCTTTGGGTGGAGGACAGTTCTTTCATCATCAGCCGGCATGGCTAATGATCAGGCATAAGGTGGGGAAGGCTGAATATGTATGTGGGAGAAAGGAAGGAAGAGGTTCTATACTGATTCAGACCACTGTTCACTTAGGTCAGTATTATGCTGTCTCACAACCAGTGGCGAAGCTTCAAGCTCTGGCGCGGGGGGTGGGGGTGGAGAGCAGGCAGAGGTGGCACACGTCCTGGGGGCATGGCACGCTGCTTGCAGGGGCGTGGTGTGCATCCCGGGGTGTGGTGCGCTGCCCAAAGGGGTGTGGCACGCTTCCTGGGGGCATGGCGCGCTGCCTGAGGGTGTGGTGCCCAGCATGGGGGGGGCAGCTGCGATGGCACCCCACCGGGATCGTGCCGCTGGGGGTGGTACGCTCCCCCTGCACCCCTGTTCCTCCGCCAGTGCTCACAACAGTGATTTCAGACAGGGATGGATCCCATACCTAACTGGTGATTGAAGCTGGGACCTGATTTGCTCGCACAGGATGTAATGATGACTACCAACGTGGATGACTTTAAGGAGAATTAGATAAATTTGGAGCAGAGAACGCTGTCAAAATGCCTCTGAAAACCAGCTGAATGGAATCGCAAGTTGGAAGAACATTGTTGCACTTAGGTCCTGCTTGCAGGTTTCCTGTGGGCATCTGCTTGGCCACTGTGCTAATAGGACACTGGACTAGATAATCCTTTGGCTTCATCCCGCAGAGCTCTCCTTATGTTCTTATGCCAGGCAGGTGCTCTACCAGTGAGCTAGGACCCTTCCCTAGAACGACTTGTGGTGCAGTTGTGAAGGAAGCTAACTTACGCCACTCAGACTGTGTACACGGGGCATTTTATTCTAGAATAAATTGGAGACTCAGTACTTGCTTTTTCAATGTAGTCTACACACAATCTAGATCTATTGCATTGTTTTATTTATTGAATTGCGCCTGAAAAGCAGTTCAAGAAACTGGTTTCATTTAAAAAAACAAAACTTCTTGCCAATTGATTCTGCATTATGCTGCACTGTAATTTGAAAACAGATGTAGGCTGTCCTGGCAAAGTGTGTGTGTGCAGAAGAGTATATCCAATGACACTGGGTGGCTGTACACCAATACTACAAACCCCACTTCCTTCTTCATTCACCTGGGAGATATGCAGGGTGCAAAAGGCAAGGATAACTTAATCAAGGGGCGGGTTTTCAAACAAGTGACAAGTAGCCATACCCACCCTTGAAGATGGCAGGACCTAGAATCAATCTAGATTGAAAGCAGCATGTTAAGGAAAAACATTAATTGTTTGGGACTGATATTAGTGTATACACCGCTTCAGTGTAGACACGAGCATCATATGACCAAGTCAGCTTACCTTCTCACCCATCATGTGAGTAGGGCTTGCTTATGATCAAGTGGCAAGAGTGGATGTGGGATAGAAAATGAGACCCTCCAAATAGGACACTGTCTCAATTTAGGAAGGAGTTCCAATCCTGGCTTCTAAACTGACTGAAGACTCCAAATAGCATGTGGGAGAGGAGAAGACACCAGTGTTGTAACAGGTCTCCCATTCTGAGGTTCGCTGGTTAAGAATTTGATGGTGTTTTTAAGTATTTGGAGCAAACGCCACACAATTCTATGTGTGTATTTCCTTCCACTCTTTGTACTGTTGTGAAACTTTGGAGGTCTTGGGGGCATTTGAACAAAATGGTCTTACCTGCTTTCCATCCAGCGTGTACAGCTTTTTGACGACTCCTGTTTCCAGCTTTATGGCTTCTGTGATATCGGTGAGAACTTGCTCAAAGGAATGTGCTGTCTTCTTATTCAGCAGCACACGGACAGCCTTCCTGGGTTTCACCCCACTCCGAATGATGGTCACCAGCTTGGGGCGCACGAAATCCTTGTTCTCCCTGGCCTGACCACTGTTGCTACTGGCCAGGGACTGAGGCGCTTTCATGTTGGCGGAGGTTTTCACGTTGACAGACCAGTTGGGGTTGACATTCTTGGTATACTCCACTTTCTTAAAAAAGTTGTCAGATGAACATACGTAACTTTCCCCTTTTGAGAACGGAAAAGAGAGAAGGGGTTAGAAAACAACAGTGACAATATAGCAATGGGGTATTTCAAATAAAATTAGAGCCAGAGGAAGAGAAGTTCCTCCTGCAATCACATTTCTTAAACACAGATGGATTTCTAAAACAGTGGGAAGTGCCCACTGGGCATTATCAATTTATCAGCCTTCCTGATACAGCAACAGTTATTCCAGGAGAGGGCCCAGTATTTATGTAATTTTAAAGGCTGTAGTAGCAGGAGCAATGGTGGCCAAAATTCACCCTCCCCTTCAGTAGTACCAGAAATACCTCCCTCCTTCCTCTCTCACACACGCTCACAGACACACATTCTATTCCAGAGGCGGGGAATGTTTGGCCCATGGATGAAATTTGGCTGACCAGCATATCCACCTACCCCTGCAATTGCTGCTGTGATGGCCCACAACAGAATTCAGATTCCTCTGTTGAGGCACCGAGAGAGGAGCTATTTTTGCAGGGGCCAGCTTAGCCAACCCCTAGGTACAACAACAATGAATGGCATTGTCACTGCTCCCCAACAGCCCTTTCTGCACATGGGTGCTTCTGTGCCCTCATGATTCCGCCATGAAAACTGCAGGAAAGATCTGCACGCTGGCATACCGCTCCAGATTTGGTCACTTCTGTGATTTTCCAGGTAAAGAGGGCTGCAAACACATCCCACCCACCTACCACCCCCTTGGAATCAAATAACAAGGAAATGAGCTTTGAGTATGCTCTGTGTTCCATTAGTTTTCCGGAAGTGGCTCTTGGGTGATGTGAAAGCTCAAAAATAATGTGGAAATGAACAGAGAAGCATCAGGGAAATGGAATAAACTGCCAGGTGTGATGCAGCAGGTAAGAGCAGGGCTCTGATACACCATCCATTTCTCCCCCTCATTCTGCCTTTTCATTTTATTTCCTTTCACCCCTCTTTGTCCCCTCCCTAGTCTTTGTCCCCTCCCTAGTCTCCCCATTTGGACTTAGAATACAGTTTCCAATGGGACATACGTAAAAATATATAAAACTAATAGTTGTGCAGTGGATGCAGTGTGTGTAAGCATATTAAGAAGATTAACACTTTCCTTCCCAACTGCAACCCCCACCATAGCTGTCAACATTTCCCTTTTTTTAAGGGAAATTCCCTTATTCCGAATAGGATTTTCCCTTAAAAAAATGAAAAGGTTGACAGCTATGACCCCCCACACTCACCCAAAATTGCTTCCAGATTACAATTAGGTTTAACAAACAATTTTCATTGACACCACTTTAAACTTAATGCACACTTGACCATTTTGAGCACAATATAACACTGATTAAGCAGCCATTAAACACTGAAACAGCAGCGCGAGAAAGGTTTTAAAAATGCAGCAACCAAAAAAATAAATAAAAGTTAACTACAGCAATTAAAAGCAGTTCCAAAAGGGAGCAACCATTTATGCCCAAAAAAACCTTCCCCCAAAGAACGAGTTTAGAATACTATTAAAGTTAAGGTGATATGAGATATGCAGTTTCATATACAATGGGACAAACAGTCAAGACCAGGGGAGGAACATTGTTTGATTGTCTGAGGTGGTTGTGATGTCACAAAACATTCATAAACATCTGAAGTGCTAAGGAAAAGGCTTTTATTTAAACGCACATATTTACAGAATCATAGAATTATAGAGCTGGAAGGACCCCTAGGGTCATATAATCCAACGCCCTGCAATGCAAGAATCTCAATTAGATCATATATGACAGATGGCCAGCCAACCTCTGCTTAAAAGCCTCCAAGGAAGGAGAGTCCATCACCTCTTGTGGGGGTCTGTTCCAGACTCATTTTCCTAATTGCTGAGTGCATTTAATGTAACTATAAAGAGGAACAGTATTTCAACAAAAAAGGAGCTGTTATCCATATTTTAGTAAGAAACTACTTTCAAAACATTCCTCAAAGGATTACAACCAACAGAATAGTTGCCAAGAGGATACTATCCCAGATCAAAAATGAGACACTTGTTATCATGTACAATAAGAAATTCTTATATACATAAAGGGAGAGAATCTGTCTCTCTGATTTGCTTCTTGCAGGAACAGCTATTCTGATGAAAACTGGAGCCATAGAAAGATGTCTCCACTGCACTGTTGAATCTACTGAAAGAGATATGACCTTGAGGCAACAGCAATCAAACAACCTGTCAACTAATACTACGGCTGTCAGTGGTATAATTACTTCTCTACATTGCAACATATCTAACAAACCAACACCTTATGCTCACTCATCACATGGGAAAAATTAGACCATGCCCAAATTCAACAGACAAGCTAGAATAAAAATCAATAAGTTAAAATTAATTTCAGCCTGCCAATTTAAGAGCTGTGATCATATTACTGACTATAGCAACAATCCTATGCACATTAATTTATTTGGGCCTTACTTCTGAGTCAACAAACACCAGATTAGGATGCCTAGTGTGTTTTGCATCACTGTTGAATTTTGTTCTCAAAATAATCCTAAATGATTTTTCACATGCATAGCCAGGCATGGCTTCCACTGGTGCCTTCCAGATGTTGCTGGATTGCAACCCTAAATCTGGAGGACACAATGCAGGAATATATAGAGGCCAAAGGACAAAAACACCCTGGTTAAAGGAGGACTTCAACCAAAACTCTTTCTGCCCCTACCATTGGTAACCAGGAGTCAGAGTCTTCTCCAGATCATAGAGCCACAGTCTGAACCAGAAGGATAAAGGCATGCTGCTACAGGATAAGCCTCTGGGGTCAGTGTCCCTCCAGCCCAAGAATGTGGCACTAATGGCCTCAGACTCGGATTATTCCATTAGAGGCAAGCCAGCAGGACCAGAGACCCCCACATTTCTGCCTTAATAGGAGACTACGGGAGAGGGCTAGGCCCCTTTAATTAAAGGAGAACCTTCTAGTGCAAGTGGGGAAACAATTGGGATGTTTTTTGCCGAAGCAATGTCAGAACTCTGTGCTGCTTGAATCTTGCATCTAGAATGAACCTTGCCCTGCCCTGGCCCCTAGCTCTCTCCTCATCACAGAGCAAATGACCTACATTCAAGTATTATTGTCATAGAGAAGGGTAGGGAACATCAGTCCCAGGGGGTGTATGTAGACCTCTATCCAGGGCTCTTCCCCATGCCACCTCCCTCAATCTTCTCTGCTCTGTGCTCTACTTAAGTGAGAGCTTTTGCCTGGCTGTAATCTGTCACTGAACCTTTGCAATGCCTCCTGCTTGCTGGGATAAAGAGATGTGAGTGTGCAGAACCTCTGCCTTTTGCCTGGCTGTGCAGAGGTAAGTGCCTATATCACTCTGCCTACTTTTCCCTCTGGTCCCACCCACCTTAGGCAGGACCTCAAGTTTTTCCTGTCATACACAACTGGTGGATTAAGGCAAGAATCTATTTCATAGAATATTAAGAGTTGAGGGGAGGCTTCTGGGCTGTCCAGATTAACCTCCTGGAGCTACTGCTGGAATTGTAGCTAAAGATGGATTTGTGATGGACCTTTAGCCAGTTCATTAACTTTGTATTTCAGGTGTCACAAGACTCTTTCAAGGGTTTTTTTGCCATAGCAGACCAGCAGAGAATTTCAGACCTCTGGAATCTCATAAACTTTGAGAGGGAACATCTAGGGAATGTAACTGATATCTAAATATCTGTTGATGCCTGAGATCTGCAGGTCGAGGACATCTTTTCAGCTGGAACTTGCTGGAACTCAGTTCTGGCCCCTCTCAGGTGGGCACCATTATCATTCTAAAAGAACAAGGGAGGTGTTCATGATGAGTTCCAGCACCTCTTTTTCTAGAAAAATAGCACCATGCAGATCTATTGTGTGCTATGAAATACATTAAAAGAACATGTATGTTTTCACATCAGCAGAGGATGAAACAGAAGACAACTTGTGTAAAATAAACCAATTGCAGCAGAAAGGAAAATATCAGATGAAAACCTGAGTGAATGTCAGAATAAATTAAGGCCCTTTTGTACATCCCTTCTGTGAACCCCAAATGCTGATTCGCATCATGATCTTCAGAAGGGAAAAAGAAGTCCATCTTCTGTAGCAAAAGATGAGCAGGTGTCACTGGATAAGGGATGCATTCACTTCTGCACTAGGTCCAGACAAGTCTTCATCAGCCTGGTTCCCTCCTGATATTTTGGACTACAATTATCCTTATTGAGGGTCACTAATTAATGCTGACTTCTTTTTACCTCACTGTTTCCTCAAAGCACCCTCCGCAAGAGCCTGTGTCCTTGCATGTCCTTAGGTGTTTACAGAAAGCTCAGGATGCTGAGTAGAAGCTCATTTCACTCAGCATATGGCAAGGTTTATAGCACAAGGAAGCCTTTAATAAGCTTAAAGCAAATGAATGAATAGCACTTACTTATTCCATTGTGTCTACAGCACTAATGCTCATACAACAGCATAGGTGAGCTGGTGTGGAGGAAATACATTTATATATTTAGTCATGTTCGTGTGTGTGTGTGTGTTTTTCTCCATCTTCAATCAAGCAAACCTTCCTTCTCCCTTTCTTCTTGGAGGGGGTAAAATCCGTTCAACATCTCTGCCAAGCTGCTAGGCTTTCCATAATGAACATTTTATTGTTGCTTTAATTGAGTCACTGTTGTTTCTGCTTGGATTTTACAAATGGAATTTTATGGAACTAAATTGCATATATTTTAAATCACTTCTGCTTGTAAATTTTCTTGTACAGGGAGTCGATGGATCAAGGCAATCAATCAATCAATCAATCAATCAATCAATCAGCACATGGTACTAGAATACCCTAATAGTATGTAAATTGTCAGTTCAGGAGAACTGGGAATCAAGTGGATTGGTGAGAATGAGTGACAAAAATACCCTTGAAGGGGAGTGGGAAATATGTGTCAACTTTCCCCCACCCACCCAATGATATTTACAGCAGAGACGTAATCCTATCCACGGACCATATGCAACACCATTCAAGATGTTGAAATTCTTTTACTACTCAGTGCAATACCAGAAGTGTAACAGGCAAGTCTGGCTTTGACAACTCTAAGTGGCTGTACCACGATTCAAGAAACACACCCTGAATATTATTGCAATGCTATAAACATTATGCTTCTGAGTACCAGTTGCTGAGAATCACAGGTGAGAAGAGTGCTGCTGTGTTCAGATTCTGTTTGTGGGCTTATCATGTAGGTATCTGGTTGGCCATTGTGAAAACAGGATGATGGACTACAGTGGTACCTTGGGTTACAAACACCTCAGGTTACAAACACTTCAGGTTACAGACTCTGCTAACCTGGAAGTAGTAGCTCGAGTTAAGAACTTTACTTCAGGATGAGAACAGAAATCGCATGTCGGCGGTGCGGCAGCAGCAAGAGGCCCCATTAGCTAAAGTGGTACCTCAAGTTAAGAACGGTTTCAGGTTAAGAACGGACCTCCGGAATGAATTAAGTTTGTAACCAGAGGTACCACTGTATATGGACTATTGGCTGATCCAGCAGTTCTCCCTATTTTTTTGTTTTGTTTTCTTTTGTTCCTAGCTTGTATGTAGCTAACCACTCAGACAACCAGACGGCTTGTCTGGTTAATAATAATAATAATAATAATAATATTAATAATAATGTTATTATTTATACCCTGTCCATCTGGCTAGGTTTCCCCAGCCACGTTAAAAACTTCCCGATACAGGGCTGCCTTCAGATGTCTCCAAAAATTGTGTAGTTCTTAATCTCCTTGACATCTGATGGAAGGGTGTTCCACAGGGAGGGCGCTCCCAAGAGATATTACCAAAACTCCTCCACCCTCCACATGCTCAGAAATCTGAGTCTTGGGGGACTATGACACTTACCTCCAATACAAGGCAAATGTATTTGGTTGTCTTAGATATCAGCTGAAAACCAGTTCCCCACTACAGTGGTACCTCAGGTTACATATGCTTCAGGTTAAGAAAGTTGCTTCAGGATAAGAACAGAAATCGGGCTCCAGCGATGCGGCAGCAGCAGGAGGCCCCATTAGCTAAAGTAGTGCTTCAGGTTAAGAATAGTTTCAGGTTAAGAACGGACCTCTAGAACGAATTAAGTACTTAACCTGAGGTACCACTGTACATGAATGATCCTACCTGACGTCTTTTTGTACATCTATGATGAGGAGAACATTTCTTAACGTTCACTTCTGCTATTATTGTTATTATTATTATTATTATTAACAAACCACCATCCCACGTTACATCCAAACTTGGGAGAAGCTGCAATCAACCTGTAGTATGTTCTGAAACCACTGTTTAAGCAAATCACTTATTCCTGAGTTTGGAGGTAACGGAAAATTATGGTTTGCTTAAAAGTGGAAGTTAAAGTTTCTGATCTCTTTTTGATGGTTTTTAAGAGGGGAGCAGGAGGGAGCATGCAAGCCATTCTATCACAGGTCCATTTGCAATATCATGGTTGCCTATTAGTCTGAATTGGCTTCGTGACTTTGGAATGATTGTCCAGCTTGTATTTCTATTCAAGTCAGAGGAGAAACCTGTTCCTTTTTCTCTCCTGCTTGATTTTTATGTTTTGAACTGCCTGTTTGGTTGAAGGATGGTATACAAATGAATGAATGAATGAATGTAGAAGCACCAGCTAGATGGGAAGGAAAGAGAGCAGAGAGTTAGAAGATAATGGCTGGGAGGAATTAGAGCTTATTAAATCTTGGCTGGGGAAATGGCTCATCTTAATGAAATCTGATTTGAGCCTGGCAGAACTCAAAACATTACTACTATTGGGTTGGTGATAGACTGCCTCCAGACCACTCTCAACCTAATTCTGCCCCACGGGAGATGGAGGAGATGAAGAAAGAGCAGACCTGGGGTCTGCATCTTTTCTTAGGATTTTCTAGCTTTTGAAAGGGAAAAGCACACTCTGATTATGACATAGTTATGACATAGTTGCGTACTGGTACTTCCCTTTTAAACACTGATAGCACCTGTGCTCTACAACCAGATGTCTCTGTTGTGTTGTTTTTAATGCTTGCTAAAAATGCTTTTGTTTAGGCAAGGCAGACATTCTTAAACTCTCTTGGTTTTATATATGCAGTAGAACCTCGGTTGTCAAACGGAATCTGTTCCGGAAGAGCTTTTGACTTCCGAAACATTCGACAACCGAGGCACAATGGGCTGTCGGCAATTTCAATGGAGAAAATGGAGAAACGTGCTTCAGAAGCTGGTTGACATCTGAGACGCATTCGAAAATGGAAGCATTCACTTCCAGGTTTTCGGCATGATTTCAGGTTCCAAATCATTCAGCTTCAGAGACCGAGGTTCCACTGTATACTGAGAGTTTTATTATGTTTGCTCACCTGCTTGTTTTGATAGTCTGTAAATCCTATTGGTATTTTCCTGTAAACATTTTTTACTATTTTATATAAACCTGGTCTTTTTCTTCCTGGGGATACTGAACCTCCCCCCACCCACATATTAAAAGTGTGGTGCTTACTGTAACAACTTCATGGTGAGTGCCATGTAAACCAATTGCAGACTTTTATTTTATTAAGTAGCCTATAAATTTTGTTACATATGTAAAAGCGCTGAAAGTTCAAGAGTTTTTCAAAAAAGACTGAGAGACCACATTTGCAGACTAACATTTCATGATAGCAAACCCATATTTCCCATGATGTATTCCAGAGGTGGGAACCCAAGACTCAGCTTTCACTTTACAGGAATTTACCATTTGAATGTGCTCCTCCAGGGCTCTTTATAGAAACTGAGGCTGCTGAAAAGGCCAAAGATTATTCTTGCTGTGAATCCTAGAAAACCTGCTCCCTGACTTGCAGGACTTTTGCCACCTGATCAAGGAAGGGAAGGCCTGGACTGACTCCAGCTACAAAAGCTGAGGCTGCTAAACAGACGCTTGGGCTGGGGTTTGGGTGGGGGTGGGGATTGCTGCTGTAATTGATACTAATTTTTTGTATCTTTATTTTAGATATTATGATTTATGTGGGGAAAAATCAATTTGGCTGTGTACTTTTTTTACTCATTGGTTATGACTACTTTTCTTATATTTCTAATTATGTATTTTTTCATGTGGTAAGCTGCATTGAGCATGGCTTTAACCATGGAAAGGCAGCATACCTATAAAATTATGTATGTATATATCCGGTGCTATTTTTCTAGAAAAATAGGTACTGGAACTCACCATGAACACCCCCCACCCCATTCTTTTAGAATGGCAGTGGCACCCACCTGGGAGGTGCCAGAACCTAGTTCCAACTCAGCCAACTCCTAGGGGACAAAGTCCCTTTGCCCCCACCCCCCAGTAAAATATTTGAAGGCCCCAAAAGTTTATAGGTATTGCCATTCAAATGGTGTGTGTGTCACACCTTGTGATCAATTATGCAGGACGGGGCTTACCTGCCCCCCTCCAACATTTTATTCGAACTGGCATTCTTGGTTCCGGTGAGTTATGGTCAAAAAGAATCCTGTATGTATATGTCCCCCCGGACTCTTCCTGGGCCACACCCCTCATCAGCCCTGCTTTGTGCCCTCCTCACACACTTTTGCACACCTATTGTGTGTCCGAGAACCGTAGTGATACCTCTTTCTTGCCTGGATGGAGTGATGTGTGTGACTGTAGAAGCCTGTGGTTTGTGGGTAGGCTTAGAAAAATAAGAGCCACCATAGGTACTTGCCCCTCAAAATGGCTGCCAATGAGGGAAAGAAGCCCTCTGGAGGAAAAGGTGTTAGTAAAGTCAATTAAATAACAGAGATGGAGTCAAAAGAGAGAAAGAAACGCTGATAACACTTTGCTGAGGAAAACCAAACAAAAGCTATATAACTGGAGGAGACATATACAGAGGGCTCTTGTCTTTCTTGCTTCAGGCCTCATACATAGCAGGGAGAAACTCAACCAAACATACAGATCAAGAACTCATTCATCAATCAGAGCACATGCTACCTCAGCAGCAAACATAATGGTACTCTGCTTGGTTGCTAAGCAACACCTCTACCTGCCCCCCTCTTCACTTGTGAATACTAACAGAATTAACCCTTTAGTTGCATATGGAATGATCTCTGCTGATGCAGCTCCAACAAAAAAGGGAGCTACAGACAATCTCACCTCATGACACATGTAACTGCAAGCGTGTGTGTGTTTGCCTCATGCACAGATTACTTTCACCTCCTGTAAAAAAATACATATTTTACACCTCAAACATGTTGCGTGCAAACTTCAAAAAAGCATCAGGTTCTGCATTGGCAATCAGTTCGATATGAACACTTCGTGTTGAGGCCATTTTGAAATTCAGCCATGAAAACTCATTTGAATGAATACTCTCCGGAGGGCAACGGCCAATTTCTCTGACTGTCAGCTGAGCTCTCTCCCATCATCCATTATGTGCCATACTTGGATTGCATTTCTCAGCTTTCCACTTTACAGGGATTTACAATTTGAGTGGGAATCACACATGTTTAGAACCCATCTGGAATTTCTCTACATCTGCCCTTTCCTCTGTCACCTGAACTTTAAATCAACCCACATAAGAAGGCTCTGAAACCCCCTAAAATATTGAGGTTTGAAATATTTCAAGCTTTGTCTTTCCTAGAGCCTCTGTCCTTGTTTGTACAAATCAATCAGACCCTCCAGGGACAGCTGCTAGCATAACAAATAATATAATATCTGCACAGCAGGGAGGGCATCCCCCCTGAGGGGGCACGACTGTATCCTTTTCAGAATGACACAAGCTGTTAGAAGGGGGGGGGCACCATACCATGCTGAAGCTAATTTAGCTAATATTTCTGGATTCTAGAAGTGTGTCTAGATAGAAAAGGGAATGTTTTGTGAATGTGCTGGGCTTTTAGAAAAGAGGTGTCCCTAATAATATACTATAGAAACAAAGGAGTACAGAAGTCAGATTCTGTGATATTTTGGAGAGACCACCAGCACTGCTTCCTATATAGACAATGCCACATGTGACTATAATTGCATCAATGCAATTAGGATGTATGCTTTTGTTATGTAAATGGAATGTTTGGGGAAGCCTCTGGACTGTGTGGGATGAGCAGTTTCAGTCTATCTCTCTCTCTCTCTCTCTCTCTCTCTCTCTCTCTCTGCCATGATCCAAACAAAAATCACTGCTCCTTTTGCATTTCAAGGGAAGTCTGCAAACAACAGCTTTGGGGAGCTACACAAGTCCATGAAAGGATGAGAAGAAGTTGAACACCCCACCTCTGATGGATCTGGGGCTGTTCAGGTTATGCTATTTGCATAACCAAACAAATGTGCATCCACACAAAATTAACATCAGATCAAGTTGAGCCCTAAGCTACAGACCTATTTACATGACTGCCTTGTTTGTCCATGAAAGGGGAAATGCATGGGAACAATGTGCCTAAAGCCCATACAATTTACATCTGAATTTTTCATGTGTGTGTGTTTTTCCTTCAAAACCAAGATGGAATGGACCTATGATTGAAGGCATGCAAAATTGACAGATAATTGGCAGTAGGCTGGTCCATCCATCCCTGCTGGTTGGATACAGTTCAGTTTGAATTGTCTTAAGAAAAATTAACTCATCATCTTAAGGTTTTGAAGGGGAGTACTAAGCCAATGGACTTTGCTGCCTGTTGGAGGGCTCTTGTGGTGCACATGAGCAAACAACATATGAAGCCACTTATCCCAGTGAAGTATGACTTTATTTGGCAATAACGATGGCATATGACTTCGCTTGACTGAGAGGTCCATATATTGCCCCCTTCACCAGACCCCACTTAACAGGAGTGCCAACTTGGCTCTGCGATCATGGGTGCCTGGGGCCATGGGTGCCATGCAGCATGCCTGGCCCTGGCACCAAACTTTGTGGATGCCTGCCCCCTTCATGGGAAATTTTGTGGGTGCTCGGGCACCCCAGGGAGTTGGCATCTATGCCGCTTAACAAGATAACAGCCCTCCTTTTCACTGGCTTCCTTATGCCTCCCTCTCTGTTATCTGCTTACACATTGATTTTCCACAAAGCCATTCCAGTGGCTGCTTTATTGGATTTTGGTTTTTTTATTTGGTGTGTTTAGCATTATTGTCCATAGGCGCCGACTCCATGGGGCCTGAGGGGGCCCGAGCCCCCTCAAAAATTCGTTTGGGGGCGCTCCGCCCCCCCAATAATTTAAAAAAAAATATTAGTTATATTATGCTTTGTAAAATCACAAAATTATGTTGGTATTTTTTATTTTCCTTGTTTGACGATAGTTACCTTTTAAAATACATTCAGTAATGAGTTAAAACAAAGCCACTCCCGATCTAGAGAGGGGGTGGGGTTGCGGGTTCTCGACCCATCAACAATCTCGCGGGGCTGGCGTCAGCCCCGCGAGAAGCGGGGATTCCCCCTAGCTCATTAATATTCACCGCCCACGGCGGCAGCCAATCGGCTGCCGCAAAGGGCGGGCCCTCACAGGTTCACTTAAGGTCGGGGCAGCCCGGGGCTCGCCCCTTTCGTTCCCCCAGCAGCAGCGGTTTGGAGGTCTTGGGCCCCCCCAATATTTTTTATAAGTCGGTATGGGCCCCGCCCCCCAATATTTTTTATAAGTCGGCGCCCCTGTTATTGTCGTATGATTTACTAGTTCTGTTGTCCTTTTTAAGGTTTCACTAATAAAATGTGTCAGTCATAAAATGAGTGAATAAATGAATGGACTCTGTTGAGTTGCTACTAGACCACAACCTGTAGATCCAACGTGGAGAACCTCTGGCCAACAGACCTATCACAGCCCACCAGACCTGTTAACCAAGCCCATGCATTTCGCCTAAAGCACATCCACTCCCACTCCCCCTTCTCCATTTCTCCCATTCTACAATGAGTTGGCAAAGCAGGCAACAGAGCTCTTTCACTTGAGGGATCCAGTCTTTGGGAGAAAAAAAAGTTCCCCAACCTTGTTCTAGATTCTGCCTACAATTTATAACATTACAGGGTGGAGTTTCTCACTTTGTTCATCTTCATATCAACCCCCCTGCAGGGGGTTGGACTAGATGATCTTCAGGATCCCTTCCAACTCTACAATTCTACGATTCTATGATCCTTTCATGCATCCTCCCACCCTGCACATCATGAGATGAAACTGAGATCCGGTTTGTCTACAGAAAGCAGGAGATACAAAAGGGCCAGTGGAAGAATCAGATGGGAGATGCAGCAGCTCCACCATCGCCCATTGCACTGGCATTTTGAAACCATTTAGTTTGGGACAAGGTAGCCTAATAAACCAATGTGCAAGGACAGCCAAACCTACTGTGCAAAGGACTTCGTTTTCCTCATGGAAGCCTGTTTTCTTCTAGCATTCCTGATGCATGAACCTTGCCCCAAACCATGAGCAAGAAAGTCACTCCCTGAAATGAAATGCATTGTGCTATAACTACTACATCAGGTGCAAATGCTGGCAATATATCATAGATCATAGCCCATTAATGTCTATTTTCATTTCTAGCTAGCCTTCAGCAAACTCAAGGAAGCACGGCTGCTCACTCTGCTGCCGACAGCCCTTGCAGGCATTAAATATAGCATTGGCATTCACATTCCCAGAGTCATAGAATTATTTCACTGAGTTCTCTATAGCTACCTATGCCATTCTAGCACCCTCTAGATGTTTTGGAGTTGTAGTCCAGAACATCTGGAGGGCACCAGGATGAGAAACGGGCCTAGTCGTTCTGGGCATTCTGTAGCCCTGCTGTCAAAAGTCCTATAACACCTTTTACAAAGTCTGCATACAGAACATAGGATTTTACCTAGCAGTACAAATGTTGAACGTACTAGGTACTATGTCAATTATGTTTCAAACTACAGTTTTACAGAACTTTCAGAGAAACCAGATTATGCTTTACTTTGATCCATCAAGCTCCATCTGAACTCTTCAGGAGATCAATGACTATGAAACTGGCCAGAACATAAGAGGCTGGTATTCAGAGATTCTATTAATGTGACCATTTTTGCAGTGACAAATGAGAAGGCAGAAAAAGCACATGTGTTTGCATAAAATGTGCATGTGCTGAATCGTAATTACAGGTGTAAATTTAGAAATAATGATTCTAATTTAAGCAGAAGTACAGTACATAGGAGGGGAGATTGAGATCAGGTGACCTATAGGCTTTCTCAATCTGCTCTCCAGGCATTAATGATTGATGGGTAACTTCAAGGCTCCTGTTCTCTTTTCTTTGCTTCTACATATTTATTCTTAAACCTGACTTGGAGTAGGCAGTCCTTCAAATAAGGACACCTTCAGATAGTCGAATCAGATGCTTCACCCACTTTTGCCTCTGGTCACACCCACCACTTCCATGTGATCCCCAAAAGTTTCCCCAGGAGAGAATGTGATCCTCAGGCTGAAAAGGTTTCCTTACCCTCAGAGTAAAGGTATCTGTCTCTTCCCACTCCGATGCCAACTGGGTTGTTGAACATAAAATTATTGTACAGTCATACCTTGGATCCCGAATGCCTTGTGTGTCGAACATTTTGGCTCCCAAACGCCGCAAACCTGGAAGTGAGTGTTCCGGTTTGCGAATGTTCTTTGGAACCTGAACGTCTGATGCAGCTTCTGCAGCTTCTGATTGGCTGCAGGAGCTTCCTGCAGCCAATCGGAAGCCATGCCTTGGTTTCGAAATGTTTGAGAAGTCAAACGGACTTCCAGAACGGATTCCATTTGACTTCCGAGGTACGACTGTAATCTCAACCAAAGCCAATGGTCTTCTGCTTCTGGACCAGCCCCTGCTGCCACATACTGCCCACCTGAAATGTTTCTGTAATGTGGCTCTTGTTCTGAAACAGCTTCTCCATCCCTGAAATAGAGGACTGTCCCCTGTTAAGCAGGACCAAAGACACCCCAAGTCTGATTTGGGCGATCCTAAAAAGTAGCTACTGATAAATTTCCCTTCTCAATTAATGTATCTAATCCCTTTTAGAGTATTATCAGCTAATGATTAGTATCACATATTTTGTAGCAGGATATCCCACAACTTCATTATAGAATTCTTTACCACCGGGTGCAAAACCTTGTTCAGCAACTATTGTTTTTTGGGGGTGGGGGCCATACTTGGAACCGAACATTTCTCAATATTAGCTCCACCTACTGAAACACCTCCGCGCATGGTGACACAAGCACAGGGTTCTAACCCTCTTTCTCATCATGTGAACAGTAATAGAGGTTACGGTTCCTGCATTTGAGGGGGTTGGACTAGTTGGCCCTTGGGGTCCCTTCCAACTCTACAATTCTATGAGGCTTTGACAAAGCTTTTTGTATTTCAGTAGATCCAGGCAAAGTGCTGTTAGAAAGCAGGGTGTGTGCTTAATGAAGGCTGTGTTTTGGGACTGGATTGAATTCTTCTGGACCTGTGCCTGGAGTAACCAAGAGAGGCAAATCAGTTTGCCAGATTTCCCAAGCACATCATAGGGGTACCTGCATGTTACATCATAGGGGTACCTGCATGTTACATTCAATGAGTGTACTGTCTATGTTCAACAAATATTTGAACTGTATATTCATACACATGTAACATTAAGTGTATGGGCATTCTCTGTGTTAGACAATAGATGAACTGTACAAATAAACAAAAACACACATTTGTACATGTGTAGAGAGGCAGCTTGTACCTGTGCATGGTATAATATGTGAACAACTCATTGCATTTAAATACCAGGAAAGATAAATGAAATGTAGACATTTAAGTGGTGTTTACATGTTACATTCAACAAATGTACAGTTTGTGGACCTGTGCACAGAAGAGTTGAACTGTACAAATCAACAAGCAATCATTGTTTCATACAAACCTGTATAATCTTAGCTTGCACCTACACCCAGTGTAATATATTTGACTGATTTAACAAAATTTATACACTTCTTGATTGCAGTAAAGCCACTAAGCACTTGGAAAGAAATATTTAAATTATTACAAATCAGTTCAAAACAATTAAAAACAATTCAAAATAATTAAAATTAATGGAAAAAGAGATTAAAGCACACCAACATCTATATGTCTGTATAGGCTTGCCTAAACAAATGTGTGATGTGTGAACAAGCCTGTCATAGCCATATCAAAGTATCAAGCATAAGCAGTACTTTTCAGGGATTGGAAATAAAAATTAGAATCATAGAATTGGAAGGAATGCTGAGGGTCATCTAGTCCAACCCCCTGCAGTGCAGGAATCCTGCCCATAGCCATCCCTAGGCAGGCTCAAATCACCAGCCTCTGGTTTAGCTACCCAACCTCCAGATTTCAAAAGGAGGCTATCGAAGAAATAGTGAAGCTGCTGAAGAAAGCATATAGCGTTCTGCTAGAATGGGAAACAAAAGATGAGGAGGTCAAAGCAGTTCTGATCAAATGGGCACAAGATATAGGACACAATATACAATTTGAGGGTTGGGAAAAGCTGTAGAAGGTGGACTTGAAATTTACAGATTATTCTCTTTTGAAAGAAAATTACCTAAAAAGGATGCATAGATGGTATATTACACCAGTACAAATGGCAAAAATGTACAAAACTGGGTCAAATATATGTTGGAAATGTAAATAAAAAGAAGGTAACTTGTATCATATGTGGTGGAAATGTAGAGAAGTTAAAAAAAATTGGGAGATGATATATAATGAATTGAAAAAAAATGTTTAAAATGACATTTGTAAAGAAGCCAGAAGTGCTTTTGTTAGGGATTTTAGGACGAGACCTGCCAAGAAAAACAAAGAATGATTGATAATTGTTTTGTTAAAATGGTTTAATATTTTTTAAATAAAAAATAAAAAAATCACCAGCCTCCTGGTTAACAGCCAGATGCAGTGACCCTTTACACCACAAGGCTTCCACACAAATGCCCCCACGTGTGCGTGTGCACTTGTGCATGTGGACAAATATGAATATATAATTGCAGGGGTAAAACAACTCATCCTGAGCTTGTTTGAGGGTATTGTTCCATTGTAACTATAGCAGCAAATCCACGTTGTCTCCTCCACCCACCCAAAATCCCATATGAGTTTTTAGTAGTAAATCCTTGTGGCTTTATGATTATGATTTTAATTATCTCAGTAGCATCATCAGTATACATGGGACTTTACTGAGTAGCAATGCAAACACATCAGCTCCCTGCCCCAAGTAGATTCCAATTTGATTTTGCCAGAAAGTTTGGGCGGGGGGGGGGAGGATCAAGAGAACCATAGAATCATAAAGTTGGAAGGGAAGAGAAGAAAAGACAGATAAGGCACAGGTAACAAAGATAGAGGGGAACAACTGCAGTGGCTTTGCTCCAGCTATTTTCAAACTTCATTATCCCCACTCTTCTCAAAGACACACAAATGTACATGTACAGTTGAGTTTATTCTCTTTCTTTCTTTTTCTGTAGTGCAAAGATGTTGCTTCCTAAGAGAGGAAGGCAGAGCAGGAGTCATATGTGTTAACAAAAAGCCAGGAGGCAAGGTGAATGGGGAAAACACTTGGATTTCTGCTTTAAAGATGGAACTCAGGTGCTGAAACAAAGCATGAAGACTTACAGCAGCCTCAGTAGCATCAGCAGCCACCGCAACTGAATGTTGCCCTCTTCATGTTCAATGCACATCAGTTTCCTGCCTATGGCAAAATGGTAACAAAGCAGGCCTGGTTGATTGCTGACACCATGATGTCATTATTGGAAATCCTAGCTTCAGGGACAGCATTTCCATGGGATGACATCATTCAAGATGGCAACTCACTGGCTTAAAGACAAGTGGCAGAGTACCTCTGCAACTTAAGAGTACATGGAAATGTTGCCTGAGAGGGATGAGAAGCAACATGGGATTTAACCTTTGCATCTCCAGGCACACAATGAGCAGAAATCTATTTGTGCATCCACCTTGACAAACAAAAAAGGTAGCAGCTGTGGACACAGATATCCAGAATCTCCACCTTTAGAAAGGACTGGAACCATACAATCAATGCTTTTAAAGATGCTTATTTAGATATACATACTAGGAACAAACCTTTCATTTGCCTCTCAGATATACCATGGAGAGTGGCAATCTTTTTTTAAAAAAGAGGATGACTCCTCACTTTATCACAAAATACGACTCTGCAGGAATCTCCAAACTCGCCATGGAACGCTGTGAGAAATATTAGACATGCCAGACTCTGCTGCATCACCATGCCTGAATTCCCTCTTTTAGTCAATCTCTCTATCCATTCCTGCCTCCTTTTAACAGGCATAGCACTGCAAACATTCCTCCTCCGCCCCCTTTCATACTCCAACTGCCCCCTTTGACAGATCCACACCCACATCTACTACACCTCTCTCACTTCAGCAGACACACCTTCCCCCTGGGGCATCTCCATGTAGCTTCCCTTCTGAGCTGCCACAGATGCACCTTACAGAGACACTGAACACAGTCGCCCCAAACAAAGGGACACACCCTGCAGTCACACTGATGCACATGGATGGCAAATCCTGTGGTTTTCACCCCCTTCAACCTTGTTCCCCCCACCCCACATGAAAAAACGTTTTGCAAAGCCACAGGTACTGGAAGCATGAGAAAGCTCAACTTGTATTATAAAACATTTTTTAAAAAATTGTTGCAGTAATGAAGAGCAATAAAAAAGCATCCTTTAGCACAAATGATAAACTAAAGATCACATCAGCAATGTGTTTTTATTAAATCATCTTAAATAATCTTACAAGTTTTAAGGCAATCTACTTTGTGTTTTTTGCATGACTCACAATGTGAGGTTTGGGCATTTGGAGTTGGTGACTTTGCATGCTGCAGTCACTGAGTCACATTTACAGACCGGCGACTCTGCACAACTATGCCTCTAAGGAATGGCTACATAAATGCATGCATATACCTTGCAGAACATAGTGCAAATTGTTCACACGCACCCTACCGAGACACAGCTTCACCCAGACACACCCATGTGGAATAGCACTTTCCACAAATCCTCCAACCACATGGATACACATTCTTATTCACAGTCGCTCCTACAGAAATCCTGGGCACACCCCCTTTAATACAAAGCAGAAGCACTGATGCATTGGGTACAAGGCGGCACAGAGAGTGATATTGCAGACATGGTCCTGAGGGAATACTCAGAACAGCTTCTCCTCCCCACTCCAAATCAACACACAGACATAATCCCAAATGGCATAACAGAAACACCATGCTTTCTAGTAATATTTCCGGCACAAGAACATGCATCCTGCAAATATACTGGGTATGACTACTTATGTGCACACATGCTCTAAACATAGACATGGTCCTTAATGCCCTCCATATGATGCTAGTTGCCCTGTACACATACCACCCTCAGGCAACCTCACTAATGACCCACAAAAGGACATCCCCATGGACAGACTGAACATAATACCCAAAAGCCATAAACAGACAAAACCAACATACGAATTGTTATGCACATATTTGAATACCTGGCACCTTTCCCCCTCCTTCCCCAAATGAACTCAACTTCAAATGCATATACATGCAAGCACACCCAAGCACAGACATAGTACAGAAACACGCCCACAATTTGTACAGAAATCATGCAAATACACTGTGCATTGAGGACCCCCCCCCCCCAGAACATCATTTAAATGATGGGGAGAAAAGTCCTTATTAAACAACCAGTGGAGAACTTCCTACTCCTTTTAATAGGCACTGTTTTTCTTCTCAGTCCCTGTAGGAACTGAGCACATGATTTGCATGTGTGTCCAGTCTTCTGTGAAGTGGTATCAGAAAGGGGGGCTGAAGGGAGACATCCACCTGAGACCATGGAAAGCTACCACCCATCAGATATTGGGCCAGATGGATCAACAGTCTGGAATAAAGGCAGCTTCACAGGATCCATACCCAAGGTTCTGAATGAATTCTATTGCCATTCATGAAAAAGAACCCATGGATGAAATGCTGCTTCTTTTAACAATCCTGTGAACCAGGCCCTTGCCATTCATATACTGGATCATGACCCATGCTCCTCTAATGAGGGCTGAAGTAGTGGGACTCCTGTGTGTTGCTTTCTAAGCTGATCATGCCTCTTCCACACACCCATGCCCTCCCTGCACCAGCAAGCAAGCATTGTTTCCTACTAATTACCTTCTTCCAGCTCATCCATGCTCCCAATCTTTCTGGTGCCATCGATGGTGTAAATGTAGCGAACTCCCTGAGGCAGGTTAATGTTATCAGACAGAGACCGAGTCAGGTCAGCAAGCAAGGCGTCAAAGCTTCGGAAGCGGTCTCCGGAAACAGCGTACACAATTCCCTTGAAGTAGCGGTCCCCGTTGCGGTAGAAGCGCACCTTCTTGGCTTTCTTCTCATTGCTCAGCGCTTGCAAGGTCCTGGTCCGGTAGAAGCTACAGTGGGCACTGTGAGTGGGGCTAGGCAGGCCATTCATACGGGAGCCTCGCATGTTTCTGGACGCCTTATCTCTTTCGTCAAAGTGTCCAAAATCAAGTTCCATAGCTCGGTGAGCCCTAGAGGTGTAAAGCTGAGGCAGAGGAGGAACAGGAGAAGGGAAAGATGCAAAGGGAGGAATTAAATGAGTCAACCCAATAACTGGCAATTGGTGGTCCTGGATGTGAAAAGAAACCCACACTTTTGCTCTTATGTTTTACTTCCCCTGGAGTAACACCATAGAAGGTTTCTTCCTTGTATGTGGGGGTGTGGTTCAAGTGCCGGGAAGGGTGGGTGTACTCTAGGCAATACAATGGAGCAGACTTAGTAATATGCAACCAATTGCATGGAGTTGCCCCCAGAGATTCTAAGGATCCCTTGCTATATCTGGCTTAGTAGGTGAGACTGGGACAGAAATGTCCAGGGTTGCCATTTAAGAAAGCAAGCCATCCACAAACTACTAAAGACCAGTGAACAGAAGTTCACTGCAGTGTAGTTGGGGCTGCAGACTGAAGGCAGAAAAAAAGAACTTCGGCTGGTAGGTGGATACAAGGAAGTGACAGACTAAGCAACCCTGAGGGATTAAGCATCCCAAAGACTGAACCACCAGCTCCATTTGCATGGTTTTCAACATGCCCATTCACCGATGGGGCAACAAGCTGAATCACAGGGCTATGTCAAATGGGGGACTATAAACTGAAATGGCTGATAAACCAGGAAGACATCTAGCTAGGAATCCAGATCTAGATAGGATCTAGCTGTGACCAGTCCCTCAGATACCTCCTCTGATCTACCTATCAGTTTCAGATATTAGAATCTGGGAGGCAGTGGGTGGGAATCCCTGACATTCAAATGGCATTGGAATAAGTTTATGTTAAATTGCAAGATTTCCCCCTGCACAGTTAATCTGCTGCATCATCTAATCAGGAAGAGGGGTTTTTTTATCCCCTCCCCCACACGCCTTCCCTCTTAATGAAGCATTTTTTAATTGCTGAAGGTATGTGCATCACACCACTACAAGCGCACCTTTCATTGTTCAGAGGCTGCGGCGTAGTACTACTATAGGAAGAGGGAGCGGACAAGAGAGTCAATTGAATTTCTGCAGCGGAGCGGAGAGGGGGGCGGGCGGAGGAATGACAGAAATAATCTTGAGCATGAACTAAGACACAAGAGAGTGTATCCTCTTGCAATGGAAAACTCCAAACCAGAAAGAAAGCTCTGGGTGACTGGAAACCTTATACCGCTACCATTTGGCTGTGCAGGGCTATTAACATGCAGCTCACATCTTCTCATCACAGATTCACACAACAGAAATGGGATTAAAGCCCTAGACTCAGCAATCAGGTACAAATCCTGGAAAAAGCTGTTGCTTTCCTTCTGCCTCTCATCCGGCTAGCCAAACCCTGTCCCTTCATTCATTCTCTTCAGTGCCAGTGACCTGTCTCTGACCCTATTGTCACTGTTGGGTAGCAAAAGGAGTTTACATTCCCACTAGCCTATCTTCCTTTCTCCAAGTTTAAGAAAATGCTCCCCCCTGCCAGCACTTAAAGACGCTCACAGGTCCAGGAACGATGTTCTGAAAACAATGCAATCTCAGCACAAGTTTTGCAGTCAAGAGATTTTTGTTGGGAGGCATTGTTCACTTGCAATGCGAGGTCTTTCTTCCCCCCTCTCTTGTGCATCTGGCATCTGTTACTTTCTGCCTGGGAAAGCGTAAGCTCTACTCACCGGTTTTTCAGCTCGCAGGGTGGAGATGCTAAGAGAGAGAAACCCAGCCACACTCTGTCTTTGTTGTCTGAGCTCCAAGCAAGAAATTCCTGCCAGTTTGGCTAGGACTCCTCCTAGGTCCTAGTGCCTTGAGTCACACACACACACACACACACACACACACACACACACACACACGCACACCCCTTCTGCAAAGTATTTTTGTGTCAGTGGGCTTGCTGCTCATGATGGATTGACTTACTAAAATTCTCCCTCTCCAAACTTAACAGAGGAAAGAGAGCATGATTCCAGATTTCATTTCCTTAAGCAGATGAAGAGGGCTGAGTGAGCTACATCTTGACTGCATTGTTCACTATGTTCCAAGGCAAACCTCCCATTGTCTCTACTTGTCCTAATGACCTTCCAGACCCAGCTGGAATCAGCCAACATTTGATTTATGCCACAGTGCTGCGAATTTGCAGATGCAATGAAGGTGTTAAGTCTTGTAAGCTGAATTTCTGATTCCTGTTGAAAATCACACTTGCCTTGTGGACTAGGAGGGGGAGGTTGTGAGCAAATGATGGCATAAGCTGACGCTCCCCGGCCACACTCATGAACAGAATCTGCCCACAGGGCTGGGAACAAGGAGGCACTTTGTTGGAATGATTTTTAAAGACCACAACTTCATCCATTATAAACAACAGATCTGCAATGGGATGGCCTCCTCTGATTAAAAGCAGCTCCAAGCCCACAGTATGGGTAACTATTTAGGTTGCAAAGGCATGCCTTAGGCACCTGCCAACAGCAGCACCTTTTAGAGCAGGCGTAGCAGCCAACAGGGTGTCCAATGTGGTGATATTAGACTGTGACTCCCATCAGCTTTAGCCAGCATAGCCAATAGTCAGGAATGATGGGTGCGGGAGTCCACAACTTCTGAAGGGTACCAATATTGATGACCCCTGGTTTAGGACAACCCATTCCTGTTTCTGAGTTCAATCCCTTACTATCAGCTCCTCTAAGCCACACCTCCTTGAGATAACTTCTTACATACTTCCCCTTAGACCAGAGGTCAGCAAACTTTTCAGCAGGGGGCCGGTCCACTATCCCTCAGACCTTGTGGGGGGCCAGACTATATTTTGAAGGGAAAAAATGAATTCCTATGCCCCACAAATAACCCAGAGATGCATTTTAAATAAAAGCACACATTCTACTCATGTAAAAACACCAGGCAGGCCCCACAAATAACCCAGAGGTGTGTTTTAAATAAAAGCACACATTCTACTCATGTAAAAGCATGCTGATTCCTGGACCGTCTGCAGACCGGATTTAGAAGGCGATTAGGCCAGATCTGGCCCCCAAGCCATAGTTTGCCTACCCATGACTTAGACCCTGTGGAATTGTGTGGTTGCTAAGGTAAGTCCTCCATTCACTGCTTCCACCTGCCCTGCTCCAGGCCTCCATGTCCAGGAGTCCTTTTTACCAGCATTGAGTTCCAAGGACAGGGCCTTCTCTGTGGTCGCCTCTGTATCTCTGGAATGGCCTCTTCAGGGAAATTCACATGACCCACTCTATTAAACTTTGGGGAAACATTCAAAAAGACCTGGATTCAGCCAGATCTATGCTTGTTTTATTTAATAACCGCTTTATTTCCTCCTGTTATTTTATTGTTTTTGATGTTTATTTTTTTCCTGCCATCCTAAATTTTAATGTTGTACTGTAGCCTCTGCCTCAACCAGCACCGCCATGCTGGCTGGAGCTGATGGGGGATGTAGTCCAAAACATCTGAAGGGGCAACCACAGTGGGCTGAAGTGGGTGCGAAATGGTTACTCAGTCCCAACAGCTGTTCAGGTACCCCCATACCATGTCTTTGTTTGGGTACATGGGAGCGAATAGGAATTGCAAATGCATCTGGGGGAAAGAGGCTGGGCTATTCTACGGACAGTCCAATGTCCTTTCAATTGGTTCCATCCTTCATTGTGGACCCACCTCCAGTGGTGGACCTTGGGGTCTCAATTTCAACAATGCCCTATGCGGTACCCCCAACCTCTGTTGCTCCAGCCGAAATAATAGTTGTGGTATCCCCTGCGGTGCAACCTCTCAGTGTGACTGAACTGGGGGGGGACACCCCTAAATCCACCTTTGCTGCCTCCCCTTAATGTCAATCAAGACAGGCCCTGTTTACAAGTGTGAGTGATGTCACATTGCTTGCTTCTGAATGGTCACAGGCACAGCTGACCAGGCGATGCTAACTACTTGTACCCCACCCCCCAAATTGCTAACTTCAATTTTCAAAAACAGATGTCTAAATTTCAATTCCAAGTATACGTAATCTTGGATTATCTTTCTCAAATACAAAAGAAAATGTTTTAGCACACAAATGACTTTTAATCATCTTGTTAATTATGGTGTTAAAATTCAAGGCTCTTAAAAGTTTCAATTTCATACACACCAGAATTGCAATTTGCATGGCTTTTTCTTAGGAAATTTGGTCACCAATTCCTTCAAGCCAAGTACTGATGCTCTGGCATGTTCAATTGATATTGTTTAGGGTTGCCATGCATCTAGAATTTCCGAGACATAGCCGGTATTCAGACCTCCTAAACAACATCTGGGCGGATGTATGGCATGTCAGAAATGTAGATTTTGTGTCCGGATTGCTTCACTTTTTGAAATATGGCAACCTTAATATATTTGCCAAGCCAGCAAGTCTCTTTTACTACACAGTTGAGCATATGTAAGTTTCTATTTCCCACTGTGCATCACTGGTTTCCCTAAATTCTTGCAGGCCTTAAGTACTGTATATATTCAGTAGATTTGTTGTTGTTGATACTCTACATATCACGCAGGAGCCAAATTACATTGTAGCTGTTGGACTCTCCCTTGAACAGATCGTATGGCCCATGACTAAGACAGCATCGTAGAAACTTACATCGAATTGTGGCTGAACAGGGTTCCACAAAGTCAGAAAAACAAATTAGCTGAAAAAGCCTCAAAAACAAAAATGCAAAATAAATAGCAAAAACAAAAGCATCAAACTTAATCTGTTCCGGAAGTCCATTTGACTTCCAAAATGTTCTAAAACCAAGGCACAGCTTCTGATTGCTGCAGGTGCCCCAGAAACAAGAGCTGACAGCTGCATTGGACATTTGGCTTCTGAAAAACATTTGAAAACTGGAACACCTACTTCCGGGTTTTCAGCGTTTGAGAACCAAGGCAGTTGAGTACCAAGGCGGTTGAGAAGCAAGCAGTGGCGGAGCTTCATGCTCTGGCACTGGGGGGCAGAGAGCAGGCAGAGGTGGGGCTGGCATGCATCCTGGGGGCAGGGGCACTGCCCGCAGGGGCATGGTGCGCATCCTAGGGGCATGGCACATCTCCTGTGGGGGTGTGGCGCCTAGTGCCGCTGGGGGGGGCAGCAGTGATGGCACCCCATCGGGATCGTGCTGCCGGGGGCAGTGCGCTCCCCCCGCACTCCTCTTCCTCCGCCAGTACCACTGTAACAGTTTTGCTTTGTTACGGAACTGTGTCTTTTGGGCCTAGAAACTGTCATGTCATGCTAATTCTCATTCACACTAGTGGATGTGGTATGGCACAACAACATTGCATTGGACAACATCGCTACTCCCCAACACTTTCTGCATGTAAGTGTTTCTGTTCCCCCATGATTCCCTTATGATTTCCCCATGAAAATAACTTTCACAATTGTTGTCACTTTACTCCCATGATTTTCTCAGTTAAGGGGGCTGCAAATGCATTTTTTTTCTACAGTCAAATATCAGAGTCAGAGTCAGCCCTGGGGCCACCAGGATGAACCCAGCTAGTGCCTTGTTGGAGGCTCACATAAGATAATCTGATGCTTGTTGGGACACTAATGGGCCTCAGTGATGATGCTGTCCCTGATTACATCACTTTTCGCTGGGTAGAGGGAAAAGGCGGTTTTGTGAAGCCATCATTGCTTAATGACTTCAGACATGGCCAGTGACTGAGGCACTGGAATTGCAGCCATTTCCCTCCCATCAATAAATTCATTTAGATAAAAAGGTAGGTTAAATTTAGTTCCTTGAATCCAATTACCTAGCCTAAATGAAGGAAACGCTCTGTCCACCAAGCAGTAGCAGAGAGTCAATGTTTACCCTGAGCAATTAAATCTGGCTAAAAATATATAGCTGCCCTGTTCCTTGAGATTTCCTTCTCCCCCACCCCCACTCCTTTGTTTGGAAAAGGGCGATGAAAGAAAATATGGTTACAAGCAGCCATAATGGAAACTCCTGGTTTGAATCTCACTGCACCACATCCACAAAGTCTCTAGGTGCCCATTGACAATGTCCTGCCTTCTAGACATAACTTTATGTCTGAATTATGGAGCTGATGAATGAGATCCAACATTAGTCATACACAGAGTATACCCATTGAAATCAACATTTACTTCAATGAGTGTGTTTGATTTACTAAAATAAATTGAACAAACCAAGGTAAACTGTACAAAGCGTTAGCATTCAAAAGTGCCGTATGAATGCCAAAGGCAGGGCCAGCCTACCCATGGGTCTACTCTGAGTAGCTGAATACAACTCCTAGTTTCTACTTGAGGGGTTCTGCAGCAAAGTTCTTCAACTCTGTGCCCCCAGATATTGTTGAACCACAATCCCCATAATCCTCAAACAGTTTAGCCAATAGCCAGGGATGATAAGCATTGTTAATCCAACAGCCTCTGGAGACCCACAGTTGAATAAGGATGCTCTGGGGCACAGGCAATTAGAATGCATTCACACGTGAGCCTTGCATAGCAGTGACTTCACCTGGTCCTTCATCTGGCCCAGGAATGACCAGAGATCAGAAAACAAACATGCAGTAACTGGATCAGATATATTGCTATGGACTGGCTGGATGCAAGAGTGGTGGGAGGCACCAGCTGGCAACCACCAAGGGAAGAAAGCTCAGAGCCAAGGAGTTGGTGGTGGGATGAGTGGTCAGAGGGGGACGAGGGAGCAGAAGATGTCAGAAGCTGAAAAGGTAACAGGGTTTAGTGAGCAGGAAGAGGCTGGAGCAGAGAGCAGTCCAGAACCAGAGGCAGAAGAGGAGGCTGCAGAGGAGAGGGCCAAGAGACTGAAATGAGGCAGGCTGCTCTAGACTATATGTTCCATAACCCCTGGCCATAGCCATGCTGTCTGAGCTGATGGGAGCTATAGAGCAACAACATTCATGTTGGCAACTCCAGATATAAAAAAATGAATTGAGTCTTTAGACTGTGGTCCAAGAAATTTCCAGCTGCTCAAAAATATTATGAGGATATTTTATCACCTCATATTAACTCTGAGATGGTGCCCAGTTATTTCATTTGTATATTCAAATCACTGTGTTGCAGCAGAACACAGATAGCTAATGGCTAATTTGTTGTAGGACGTAGGACATCGCTAGCTAACTGCTAGAAACAAGAACATCTGGCGTGAATGGAAACTTGGAAATGTAAGAATTCAAAAACTATGCTGATGTGTAAACAGGCTTATTTCTAACATGTATAGGAAGTTGAGAGCTATTCATCTGAGACTTTGTCAAAACAATGGACTTCATTCATATGTTATCGGAGCAGGACTATACCTTGGACGGGGATAATGGAAGTTTTAGCTGTCATTCAAATCTGAGTTGGAATCAATGTGACTTTTGATATATGTGATTATGATAGGAATTATTTCAGTGTTTTCCTTTCTCATACTCAATTGCAGCAAGAACAGCTAACCTGATGTGCTTCACATGTTCTGGACTAGGACTCTCATAAACCCCTAGCAGCATGACCAATGGATGTTGTAGTCCATTGGATGTGAAGGGCACTACATTGGCTACCCCTGGTTTAGGATAAGCCCATCCTGGTTCAGAGCTCAAGCTTCATCAATCTTAGTGGCTGCTCACAAAGTCAAGCAGTATGGTGATGTAAGCAGATTCCAGAAACCCTCTTGGTTGTGAGGTTTTGGGATTGTTTTGTGAGCTTGTTTGGGCCCTGTGTGAGAGCCAAAAGGGTGGAGTAAGGAGGTGTGTCAGAATGAGAAGGAACTGATATCTGTAACTTGTATTAAAGGTTTTCCTCTGCATTTTCGTAACTTTTGTTGTTGGTTTGGTTAAAGATATTTGTACATTAAGTGAAATAGGAATTGTCTAAATAAAAATAATAAATAAAATATATAGATATTGCTGATATGCTCCTCCAAGCCACACCCTCCTTGGGGGAATCCTATCCTCATCATTTGTCTCTACCCACACCCTCTTGCACTACGTGGGTGGTGAAGTCAGTTCTCAAGGCCTTCCATTCTCTGCTTCACTGCATCTGCCTGAGGGAGGGTGATTTAACCCTTCGCTACTTAACTGGTGCCTCAGGATGCTTACCCAAGTCCTTTATTTTGGAGAGTTTCTGGATTAAAAGCTTTCGCTGGAGGAGCAAGTTCACTCAGCATCCTAGACTGCTTTTCCCCAGCACTGAGTACCAGGGAAAGGGTCTTCTCTGTAGTAACCCTTATATCTCTAGAATAGGTTCCATGGGAAAATCCATACTCCATCTGGAGGACACCAAGTTAGCTACCCCCCTCTTATAATATTGGTTTCCCCTCCATATATATATATATATATATATATATATAAGAAAAGTAAATTTCACACAGAACAAGAAAGCCAAACTGAAAAGGTAGGTCCACCTTAGCCCACAAAGGTTCATTTAGAAATTATCACTTGGAGGTGCTGGAGGCGATCCATTTTCTCAAATGCTTCTGGTGGGCTTCTGGTGCTGCCAGTGGCATGGTGCCACCATTCATATTCCCAGTTTCAGAAATATGAGTTTGGTTAATTTTAAAGGTCTGTGATTTTTCTTCTCCTGCTCAGATTTTAATCCACAATATCTGCATGCCTGCCTACCTACCCCATGACCTCCAGACATCTTTCATTTACCTTTGTTGCTGCTATGGCAGTATGGGAATAAAGGGAAGGAGGAAGGTATCCCCCCTCAACCTCCCACTACACACATGTGCTGATGTCTCACACACTCCCGTGGCTACATATCAGGAACAATGGGAAATGCTTTCCCTTCCCAAGTGCAACTCAACACAGTAAAAAAAAATAATGGAGAGACAGATCTTCCTTCTGCTGCCAGAAGAACATCAACAAAGGTAATTAAGCAGTGGGAGAGATGGGCCGAGGTGCAGGGGGTTTGATGGAGGGACCAGTCCCTGTTGTACTCCTAATGGCTTCATGAGGGGTGTAGCATTTACAGCTGCACTTTGGATTGGGTTCAGGGGTGAGTAGGGAATTCCCCAATGTTGCGGAAAACATTTTACATAAGAAGATGAGAGCCTGCTGGATCAGGCCAATGGCCCACCTAGTCCAGCATCCTGCTCTCACAGAGATCAACCAGGTGCCCATGGAATTCAAGCAGGATTCAAGCACAAAAGCATTTTCTCCCCTCCTGTCCTGAATCTTCTGTTGGATTGTCTTGGGTTCTAGTATGAGAGAGAGGCAGAAAAACTTCTCTATATCCACTTTCTCCACACCAAGCATGACCTTATACGCCTCTACCATGAGCTTGTTTGGAGGTTCTAGAAGGGGAGCGCAGCTATCGTATACCCTTTACCAAAGAACGGTAAACTCCTTCTATCTGGGATGGTCATCCTCTTCCACTGAGCATGCAGCTTTGGGAGGTGCACACATGGAGCAGTGAGGGAGGGAGGAGACACCTGCCTAGCCTGCCAGATCAGCCAAATCAACCCTGGCAATCAATGGGGTGACAGGAGTCGCAGCCAGATCGCCCTCACATCCCTTACACACCTCTACCAGGTCCCTCTACTGTTCCCACTTCTCTTGGCCTGCTCTTTATGTCCACGGCTGGCTTTGATTCAACTGTGGAAACACAGGGTGACACCTTCCAGCCACACTGGGTTAGCTTGGCTTTCCCCCCGTGACCCCAGCCAAGTTAAGTGGCCAAGTCCTAGCAATGGACCTCATCAATAAAAAAAAAGTAATGGCTGAATGAGCTACATCATTGGGTTTCAACAAGATGCAACAGGAGCACTAACACTAAATGGGTCCACATACGCATTTTTGGGTTCAAAGTGGGTCCTGGGCCTGAAAATGTGGAAGACACCTGAACTACTTGATACACATTTTCAGATATGCAAAGGATGATTGAGATGTGAGTAGTTGGTATTACTTGGTCTATGTTTGTCCACCAGCAACAGTACATGTGGTGATGAATGGCAGGGGTGGGAGGGAGAGATACCACAAAACTGAGCCAAGAAGGTGACCTCCTGGTTAAACACAGAACTGCTTGGGGGTGATTATGTGAAGGCTGAAATCAACTTTCACCTTAATAAACATGCCAGGTGGCCTTGGGCAAAGAAAAACTGGAAGGATCTCTTCAGGGAAATTGTACACTACTATGTATTTACCACTACTATGTACACACAGAGATGTGCATGTCGTGTATTGGTTAGAGTGTTGAACAAGGATCTGGGAGACCGTGGTTCAAATCCCCTCAGCCATGAAAGTCACTGGGTGACCAGTCACCATCTCACGGGGCTGTTGTGAAATAAGGGGGGGGCAGAGAACCATGAACATGACCTTGAGATGGGATATAAATTATGTATCATTACCCTTTTAGAGAAATGAAACTTAAGTCACAATGGCTTCCAAATCCAATTCACTTCATGCTTTCATGGCATTCTCCTGTTCACTACATCATACCTGATTGGATGGGATTTATCATACACTTTCAGAGAAAACAAACTCAAGTCATCCCAGCAGCTCCCAAATGGTGGAGTTAAACCAGATAATGTGTGGACAACAGCAGTGTGTGATTGACAATTGGTCCTTCATTATGCATAAATTAAGATTTATGCTAAGTGTTATGGGGAAAATGCTAGTAATGGGGGAGAAATTCAGTCTGCATTATTTATTTATGAGATGTGTGTGCCACCCTTCATCAAAAGGCCACAGACAACTTCTCATAAAAGCAGCAGGAGGAGGAAACTGTTAATAAATTATTACGGTCATAATTCCCCTCATGTTAAAGTCTGCTGGAAGAGGTGTGGCTTCATTCAGTTCTATCACTATCAAGCTCATTCTTGCAACCGTAAGAGCTAAAAACATAAAAAAAATAATGTTGAGATTTGCAGGATTATAATTATTCTTATATATTAATTTTGTATAGCGCCCTTCATTTGTACAACTCACAACATACAAGATACTCACAACATACAAGATAAAAATACCTAATACATAATAAAAACAAGAACAAAAAGCAAAAAAACAACAACCCACAAACCAAAAACCACCATCCCCCCCCCCACACTAAGATACTGTTCTGTCATTGCATGGCATGATCATAAAATGCACATTCTTGGATAAATTTCATGAACTCTCAATGTTTTCTCAAGGAGTAATCATAGGGACACTTTAAACACAGTTATATCCACGTCTTAGTTTGACATGACTTTTAAGAGATTTTGGTTTATATATAAAGCCTGCTTTCAAAAAACAATGTTAACTTTAAAGATCGCCTTCTACAACTTTGACCTGTGTAACTGCTGCTTTTACAAGACAATATTCGTTCCAGACTTTCAAAGAATCAATCCTTTAGTGTTGACTTCTGATGATCTGTAGGAGTTGTGCATTATAAGATACAAGTGCAGTTGCTGAATAAGTAAAAGCTATGGTTTTCCCAGTAGTGAGCTGGACCATAAAGAAGGCTGATCGCCAAAGAATTGATGCTTTTGAATTATGGTGCTGGAGGAGAATCTTGAGAGTCCCATGGACTGCAAGAAGATCAAACCTCTCCATTCTTAAGGAAATCAGCCCTGAGTGCTCACTGGAAGGACAGATCCTGAAGCTGAGGCTCCAATACTTTGGCCACCTCATGAGAAGAGAAGACTCCCTGGAAAAGACCCTGATGTTGGGAAAGATGGAGGGCACAAGGAGAAGGGGATGACAGAGGACGAGATGGTTGGATAGTGTTCTCGAAGCTACCAGCATGAGTTTGACCAAACTGCGGGAGGCAGTGGAAGACAGAAGTGCCTGGCGTGCTCTGGTCCATAGGGTCACAAAGAGTCGAACACGACTAAACAACAAAACAACAACAACAAAAGGGATGGGGGGGAATTTGATTCAATTTACATTTAAAGAAAGGGACACGGGTGGCACTGTGGGTTAAGCCACAGAGCCTAGGACTTGCCGATCAGAAGGTCGGCGGTTTGAATCCCCGCTACGGGGTGAGCTACCGTTGCCTGGTCCCTGCTCCTGCCAACCTAGCAGTTCAAAAGCACGTCAAAGTGCAAGTAGATAAATAGGTACCGCTCCGGCGAGAAAGTTAACAGTGTTTCCGTGTGCTGCTCTGGTTCGCCAGAAGTGGCTTAGTCATGATGGCCACATGACCTGGAAGCTGTACGCCGGCTCCCTCGGCCAATAAAGAGATGAGTGCCGCAACCCCATGACTGGACCTAATGGTCAGGGGTCCCTTTACCTTTACATTTAAAGATGAACCTCCCTGATACTCACTTTCTAAAACAATTAATGAACCAAAACACAGCCATCCTTCTAAACTCACATATCTCAAAATTTTGCAAAGCAGTTCTCCAGCCTAGTCCTAACTTCTAGCTTTTAATAGCAGTGAATTCCTTTCCCAATTCACAGTGAGAGCAGGCAGTAAATCAGGGGTAGTCAACCTTTTTATACCTACTGCCCACTAATGCATCTTTCTTGATGGTAAAATTTCTTTACCGCCCACCAGTGCTCTATAGGAAGAGGATTCAGCTTGTGCAGTAGAACCCTACCGCCCACCTAGAATCCTGAAACGCCCACTAGTGGGCGGTAGGGACCAGGTTGACAACCCCTGCTGTAAATGGTGGGATTACACAATTGAGATCAAAAGCATCAACTTCTGGAAAAAATTGCGGGGGCCTGATGCAACGTCCTGACATCACACATGCAATGCCATGCAACGTCCTGACATCATGTGTGCAATTTCATGAGAGCCAGGGAGCGGAGCTGAACCCAGTGGGAGCACATGGCTTCAGTAGCTGGTGGCCCCTTCTTCCCCCTGCCCCTCCTGTGCAAGGGAAAGATGGGGAAGTCAGCCTTAGCCAGGGCCGGCAGCAGCAGGAGCTGCCAACCACCAAAGTCATGTCACGCCCAGCTCCACATTCACCCTCCTCTGTTCTCTGAACAATGGGGGGTCCCTCCCCAAAAAAGGGGAGCCCCAAAGTGCCTCGGCTCCTAGGAGTTGGTGCCTATGATTGGGGTGACCCGCTCCTTCCCCAAGCCTCCTCTTTCGTAACAAACTATTTAAAATTATAGCTCTCCCTTTTCTCTTCCTAGAGCAGGGTTTCCCAAATGTGGGTCTTGTTATGTATTCAGTGGTCTGTGTTTGCCTGAGCTTGAGTATGGACTAAGGATTCTGAGCTCCTGTGTTCTGATTCGATACATGTTGTCCAATCACAGAACATTTCAGGATTTGGGCCTCTGCCATTTGCCCTTGAACTCTAAGTCTTGATTTGCAGTTTGGAAGTGTAGACAGCCAATCACGTTGGGAGTGGGAGTGGGAGTGGCCCAGGCTTTTAGAAATGTATATAAGTAGTTGCTTTGCCCCCATTTCCCAGTCATGTAGTTCAATAAAGGTCCAGCTGTTTTTGGACTACAACTCCCATCATCCCAAGGTAGCCAGATCAGTGGTCAGGGATTATGGGAACTGTAGTCCTAGAGGGTACTTTCAAGAAGGGAAGGGAGCTGGCAAGAAAATAAACTGAGGCTCTTCCAGTTTTTTCATAATGAAGATGAAGTCATTTAGCATAGTAGGCCATCTAGCACCTACTTTAGGGAAGTTTTTAATGTTTTATTGTGTTTTTAATATTCTGTTGGGAGCCACCCAGAGTGGCTGGGGAAACCCAGCCAGATGGGCGGGGTATAAATAAATTATTATTATTATTATTATTATTATTATTATTATTATTATTATTAACGGATTGCCCTCCAAAAACTAGAAGAGTAACATGATTTCTCTTTTCCCACCCCAAACAGATTCATGCAAAAAGGGATATATTGTCTTAATGCATACGAAACTACATGTGTATTTTCATGCTAACTTCAAAACAAAAAAACAGAAATAGGGTGAACCTAATGATGGACGTTTCTGAAAATCTCAATGTCAAGTTAATCCACACACATTTTTTTTCTACTTCCCATCTCACTCATTTATCTCTATCGGAAGCAAGTTTGCTCCCCTTTGCTTTATTAGAATCATAGAATCATAGAGTTGGAAGAGACCACAAGGGCCATCGAGTCCAACCCCCTGCCAAGCAGGAAACACCACCTGAGCACTCCTGACATATGGTTGTCAAGCCTCTGCTTAAAGACCTCCAAAGAAGGAGACTCCACTAAAATATGCAACATTATATTACACGCATATAATATACCCATATGCACACATAAGCATAATGCATGTATAATTCAATGTATGCGGAAAACAAAGACTGCTGCAATAGTCAAAACACTTCCTGGCAAATTGCCTTAGCATAATCTTTTAAGTATACCTCCCCCACCAAGACCATGAATTGCCCGAGTAGGTAACTGGTTGCCATAGGAGCTAATGGTTGCAAGGAAGCAGAGAGTTTCAGCAGATGATGAATTATAACAGCACTGCAGCTATAGCTTCAAATCAGTATGCACTGGCAGTGAATGAATATGTCCTTGGAATGTAGAGGCCATACTTTCTCAATTAAAAAAAGAAATTAAGGATTTAAAATTAGACTCCTAACAATTAACATTTGAAACAGAGTTAGATTTAGGGCAGTGCAACCAGTTCTGTTGCACTGGGTACTGAGCCTAGAGTGCCACAACTATGGCATAGTGAATTGAGCAGAACAGAAGGCGAGGAGTGGGGTGCTGAATTTTGGGCTCACACAGGGTGCTACTGAAATTAAACTGGTGCTCTCATATGCCTTCAGTTCATCATTTTGCAAGTTTCAGCCCAGCAGCCCAGGAGCATATATGGCATCAGGTGTAGGGAGGTGGGCATAGCTTGAAATAAATGTCTTCATGAGCTATGTGGGGAGGCTTGGTGGGTGTAATTAAACCTATGGGTTAGAGGTCTCCCACTGCTGCTGCGAACAATATGGAGCTAGACCGGCCAACCGCTTGCTATGTTTAATGCAAATTGTGTAGCCAACACATCTTGGGGGAAGAACCTGCTGATACTACTCTTAGCAATCCCACACACACTTAGTTGGGAGAAAAGTCTGTGTTCACCCTAAGATGGGATCCTTCATTCAATAAATTGCCCTTCTCCATATTGTTTAAGAGCCTTTTGCACTGGCACGAACTATAGGGGGCCCTGGGTAAAGGGACCTCTGACCATTAGGTCCAGTTGTGGCCGACTCTGGAGTTGTGGCGCTCATCTTGCTTTATTGGCCGAGGGAGCCAGTGTACAGTTTCCAGGTCATGTGGCCAGCATGACTAAGCCGCTTCTGGCGAACCAGAGCAGCGCACGGAAATGCCGTTTACCTTCCCGCCAGAGCGGTACCTATTGACGTGCTTTTGAACTGCTAGGTTGGCAGGAGCTGGGACCGAGCAACGGGAGCTCACCCCGTCGCGGGGATTCAAACCGCCAACCTTCTGATCGGCAAGTCCTAGGCTCTGTGGTTTAACCCACAGCGCCACCCGTGCCCCATAGGGGGCCTTGGGGACCCACCAAAAAATTGTGAGTGCTCAGTACCCACACCATGGGGTCTCCGATGAGACTTCTGGTGCTTCATGAGGCCCTGGAAGTCACATCAGAGGTCTCGCAAGGCTCGGAGGTCGTGTCCGAGGCCTCATGGAGCCTCCAACACAACTTCCAGGAGAAACTGGAAGTCGTGTCTGAGGCCACGCAGGGTCTCGGATGCAACTTCTGGGGTTCCGAGGTGGCATGCATGACGTAATGTGATGTCATGTCATGTTTTCACGTTATGACGCCATGTTACGTCACATGCACTACTGGGCACCCACAATCTGGAGCCCAGGTTAGCACCCCCGGCCTTTTGAACTCTAAGAATAAAACAATTTCCTAAACACTATTATGTAATTTGATAACAAAAAGAAACTGTGCCAGATGCATGATCATACAAAACTGTTACTGAGCTACAAGACCGAATGATTCTTTTATTGTTATATTTTAAATTACAGGGAAGTAAATCCCATTAAATCCATCAAAAGGATCATGTCACATTTGCGTTGGAAATGTGAATTATTTCCCACCTAGCACAGATCCAGTGTATCATCAATCACAGTTGTGTGATTTCCTGGTGGTGTACTCTTTACAATGGGGCTGAAATGTCATTTGCAGAAACAGGCAGTGGTTTTGCTTCAAGGAGAGCAGAGTAATTCACACCAGATGCAGCATTTCTTGTTTGTGGAACCCCAACAAGAAATCAGCTGAGTTGTACTCCATATCCCAGGGAAATAGATTCCAGAGGAAAGAGGGAGAGGGAGAGAGGGAGTTTGAAGTAGTAAAAAAATTGGCAAGATAGAAAAAAATATCAGGAGGGCCCCATAATGGGTTGGATTTTTATAACTGGCGTTGATTCTGTTCACACTACATTGCATGCATTATCAAGGGGACTGTCAACATATTGAATAACTTTTAGTCAATGAAACATCTGCTGTTTAACTGACTAACAGAGCAGCCCTTAACCGAACAAAGGCAGTTTAACTTGCACCAGTAAAAGTTTTGCTGGAGTAATTTATCCCTGTTCCACCCTTTTTGCCAGCTTAAGGTCCACTGGCTTGCTAAGTCACATAAATCGGGTCCTCCCTTAAAGAGACCTGGAGACTGACCTCCTGTGTTGTGGGTGGGTATATTGGACAAGCCACAACACCCGATTGGTAGGTCCCTCATTGCTGGGCTTAATCTGGTTCGAGGGACCAATATATGCCTATGCACGTGATCCAGAGCTTCCTCTTTTGGCTCGTCCATCGGAACACCCGCCCACCTCTCCCTATATTTAGGGTCTTTTTTGATTGACCTTGCTATGCCATCGTGTGTCATCTGTCATTGAGACGGGGCATGGCAGAAATTTTCCCCACTTGGCTGATTAGCTGTTGCCATTTGGGTTTTGCCTGCCACGTAGCAAATCGTCACAACTTGTAAGGTTGCGGATAGGCTCTGGTTCAGGTGATAGGGATGGGAGAACACTCTTGCCATCCCTATGGTATTCTGTTAAAGGAATCCAGGGACTGGATTGGTCAACCCCTGAGAGGGTGTTGTGCCAGTGTCTGAGTCCAGGGGGACGTTTGGGCGGGGATAGCCTGTATCCAGGTGTTCACCCTTGGCTGACCTATGCTGGAACCCTGGGTCAGCACTACCTGCAAGGGTGTAGGGAGCTAGTCGAACCAGAGCCCATGCAACCAGTCACTTTCTGTAATCAATAAAGTTGTGGCCTAAATTCTGCCAAAAACCAAAACCCAAATTTGAGTCAAGTGTGAATTTATTTAGGGGGGAGGTTTCTGGGTCTGAAGGGACATGGGTGGCGCTGTAGGTTAAACCACAGAGCCTAGGACTTGCTGATCAGAAGGTTGGCGGTTCGAATCCCCGCCACGGGGTGAGCTCCCGCTGCTCAGTCCCCAATCCTGCCAACCTAGCAGTTCGAAAGCACATCAAAGTGCAAGTAGATCAATAGGTACCGCTCCAGCGGGAAGGTAAATGGTGTTTCTGTGCACTGCTCTGGTTCGCCAGAAGTGGCTTAGTCATGCTGGCCACATGACTCGGAAGCTGTACGCCGGCTCCCTCGGCCAATAAAGTGAGATGAGCACTGCAACCCCAGAGTCAGTCATTACTGGACCTGATGGTCAGGGGTCCCTTTACCTTTTTCTGGGTCTGAACACGCAAATGACCTGAAAGTGATATGGAATAAGTTTAAGCATACCATCCAACATTTTCAGATCAAAAACTGGGATGCGTGTCTTCCAAGATGTGCTCAAGGAGAATCACATGACCTGCGCCCTTAGGGTGATCTCACCCTAAGAAAGAACTTGGGGGGAGGAGATTGTGCCTCCCACTGTGATCTCACACGGGGAAATGGGGTGTCCCATTTTTTCCAGGACACTTGGCACATAGGGTTTAAGTTTCTCCTTTCCTCACTCCACCAGCACCAGCGCTCCTCACCATGTCCCTACCATTCCCCCAGAACTTGTCTTTTGGGGATATTCACTGGCATTAATTATGCTGGTTAAGAACTTAATTCGTTCTGGAGGTCCGTTCTTAACCAGCTGAACTGGGGTGAGGGATTTATTCTCGCATAGCTCTGGTTGAGCCTGGAGAGCCCATGATCTGCCCAATCCAAAAACTCTCAGCTAAATTTGTACGACTGCTAGTCAGTGCTATTTTTCTAGAAAAAGAGGTGCCGGAACTCACTATGAATGCCTCTCTTGTTCTCTTATAAAGGCTATGGTGCCCATCCGAGAGGGACCGGAACTGAGTTCTGGCTGAAAAAAAAGCCCTGCTGCTAGTGATACTAAAAGGTACTACTTATGTCAAAATGGACCAGTTTTATGGCAGGCAATCTGTAACTGACTCAGCAAAAGATTGTTATTTCTACATAGATCAGGAATGAGGAACCACTTGTGTTTGGAGGGCCAGGGGCAGAAGTGGCCAGCCTTCAAGCAAAGGAAGTTTCAGGATCACAGTAATGATTTGAATTCTTTTTTTTAGCTTTCCTGGGCCTGAAATCATATGATGTCATGTGTGCTAAAGGTGGGCGTGGCTCACCCAAGATGGCTGGCAGCCATCCCGCAGAAGGCTTGTGGGTCTAACTGGGCCCACAAACCACAAGTTTCCCACCACTGGGAAAAAAAAAATGGTATCAAGCATTAAGGTCTAAGAGATAGCAAATACAGTGGTACCTTGGGTTAAGAACTTAATTCGTTCTGGAGGTCCGTTCTTAACCTGAAACTGTTCTTAACCTGAGGTACCACTTTAGCTAATGGGGCCTCCCGCTGCTGCTGCACCGCCGCACGATTTCTGTTCTCATCCTGAAGCAAAGTTCTTAACCCAAGGTACTATTTCTGGGTTAGCAGAGTCTGTAACCTGAAGCGTATGTAACCCGAGGTACCACTGTACTGGGCCAGACAGTCACACTGATAAAAGGTTGGCAAAGATTTCAGAAACAGGAAAGTCACCAGATAATCTGCAAGCAGATAATTTGGTGGTAGCCTGTTGAGGGGAGAGCTAAGGAGCAAAGCAGAGCCAAAGTTCACAACACTCCCTCAGCTTTAAAGCCTGTTGGAATGGCTGCTGCTCAGTCCCTCAAATGTGCCAAAATTAATAATAATAATAATAATAATAAATCAAAGTTCATTTGCAAGCACCACAAAGCCAACATTTAACATATTTTATGCCATGCAAATTTACAACACTATGAGATCTTCCATGAAATTCACCTCTAACTATCCTTCCTTCTGGCTCTCCAGATCCAGACACAAAAAGAAATTACTGGCCCAGGATTTCCCACCTACCCACCCTGCTGCAATTTCTGACAATGGCTCATTAGCTGCCATTAATTTCCAGGAGGAACTTGCAACATTTTCCCCAATTATCCCTTTTCTTAGTGATTTGTAATCAGCCTTTCAAACATTGCCTTTTCTTGGGCATTGCTGCACGGAATGATAACACAAAACGATGCATGATGGATTTGGAAATGTATAGCTCTTTTCATTAGCAACTGTAATACCTTAAGACTCATAAGCTGTTTGTAGGCTATTGCTTGGGCAGAGCTAGGAGATTTTACTGCAAAAAGGCTTCTGTGGTTACTAGCCCCTGAATGCATATGTGTTAGGCTAAGAAAGTCATCTACATTATGCTCACAGGGATGGCGAAGAAATTCAATCCAGTTCACAAGTGAACCTAATTGATTTGCAATTTCTGAAAGAATACGTGAACTGAAACACAGCCATCCTTTGAGAGTTAAACTTCTCTAAGTTTTGCAATGCAGTTCTCCAGCCAAGTGATGTGTGCAAAAATACATTTTACAGGGTAAAGTATGCATGAAAAGGCATAGATTATACAGTGGTACCTCGGGTTACATACGCTTCAGGTTACATACACTTCAGGTTTCACACTCCACTAACCCAGAAATAGTGCTTCAGGTTAAGAACTTTGGTTCAGGATGAGAACAGAAATCGTGTTCTGGTTGCGCTGTGGCAGCAGGAGGCCCCATTAGCTAAAGTGGTGCTTCAGGTTAAGAACAGTTTCAGGTTAAGAACAGACCTCCGGAACGAATTAAGTACTTAACCCGAGGTACCACTGTATATGCAGAAAGTGCATTATACTAGGGAACACTGCTTTGCAAAAAAAAGGAAAAAGGGGGGGGGAGTCTACACTGGGCAAAATTGCATACAAAAATTTGCATATAGGGAGAAAATCGCATCAAGATACTGATTAATTTAGTATGAGGCCTTTTAAAATAATAATAACAATTCACATGCTGATGTGGAAATATTGACAACTGTACTTAAGGTGGGAAAAATGAGAAACATAAAAACTGAAAATTTCATATTTGCCTGTCACTAATCATGGAGAAGGGTAGGTAAAAAGAGGAGGCCCTTGGTCTCTCCCCCCACTTTCTTTTTGAATAATGCTTGCGCTCCACCCCTTAGTTATTATTGACATAACAGTCATATGGCCAGTGGTGAAATATCTGCCCTAAATTCAAAAGATCCCAGGCTCAGTCCCTAACATGTCCAGAAAGGTCTGGGAACAATATCTGCCTAAAACCCTGAAGACCTGCGGCCAGTCGGTCTAAACAGTACTGTGCTAGGTAGACCAAGGTTTGGCTCAGTATAGGGTCCCCCCAGGTCAATCCAAGGCTGACCCAACTCAAATCCAGGCTCCAGATCAATTCAGGAGCCTAGCCCTAATGTTCAGTTAGGGTTCCAAACATGTGATCTGGAGGGAGAGGGGAGGAGGAAGAGGAAATGCCCCTGTACCTCTACTGTAGCACAGAGAGTAAGACTAAACCTTTTACAGTGGCACCTCAGGTTGAGAACTTAATTCGTTCTGGAGGGCTGTTCTTAACCTGAAACTGTTCTTAACCTGAAGCACCACTTTAGCTAATGGGGCCTCCTGCTGCCGCCGTGCCGCTGCTGCGCGATATCTGTTTTCATCCTGAAGCAAAGTTCTTAACATGAGGTAATATTTCTGGGTTAGTGGAGTCTGTAACCTGAAGTATATGTACCGTAACCCAAGTTACCACTGTACTACCGCCTGGTGAGTGCAGAGTTTGATCCTGCTGGGTGATCTTTCGCCAGTACATTTCCTTTTGACAGTGCTGCATCACTCTGGGTCATAGCTGTCAACTTACAGATTTGAAAATAAGGGACCAGCAGCCTTGAAAATAAGGGACCAGCAGCCAAAATAAGGGATTTTAGTCAACCAGCTGAAATACAAAGTTAAAAGGGACCAGATAATTTTGGAGAGCAGCGCTGGTTTTTAGCCCTTCATTTCCAGAGGTTGCTGCTCAAGACACCAGCCAATGAAACACTGCAATTAAATAACTACAAGTAGCAACCACTTTTCGCGCAAAACGAAGTCCAAGCTACAAAGATGCTGCTGCAGTTCTGTATCTTTTCTCTCGTGCTCCATCTGCAGCTCTCAATTCCATCAGGTGGGGCGGGAGGAAGGGGGGGGGGGAATAGCGCCTGAAGTAAACCCACAGATCAGACCATCTATGCTAGACTACCACTACAAATCTATGGGAGAAGCGCTTGCGGTCCTTCCCTTGTAGCCCTTGGAACACCTGCCCATTCCTCTTCCTCCACCTCCGCCTCCTCCTCTTCCTCCTTTCTCTGAACTGCTTTCTCTATGGTTGCCCTCGCTCTCCTCTCAAGGCTCCTCAGCAATTCATAGGCCATGCCAGGCTGCCCATCTCATCCGGGTCCTTCGGCGGCACAGCCGCAGTACGGCCTAGCGGGAGCGGCGGCGATGGGCAGAGGGGAGGCACCAGGCAGAGACGCTCAGTTCGGCAGCCATGAGGAGGATGGCGGCAGAAGGGCCCAAGGCTTCCGCCAGTCCCGGCAGGGAGGGGCTCCCAGGGGCTGAGGCTGGTGAGAGGAGGCCGGAGGGGGGCGGGCCAGGCAGCCAAGAAACACAGTTGGAGCCTCCCTCTTCCCTGGCCGGCAGGGAGGGAGGGAGAGGAACTGCTTCCTTTGAAACCTGGGAAATTTAAGGAACATCCATCAATAAGGGACAGCAGCGGGACATGGCGTTGGGATAAGGGACTGTCCCTCCAAATAAGGGACGCTTGACAGCTATGCTCTGGGTGGGCTGACCTGACCCAAGGCCATCTGGGGTTGTCTCAAACCAAGACTGGATCAACCTGCATTGTTTCAATTCAGTTCAGGATCTGGACATTAGCCCTTGTATAAACATGAAAATGTGTACAAGAGTTCAGGCAGAATTTCCCCCTCTTTCAAAACATATTTGCAAATGTATACAAAAATGACATGCACAGAACTTAAGTCTGGACAAATGAGAAACAGAGGGACCAAAATTGATTCGTCTTGTCCATTCCTACCTATTAGAAGTGTTGCTGGCGGCTCAGTTGCTGCCCACTTGGGTGAAGCTGCTATTTTTAGCACATTCTTGAGCACTAATGGCCATGATTCATTGCTAAGGGCTAATAAAAAATGACCTACCAAAATAAAGCATAAATTTCAGACCTGAGTCATAACAATTCATTTTATAGGGAACAGATGTCTCCAAAGCTGCGATAGCCCTGACATCGTACAACTTATAGGAGGGTCTTGCCATCCATTATGTGGTAGCATATCTGGGCTTGCAACTATCCAAGTCTAGCTTCCAAAGTACTGTACCTTAATTATAAGTGTATTCAGCACTTGCCACATTCATACAATGTCTGGCATGTATTATTATTAGTAGTAGCAGTATTATCTCAGTTCAATTCTGATACTAAAGGTAATAATTTCTAGTCTCATGATTTTTAAAATTCCAAGTGTTATGTCTTTTGGAACCAGCTGCAGTTGGTGGATCTTTCAAGTCTATTAAAAAAACCACCCGATTCTGCAAGCCTGAAATCTGTCCTCCACTGCCGTCAGGGCCTGAGTCAGCTGTAGGTCAGCAATAAAACAGTAAATCACCCAAGACCATTTAACTCTTTATTCAAGGAAACAAACCACAGCTCAGGCCTAATAGTCTCAGCAACTCTTTCCAAAATGTGTTGCGCCAATGAAGCAGCTGCGAAGACTGAAGGTTCCTGCCTTCCCTCCACTCTTTAAGACTTCCACCCCCCCACCCCCCACCCCGGTTCCTTCCCCAGTAGCTTAAGGCTTCACCTTCTTGCCTCTTGTTGCTCCGCCCTCTTCACTTCTCTGTGTGTTCTGGGAGCCCAGGAGGAAGGGGACCTGGCTGCAGCAGGAGAGGAAGACTTCCTGTCTTCTTCCACAGCCTGCCTACACTCAGCCTTGGAGAATGCACAGCCTCTTCCTGCACACTAAACCCTGTTGCCTCGTCTGCTCCTGGCACCTCCTTCTACCCAGTTTGCAACTTCTCGCTCTGATCACTCATCACTGTCCCACCACCAATCCGCTGACACCAAGCCTTCTTCCTAGGGGGTTCCCTAGAAGTTTCCCTGGCTGGTGCCTCCCACCACTCCTCTGGATTTGTCCAGTGTATGACAACTGCTCTACACTGTTCACCCTTGACTACAGGGCACCCAGTCAAGCAAGCCCATTTCCACGATATTTTTCTCCAGCAAGAGCAAATCTACAACTAAAATCCACTTATGCAACTAAGAACATAAGATAAGCCTGGATCAGGCCAGAGGCCCATGTAGTCCAGCATCCTGTTCTCACAGTGGCCAACCAGATCCCTATGGGAAACTTGAATGCAGGACCTGAGTGCAGGAGCACTTCTACTCACTTGTGATTTCCAGCAACTGGTACTCAACAGTGCCTCCAACAGTGGAGATAAAACATAGCCATTGTAGCTAATAGTCTTTGATAGCCATAGCCTTCATGAATGTGGCTAACCCGTTTTTAAAAGCATCCAAGTTCATAACCACCACCACCTCCTATGGAAGCAAATTTGTTACTTTAATTATGTGCTGTGCACTTCGTTTTGCCTGCCCTGAAGCTTCCAGGATTCAGCTTAACTGCATGCCCCAAAGTTCCAGTGATATATGTTCCAATCATATAATTTACTGGCTGCGAAATTTTATGAGTTCTCTTTAACTCCCATATCCCTGGTGGAACAGATGCATTATCAGTTGAACTTGCACTGGAGTTTGTAATGCTGAATCAATGTGTGTCCTCAGGCTGGAGAATATGGGTGCCAGACATTCCCCAAGATAGCAGTGAGGCCCTGAGGAAACCTGTCTGTTGGCAGGAGATGAGTAATCAGTCGTGAGAGTGTGAGTGTGTGGATTCTGGTTGAGCTCAGCTGCTGTGCGCAAAACACTCGGCTGTCGAGTTACATACTAGGAATAATTGCCGTTCTGCTTCCACAGCCTATCCTCCTTTTACCGGCAAGAACAGCTGAGAAACCAAGACTGTACAAACAGCTTGAACCGATCACCAAAAACAGACTTAAGGAGGGGTGTGTAGTCAGACTCCCCCTCCCATTCAAAGTGTTCTCCTTTATTTCTCATTTACAGTATGGTGCCAGCCAAATGCCACCATTGCAGAATTTCTCCGCCAAAATTTCAGATCACCATTGTTCTTCTGATCCCATTGTTCTCGTTCTCTCTCTCTCTCTCTCTCTCTCTTTCTCTCTCTCTCTCTCTCTCTCTCTCTCTCTCTCTCTCTCACCACACACACACACACACACACACACACACACACACACACCATTTATCAAGGAATGCAATAGCTAAACTACAATTTTCTCATGTAAATTCAAAGGTGAATTAAAGAATGACAAAAAAAAATCCAGGCGGGGTGTGTTTCTTTCTGCCTCTTTTTAAATTTGGCTCTTGATATGATCACACACATTGCCCTCCCTCCCCCACCCCCACTATAAAGAGCATAGAAACGCATTTACAGATGAACCGTGTTTAAGCAATGAATTCAGTTTGCAATCAAGAAAAACACAACCAGCAGGAAAGGGGAAGAGCACTGACTGCGCATGGAAACAAAGGGGAGGGAGAGAAAATGCCTCACAAGCCCATTTGCTGATCTAATCAATAAATGAAGCAAAGCAAGCTCTGCTCAGAAAATATGGACGTTCTACCAGAACCGTCCAACCCCCTACACTAAATTGCTCCCAAATGCCCAGTTGCCATTCATCTTGACTCCAAGCTATGCGCCAACACAATGTGGGGAATACATCTGGTTTTTATTCCAGTTAGATTCCATTCAATAACAGAAGGAAAATAAACTGCAAAGACACAAAATCCAAGAAATTCCCACCAGGAGCCTTGAATATGGGAGTTTAAGAAACAGCTGATCCAGGGACAGGGGGCCTGAGGGCCAAATGTACCCCTCATGGTCTCTCTCTCTGGCCCTTGGGACTCTCCCCAAGCTGTACATCCCTCCCCAGACACACCCTCTCTGACCAAGCTACATCTCACACTGCCCTGGAGTGTGTTTGCCTAGGTCAAACTTGAAATCTGATAACATTTGGGTGGGTGGGTGTAGAAACTATCCAACTGAAAGGTGAAAATGGCATGTGTTGCTCCACCCACTTCCGCATCTGGCCCTGCAATGTGGCCCCCTGCAAGTTTGCCCAGAGGGGAATGTGGCCCTCAAACTGAAAAAGTTCCCTCATATCTGACCTATTCTGTGGACTGAGGTGAAACCACACATTATTCTAACTCAGGGGGTCAGTTAATGGCACATTTGTTGAACAGTAAGCAAGGGTGCTCAACTCCTTCCTGCCCCCTGCCCAAATCTTTTGATTCCTTTCCCCCAGCCCTCCCACTCTGAAACTTATTTTGGTCATCAGAGAAAGCTGTTAGTGAGAGGGGGCAGGGAAGCTGGAAATGCTGCCGAACAGGCACTGGGCACATAGAGGGGAGGGATTAAGGCCAGGGGCCAGCAAACGTTTTCAGCAGTGGCCCAGTCCATTGTCCCTCAGACCTTGTGGGGGGCCAGACTATATTTTGGAAAAAAAAATGAATGAATTCCTATGACCACAAAAAACCCAGAGATGCATTTTAATTGAAAGCACACATTCTACTCATGTAAAAACACCAGGCAGGTCCCACAAATAACCCAGAGGTGTGTTTTAAATAAAAGGACACATTCTACTCATGTGAAAACATGCTGATTCCCGGACCATCTGTGGGCCGGATTGAGAAACTGATTGGGCCAGATACAGCCCTCAGGCCTTAGTTTGCCTACCCATGGATTAAGCCACCAGTCCCTCCCTCTAACAATATTCCTCTGCAAAAACTCCACACCTAACTATTCCTACCCCTCTTTTCAGCATGCCAGCCAATGAGTGCAAAAGCACTGGGGTCATCCACATTTGTCACCAGACTGCCATCTTGTGGGTTAAATGTGCAACCCTTAAGGTAGTCTGCCGATTCTTGGCAGTGCAGAGATGAATGTCCTCAAAACACCAAGTTGTGTGTGGCGGGGTGGGGAGTGCAAGAGCAATACTGAAGATCTTTCTTGTCACATGCTGGGTACATATAGGAATTTGCACATAACTTTGCACACACCTATAGATCTGTTGAGGGGGCTTCATGACTGAGTGAGGATTTGAACCCTGATCTCTCAAGGTCCTGGTCTGACATGCTAACCACTACACCACGCACTGGCTTCCTAGAGTACTTCTGCTATAGGGCACTATATAAATTAAGTAGGTAAATTGATATGGGGAAAGCAAAATGTCGTTTAGAGAAGGATCTGAAGTATTTCCCTTGAAGCTTGCATTTGTTTTGTTCTGGATTGTTTTATTTGATATTTTAATGTGTTGTAAAGCGCTATGATATTTTTTATTAAAAACAGTTTTACAAAAGTCGGGTTACAAAAGAATAAGAATACAAAGCAGTCATTTTCAGTACTGCAGTGGCCTGGTATCTCAACATATAATGCACAATTGTCTAGAAACAACGTGTGCGCTGCCTCAGGTTCCATAATGGAAGGGAATTGGGATATAAAGGTAAGCAAACAAAATGTTTCAGTGGTGGAATCTACACACATTAAAAATAAACCATTCTGAAAATGCTTTTAAAACACATTGAATTTTCCATAAGGCTCACTATTGCCATCTAGTGTCACATTGTATATTGCACTTAAAACGCTTTACTTGCAGCTGTATAGCTGAGTCCGGGGAGTCTCCTCCAAAGACCATGTACATGTTTGGTGGCACATTTTTAAAAGGAAAAGAAAGTCATTATAATAGATGCAGTAACCAGAGACACCCAAACAGACCCAAAGGCTGAAATTCATTTTACAGTGAATCTGCATCACAAATTACCGTATTTTTCGTCCCATAGGACGCACCTAGTTTTTTGGGGGGAAAATAAAGGAAAAATTTTTTTCCTTTATTTCCCCCCAAAAGCAGGTCGGGGAAACCAAACCAGGTTGAGGAAGGGCGCTGCACCTCCCTGAGCTTGTGGGGCTGGCCGATGTCTGCCTCAGGCGGCAGGCTGCTATCCGCAGCGTGGGGAGCCCTGCGGGGAACTCCTGCAGGGCTCCCCACGCTGCGGATGTCTGCCCGGCGGGCGGGGCGCTCTGCTTCAGGGCGCTCCGCCCCGCCGGGCGGCAGGCTGCTATCCGCAGCGTGGGGAGCCCTGCGGGGAACCCCTGCAGGACTCCCCACGCTGCGGGTGTCTGTCCGGCACACGGGGCGCTCTGCTTCAGGGCGCCCCGCCCGCCGGGTGGCAGGCTGCTATCCGCAGCGTGGGGAGTCCTGCGGAGAACTCCCACAGGGCTGCCCAGGCTGCGGATGCACTCCCGAAGCGCTGGGCGCTCTACTTTCAGGGCGCCCGGCGCTCCGGGAAGCAGGCTGCTATCCGCAGCCTAGACATCCCTGCCGGACCTCCTGCAGGGCTGCCCGGGCTGCGGATGTGCTCCCGAAGCGCCGGGCGCTCTGCTTTCAGGGCGCCCGACGCTCCAGGAAGCAGGCTGATATCCGCAGCCTAGACATTCCTGCCGGACCTCCTGCAGGGCTGCCCAGGCTGCGGATGTCTTCCTGAAGCCTGGAGAGCGAGAGGGGTCGGTGCGCACCCACCCCTCTCGCTCTCCAAGCTTCAGCGAAAGCCTGCATTCGCCCCATAGGATGCACCCAGATTTCCCCTTCATTTTTGGAGGGGGAAAAGTGCATCTTATGGGGCGAAAAATATGGTAATCAATACTATATTTTCAATGGTAACCAGAATGTGCCTGCAGTGGTTAAGGCATATAGAGCAAAAAACGTTTTTGCAACTCCTTTATGGGATTCAATTATGGATAATTGACTTTAACAACAAAGTCGAGGGTTTACAGGCATCCTTCTTCCGACAAATTCTAGGAGCTCCAAAACGCACCTCCTATCTGGCTATGTGTGCAGAGTTATGCCAGCATCTCTTAGAATCTAGGGGCTGGATTATGACTTTCAAATACTGGCTAAAAATTCACTTTAACACAGATCAGGAAAGTCTACAGTGGTATCTCAGGTTACATATGCTTCAGGTTACATACATTTCAGGTTACATACTCCGCTAACCCAGAAATAGTGCTTCAGGTTAAGAACTTTGCTTCAGGATAAGAACAGAAATCGGGCCCTGGCGGCACGGCAGCAGCAGGAGGCCCCATTAACTAAAGTGGTGCTTCAAGTTAAGAACAGTTTCAGGTTAAGAACGGACCTCCGGAAGTACTTAACCCGAAGTACCACTGTACTAACTTTACTGAGAGATACACATAAATTTACATGGTTTTCAGGCAAGTAGGGATTGCAGTAGAGTCCCTTCTATCGGATAATAATAATAATAATAATAATAATAATAATAATAATAATAATAATAATTTATTATTTATGCCCCGTCAATCTTCTCTCTCATCAAGCAGACTGCTAGACCATGAAATCCAAAAACTCCACCCCTTCCAGCCTTTTGCACGTTCACCTGCTTACTTAGGATTGCAGCTTACTTAGGATTCCACCATGGAGTAATGCCTAATTACTTTTATAATTTAGAAACTCCATCGCATTGCAGAGCTTTTATGCTAGCTCCTCGAAATGCATCCTCCCTCATCTATTTTGTAAGGAAGCTTTCAAAAAATCCCCTTCCTGCTCCTGTAGTAAGAAAACACCAGCTACAATGAATCACATAATTTTGGATTGCCTTCTTCGTTATACCCTTCACAGAGATGTCCTAGTGACTCCCTTACAATTTAAAATGTTGATTTACAAAGCATCCGGGACACAGGTGGTGCTGTGGGTTAAACCACAGAGCCTAGTACTTGCCGATCAGAATGTCGGCGGTTCGAATCCCCACGACGGGGTGAGCTCCTGTTGTTTGGTCCTAGCTCCTGCCAACCTAGCGGTTCGAAAGCACATCAAAGTGCAAGTAGATAAAAAGGTACCACTCCAGTGGGAAGGTTAACAGCGTTTCCGTGTGCTGCTGTGGTTCGCCAGCAGCGGCTTAGTCATGCTGGCCACATGACCCGGAGGCTGTACGCAGGCTCCCTTGGCCAATAAAGCGAGATGAGCACCGCAACCCCAGAGTTGGTCACGACTGGACCTCATGGTCAGGGGTTCCTTTACCTTTTTACACAGAGTCTGTAATCCAATATTTGTTGAGGGGTGATGCTTCCAAAACTACCAAGATTGTTTTGGGATATTTAGCTAAGATCTTAAAAGCTAAATCTAAAGTTGCCTGATTTGTTCAATGGTGGCTATCTAGTCTTTTATTGTATATTGTATGTGTTTGGATTATCAATGTATTTGGATGACACTGTGTGATTTTATGATTTAAATTTATGCCAATAAAGGCTAATAACGTTCTGGCAAGGGAGGTTTTTCTTCTTGGATGCAACTGAAATGAGTAGCAGCACAAGAGCACAGCTGCAATAATTTCAAATGTGGCTTGAGCAAGAGAGCGTCTCAATGGGCCACACCCCAAGCAAACTGTTTGTAAGCAGCAAAAGAAACTAAACTACAGAACAGGAATTTCCCACTTTAGGTATCATACCCTCCAACATTTCTTTGATGAAAATAGGGACGTCCCATTCCATAGTGATAATTTTATTATTTATACCCCATCCATCTGACTGGGTTGCCCCAGCCACTCTGGGCAGCTTCCAACATACAGTCATACCTCGGGTTGAATGTGCTTTGGGTTGAGCGCTTTCGGGTTGCACTCCGCGGCGACCCGGAAGTAATGGAGCGCGTTACTTCCAGATTTCACCGCTCGCGCATGCGCAGACAGTCAAAATAACGTCACGTGCATGCACAGAAGCAGCAAAACGCGACCCGCGCAGACACGCTGTCGCATCTTATGTTCCATTTGGGATGCGAACGGGGCTCCGGAACAGATCCCGTTCACATCCCGAGGTACCACTGTATAGAAAAACATTTATATATATATATATATATATATATATATATATATATATATAAACTTCCCTATACAGGATTGCCTTCAGACGGCTTGGGGGTTAGATAACTCCATACCCTCCAACATTTCTCCTGTGAAAATAGGGACATCTTAAGGAAAAGCGGGATATTCTGGGATCAAATCAGAAACCAGGATGGCTTCTCTAAATCAGGACGCCCTAGAAAATAGGGACACTTGGAGGGTCTGAGGTATGTCATCATCTCAGCCTTGGTCTCTCCCCAGCCTCTCACCTGCAAAGATGTGGAATAATAATGCTGACATCCCTTACATGCTTCAACTGAAAATTTTCGTCAGGGCCCTGCCCTTGCGTTTATAATCTAAAAAAAACAGCATAAAAGGAAAGGCGATTGAGAGGGTAGAGGAAAAAATAAAACTCTGGTGCTATTTCTTAGGCCCCATCTGTAGTATGCAGATTAAGGAAGTATTAGCTTCCTTAAACAGTCATGACTTTCCTCAAAAAATCCTGGGAACTGTAGTTTGTTAAGGTACTGAGGAGTTGTTAGGATACCCTTCACAGAGCTACAAATTCCAGAGTGGCTTCACAGTCAATCCCTTTTCACATGGAACTTTGGGAACTGTAGCTTGATGCTTTTGACAGCTGCTTTGTTCTCTTTTGTTCTCTTTAGTGGCACATGAATGCATGAATCAAGTGACCCTGTTCATGAAACAAAGGAAAAGGACAGAAGTAAATTGAAATGATTATGTACCTTTTTTAAATTTTATAGATTTTGTTGTCATTCTTCCAAATTGGGGGGATGGCCTTTACACTTTCAAACAGCAATGCCGGAATTTAGTACAGTAGTACCTCGGGTTACATACGCTTCAGGTTACATACACATCAGGTTACAGACTCTGCTAACCCAGAAATAGTACCTTGGGTTAAGAACTTTGCTTCAGGATGAGAACAGAAATCGTGCTCCGGCGGCGTGGCAGCAGCAGGAGGCCCCATTAGCTAAAGTGGTGCTTCAGGTTAAGAACAGTTTCAGGTTAAGAACGGACCTCCGGAAGTACTTAACCCGAGGTACCACTGTATTTATTTTCCTCCATCTTTGCAAAGCATTTTTTAAATAAAGTGAAAAGAAAAAAGAAACAAATACTCAGTGGTTTGGAGGGCTCACCTTTGACACATACCTTTGTTAAGAGCTTCCAAAGCTTTTGCAACCTATGAAGGAGTGTGGAGAAGGTGAGGAACTTGAGTTGTACTGTCTTCAGGCTCTAAACCAGGGGTAGGCAACCTATGGCCTGGGGACCAGATGCGGCTCAATCGCCTTCTCAATCCAGCCCGTGGACAGTCTGGGAATCAGCGTGTTTTTACATGAGTAGAATGTGTCCTTATATTTAAAATGTGTCTCTGGGTTATTTGCGGGCCATAGGAATTCGTTCATTTCCCCCCAAAAAATATAGTCCGGCCCACCACATGGTCTGAAGGACAGTGGACCGGCCCCCTGCTGAAAAAGGTTGCTGACCCCTGCTCTAAGTCTAAGGCACCTGACACCTCCAGGTGTGACAAGAATTTGCTGTCATGAGATCTTGCAGATAACGCAGCAGGGTGTTGGACCCACAGGGAACATATTGTCATGCTCTGATTGCGGGCCCAGGTGTGCAAGGAGCACACAGGTGGCAGGGCTCTAGGAGAGGAAGGTAGCACATGAGAAAAGGTATTGGGTTCAAATAGGCCACAGCTTTATTGATTACTGATATAAGTAGGTTTTGGCAAAGGCATCAGGTATATATCCTGGATAAACTAGCCTGTCTGCTGGTTAATAATTTTGGCTGGGTCACCTCGGGGTTAAGGGTCAGCCAAGGGTCAGCATCCCTCCAGGACTGCCATTTTGGAAGAGTGTTATGGCCCACCCCTCGCCTCATCGCCACCTAGACCAATGCCTTATCCTCCACATGGGCCGGCCCTCTTTGTCAGGTCACCACAAACCACTCACATCTGCAACCAATCTCAAAGGCCTTCAGCCTAAATCCAGCGACCAGACTTCATTCCCCATTAGTGACAAATGCACCCCTTCTGCTATAAATAAGATAACATCGCTGAACATAATACTAGGGTGCTGAAGCACCCAACCCTCCGACTGTGACACTGGGTGCAACATAGCCCTGCTCATCCCCCCCCCCCAGGCTGTCAGGGAGAGGCAAATGGGAAAAGAGGAAAGGACAGAAACCAGCAGTTATAGAGAGCCTAAAGAGATTATCAGCAGCTTCTCGTTTGACAGTGGGTCTGACATAGAGGGGGAGGAGGATGAGCCTGGAAGTAGTCATTCTGTGCACAGAGGAAGTAAGGGGAGGAGTTTTCGCAGACTTGCATGCTGGGTGCGGAAAAGGAAGAAGAAAGATTAGAAGGAGCAACTGCGCACAAGGGGAAGGACGCTAATGTGGGGGAGGGAGACAGTGCTCCTGAAGGTAGGAGTCTATCAATTGATGAAGATGACCATCCAAATGTCATAGACCAAATGGAGCAAACAGCATGCAGACCTAGTGGTGGGAGGAAAAAATCCTTAAATAAGAGACACGGGGGAATGATTAATGGACTTCAATGTCTGTACACTAATGCACAAAGCATGGGAAATAAACAAGATGAGCTTGAGCTCTTGGTACAGCAAACTAAATATGACATAATAGGCATCACTGAAACCTGGTGGGATAAGTCCCACGATTGGAATGTAATAATGGAGGGATACAATCTATTTCAGAGAAACAGACCAGACAAGAAAGGAGGAGGAGTGGCGTTATATGTCAGGGATGTGTATACCTGTGAAGAGATCCAATATTTAGAACCTCAAAGCCAAAGTGAGAGCATTTGGGTCAAAATTAAGTGACCTCATTGTGGGAGTTTACTATAGATCCCCAAGCCAAATGGAGGACATAGATGATGCCTTCCTGGAACAGATGGCCAAGCATGCAAAAGGAAGGGAGATAGTAGTAATGGGGGACTTCAATTACCCGGATATTTGTTGGATGTCAAAGTCAGCCAAGAGCATAAGGTCAAACAGATTCCTCACTGGCCTTGCAGACAAATTCATTGTCCAGAAAGTGGGAGAAGCAACAAGAGGAACAGCCATTTTAGATCTGGTCCTAACCAATGTTGATGACCTGGTTAGTGGGGTAGAAGTGGAAGGATCATTAGGCGCGAGTGATCATGCTCTTCTGAAGTTTACTATACAGCGGAAAGGAGCAGCCAAGCATACTAGGACTCAATTTCTTGACTTTAAGAAAGCCGACTTCATAAAACTTAGGGAAGTGCTGGGTGAGATCCCATGGACAGTAATACTAAAAGGAAAGGGAGTTCATGATGGCTGGGAGTTTGTTAAGAGGGAGATAGTAAAAGCACAACTTCAGGCAATACCAATGAGACGGAAACATGGAAGGTGCCTAAAGAAGCCAGGGTGGCTATCTAAAGAACTTTTAACTGAGTTAAGATTAAAAAAGGATGTGTACAAAAAATGGAAAAGGGGGGAAACCACCAAAGAGGAATTCGAACAAATAGCCAGCACGTGTAGACACAAAGTCAGAGAACAACGCAGAGAATGTATCCACAGGGATGACACCGTTCTTTGCCAATCATGGGCTTCATCCAAGGGTCTTCCCCGGGAGGGGGGAGGAGTCGTGGAGTGTTCCAGCAGCCGAACAGTTTGTGGAGGAAATGGAAGCGATCCACAGACAGCTGCAGTTAAATTTGGAAAGGGCTAAGGAGTTATACAAGAAGGAAGCTGACAAACATCGGCGATCAGGGGAGGTCATCAGGGTTGGGGACAAGGTGTGGTTGTCCATGCAAGGATTGCCTTGGAAAGGGAGCTGTAAGAAACTTAAGCCCAGGAAGGTGGAGCCCTTTGAGGTTATCCAGCAAATAAATCTGGTGGCGTTTAAGCTCAGGTTGCCAGAAAGCATGAGAATTCATCCGGTGTTCATTGGTCACTGCTGTTCCCCTACAGCGAGGGGGGAAGGAGACCGGGTAATGGGGGAGTGGAAGGCTCACCACCCGAAATGGAGGAAAGGAAGCAGTACAACGAGGTCACGGAAATACTGGACTCTTGTTGGAGAGGGGGGAATGTGGAATATTTGGTGGCTTGGGAAGGGGCCCTGGCATCAGAGAATACCTGGGTCCCGGAATATAGTATGTCTAACAATGAACTGGTAGAGGAGTTCCACAATTTTTTCCTGGACAAACCAAAAGGCAAGGTGAGGTCCTTACAAGAGGTATTCAAAACAACAGACGACAAAGAGGAATTCGAAGGTTTCCCAGCATTGGATGAGGAGGAAGAAGAAGACGAATGAGCAGCCTATTGACATGAGGCAGGTGCCATCACTATACTTTTTCTGGCACTTCCTAAAAACATTTTCCAGACAAGATGTATGTTTAATCTGTTTTTGATTTATTGCTCATTTTATGTTTTGAATGTTTTAGGGAAGGTTTTTTTTTTTTACTGATAATTTTGTTTTAGTCCCTTTGTAAACTGCTTTGAATTTTCTTTTTTTTTCTTTTTTACAATCAAGAGGTTTATAAAAAAATTGCAGTACAGTAAAATAAACAATAAATCAGAAATAGGGATTATATTGCATTTTTATTGTTCCTGTGCAGCATTTGACAATATATTTATAATGTGTGTTTGAATTTTTGCACACCTCCTTTGGGTTTTGTTTTTTTAAGGTTCTTTTGACTCACACTAGAGTGCTGCTTTTTCTGAAGAGGAAAGAATAGTTGAAAGCTGAAACTTACTTCCTGGCCTGGCGTGACCATGGAGTAGAGATTGCTGTTAAGACTCTGAATTTAGATAATGCTATTTTGGCAAGCCATGTCCATCTGCCAGTCACCTAATGTTGCATGATGTCTGGTGCAGAGATCTGTAATATCTGATCTAAACTCTAAGTGCTTGTTTCATTATCTTGAATAAATGAAACTCATTATGATGAGAGCATCTGCGACCAACCAGAAAGGTCTTTATAATCAGATTTTCTGATGAGGCAGGATGATTCACAGATGAATACGAACCTTCCTTGGTGACAATGGTACCAGATGTAGACAATTTCCTATGTGATAACTGACCTACTAGGTGATGGGGGTCCTTTCCACCCAGATAATCTGCTACTATTGTCAACCATTGTCAACTATGAAGAAGCAACCTCAGCTTTGATTCCATCCTTAAAAATTATTTGCTTTGAAACTTCCACGACAATGTATAGCTGGGGCTGGTGGAAGGGTAGGAAAATTTCAGAATTCTTGCAATTGTACAGCACATGTGATACAGGATGTGATCCATTGGCATTAGGATGAATGGGGCACAGCCTTCTTATAGTGGGTGGCACTGCCTGTCAACTTCCTCCTCATTAGTAGCAGTGTTGTCTCTGGTAGAAATCAGAAGGTAGGGGAGTGAAGGCAAGCTATTATATCTTCGCTTTGGCTGTCATTGGCTCTGGCTCCACCAACTGTTAAGTCTCCTATGCCCATTTGTGTGCACCACCACTGTCCACTGGGAGGTTCTCCAGAAGAACGGCCACTGTTATTAATGGGAGCTGGGGGGAAACATGACCATACCTCTGAGCAGCTCCCATTAGTTTTAGTGGAGCTTCTGCTACAGAACTTCCATGGGGATCATGTCCTGTATTGTGGGTGTTAAACAATGACAATCATTATGGGATGTTGCTTCTTACCCATCCTAGCTTTATATCGTCAGTGATTCTATGGTTGCTACAGCTATACGTCCAGGAAAACCCGGACATGTCCTGCTCCCCCCGCTCCTGGCTACGCCCATGCAACATGCCCATCCAGGTGGATTTTTACATTTAAAAGGAAACGTGTGGGATTTTCGGGCTTGGGCAGCAGGGGCTTGGGCTGCTCTGCATGCCACGGCTGTTGCCAGCCTGAGCCTGGGAAAGAGGTGCACAGGCTCTTTCAACAAATAGCCAGCACGTGTAGACACAAAGTCAGAAAAGCTAAAGCACAGAATGAACTCAGGCTTGCTAGAGAGGTTAAAAACAACAAAAAAAAAGGCTTTTATGGGTATGTTCATAGCAAAAGGAAGAACAAAGAAACAGTGGGGTCACTCAGAGGAGAAGATGGTGAAATGCAAACAGGGGACACAGAAAGGGCTGAACTCCTCAATGCCTTCTTTGCCTCAGTCTTCTCCGATAAAGAAAACAATGCCCGACCTGAAGAATTTGGAGCAAATGATTCAGCAGAGGAAACAAAGCCCAGAATAACTAAGGAGATAGTACAAGAATACTTGGCTAGTTTAGATGTATTCAAGTCTCCAGGGCCAGATGAACTGCATCCAAGAGTATTAAAAGAACCACTGGCAGTCATCTTTGAGAATTCCTGGAGAACAGGCGAAGTCCCGGCAGACTGGAGGAGGGCAAATGTTGTCCCTATTTTCAAAAAGGGGAAAAGAGAGGACCCAAATAATTACCGCCCAGTCAGTCTGACATCAATACCAGGGAAGATTCTGGAGCAGATCATTAAGCAAATAGTCTGTGAGCACCTAGAAAGGAATGCTGTGATAATTTGGATAGGAAAAATGGCTTCCAGGTGGAAAAATCAAAGTTAGAAACAGAACTGTTAGATCCCAGTGCTAAGATATTGTCGAGAATGTATAATCTGCTGTTGAAATGGAATACTGAGGATGAAACTGTCAAATCGGCTATGATAAAATGGGCACAAGATATTGGTCATAACATTATGTTTGCTGACTGGGAACGGTTGTGGACCACCGGTATGAAATTTATGGCATGCAATGCCTTAAGAGAGAATATTATGAAAATGATCTACAGGTGGTACATGACCCCAGTCAAGCTTGCAAAAAATTATCACCTGCCCGATAATAAATGTTGGAAATGTAAAGAAACTGAAGGAACATTCTTTCACCTTTGGTGGTCGTGCCCAAGGATTAAGGCGTACTGGGAAATGATATATAATGAACTGAAAAAGGTATTTAGGTATACCTTCTTGAAGAAACCAGAAGCCTTTCTCCTGGGTATGGTCGGCCAATTGGTGTCAAAGAAGGATAGAACATTTTTTATGTATGCTACAGCAGCAGCAAGAATACTCATCGCAATGTACTGGAAGGCGCAAGACCTACCCACCTTGGAAGAATGGCAGATGCAAGTAATAGACTATATGGAACTGGCAGAAATGACCGGCAGAATCCGAGATCAAGGAGAAGAGCAGGTGGAAGAGGACTGGAAGAAGTTTAAAGCCCATCTACAAAAATATTGTACAATTTATGAATGTTGAAGGCATTGAAAATGAAATGAAGGGGTTCTAGTGATTAAGATAAACAAGAGTATAAAGGGAGGGATAAAGGATGAAAATAAATAATGAATGAGCTTGCTGAAGTAATTTTTAAAGTGGAATACAAGAAAGGAAAGTGGGTGGAAGTAAGGAAAATAAGGTTTTGAAGGTTATCAAATTGAAAAAGAGTTTTTCTTTTTATATGTTAAATTTTCTTTTTTTATGTCTTGCTTTTTCTGTTTTGTTTGTATTATTGATGTTTGTTGTTTGTTGTTTTTTCTTTGAGATTTTTGTTGATTGTCAATCTTTTGTAAAACTTAATAAAATATCATTTAAAAAAAATAGAAAGGAATGCTGTGATCACCAATAGTCAGCATGGATTTCTGAAAAATAAGTCATGTCAGACTAACCTGATCTCGTTTTTTGACAGAATTACAAGCCTGGTAGATGAAGGGAACGCCGTGGATGTAGCCTACCTTGATTTCAGCAAGGCATTTGACAAGGTGCCCCATGATATTCTTGTAAAGAAGCTGGTAAAATGCGGTCTTGACTATGCTACCACTCAGTGGATTTGTAACTGGCTGAATGACCAAACCCAAAGGGTGCCACAGGGTTCTGTCTTGGGCCCGGTCTTATTCAACATCTTTATCAACGACTTGGATGATGGACTCCAGGGCATCCTGATCAAATTTGCAGATGACACCAAACTGAGAGTTGTGGCTAACACCCCAGAGGACAGGATCACACTTCAAAACGACCTTGACAGATTAGAGAACTGGGCCAAAACAAACAAGATGAATTTTAACAGGGAGAAATGTAAAGTATTGCACTTGGGCAAAAAAAATGAGAGGCACAAATACAAGATGGCTGACACCTGGCTTGAGAGCAGTACATGTGAAAAGGATCTAGGAGTCTTGGTTGACCACAAACTTGACATGAGCCAACAGTGTGACGCGGCAGCTAAAAAAGCCAATGCAATTCTGGGCTGCATCAATAGGAGTATAGCATCTAGATCAAGGGAAGTAATGGTGCCACTGTATTCTGCTCTGGTCAGACCTCACCTGGAGTACTGTGTCCAGTTCTGGGCACCACAGTTCAAGAAGGACACTGACAAACTGGAACGTGTCCAGAGGAGGGCAACCAAAATGGTCAAAGGCCTGGAAACGATGCCTTATGAGGAACGGCTAAGGGAGCTGGGCATGTTTAGCCTGGAGAAGAGGAGGTTAAGGGGTGATATGATAGCCATGTTCAAATATATAAAAGGATGTCACATAGAGGAGGGAGAAAGGTTGTTTTCTGCTGCTCCAGAGAAGCAGACATGGAGCAATGGATCCAAACTACAAGAAAGAAGATTCCACCTAAACATTAGGAAGAATGTCCTGACAGTAAGAGCTGTTCGACAGTGGAATTTGCTGCCAAGGAGTGTGGTGGAGTCTCCTTCTTTGGAGGTCTTTAAGCAGAGGCTTGACAACCATATGTCAGGAGTGTTCTGATGGTGTTTTCTGCTTGGCAGGGGGTTGGACTCTATGGCCCTTGTGGTCTCTTCCAACTCTATGATTCTATGATTCTAGGTGTGTTCTGCCCGGACACTGAGGTCCAGTGCTGAGGGACTTCTGGTGGTTCCCTTGCTGCGAGAAGCCAAGTTACAGGGAACCAGGCAGAGGGCCTTCTTGGTAGTGGCACCCGCCCTGTGGAACTCCCTCCCACCAGATGTCAAAGAGATAAACAACTACCAAACTTTTAGAAAACATCTGAAAACAGCCCTGTTTAGGGAAGCTTTTAATGTTTAATAGGTTATTGTATTAAACACACCTTTATCAGGAATTAATCTGTAAAATGAATAAATGAAAGAAAGTAGAACCTTGGGGGAACAGATTTAAGTGGAAGCAGGGCTCTGCATTTCAGTGGAGCAGCACCAAGATCACATTATTGGAAACCATGGCGAAGATAGGTTCAGTTTGCTTCAACGTTCCGCTGTGGGTGTGGTGGAAGTAATGTTAGACTGCTGCCCTTTCTCTCCACAAAAGTGAATATTGCATCCCTGCTTCACTTTAGCAAAATACACACAAGCACTTGGGGTTGTCTGGTTTCCCTCCTCCTCATTAAGCAACACACACACACACACAAACACCCCAGACCCAGCATTTAACTTCACCATTTTTTCCTAGAAAAATAAAATGGAATGTGTAATTTGCCCAAATACTTTCTGTGTGATGTGAATGGAACAGGCAGACAATAGATGGCGCCATCTGATTCAATATAACAAAAGGCCGTGCTTTTTTTCTGGGGGTATTCATAGGTCTCAGTGCCGGCACCTCCTCCCCTCCCAACGAAAAATGTTAAAAGTTACTATAACACTTACTATAACAACTTCATGGTGAGTACTGGCACCCCTTTCCCCCAGAAAAGGCACTGGGAGAGACCCCCAACACAAACCCTGGAAGTCACTGCCAATCAGTGTAGACTAGGGTTGCCATATTTCAAAAAGTGAAAATCCGGACACGAAAGTGCTTGAGCTTTTTTTTGGCAAAATCACAAAAAACGTTTTTGAGCTATTTTTAAGGAAATTTGGCAAAAATGACACCGCCAACATGGGCGGCCATATGTCCGGAATTTCCTGGACATTTTTTTGCCGATTTCCACCTGGACACTGCCTCTGGCTGCAGTGTTCCAGATATGTCCAGGAAATTCTGGACATATGGCAACCCTAGTGAGCTAAATGGACCAGAGGTCTTTCTTGGAATGAGGCAGCTCTCTGTGTCTCTGTGTTCCTCTACATTTTGTGAGCAATTTGCTAGTAAACCTATTAACATGTTACGTCTGCTGTCTGACCAAGAAGAAAAGTATCAAAGCAAAAAAGGCAAGCATACAAAGCATATTGCATGAAACAAAATAGTTGATTGATGCCGCATTAAAAAATTAACACTGACAAAAGTATTAATTTCTTATTAATCACATTATATGAGAACCCTGCCCTGTCTGATTAATTACGGGTTGTTTGTTTGTTTGTTTGTTTGTTTGTTTGTTTGTTTTTGCAATACTGGATTAAAAAATAATTTTATTTCTTTATTATTACATTTCTATTGCACATTTTCCCCGCCCCTCCAAGAAACTCAAGGTGGCATATGTGTTTCTCCCACATTCCATTTTATCCTCACAAAATGAAGGTTAGCTCAAAAGACATTATCTGGCCCAATTCAGTGCCGCTGCTCCTGTTCTTCTCAATTCACTGCATAATAGTTACGATGCACTGTGGCGCCCCCTAGGCTTGGCACCTAGTATGGCGGAACCAATCACATTGCCCTAAACCTGACTTTGGATGCACTATGGAAAGCAGAGTGAGCTGTTTTCATTTAAAAAAAAAATAGTTTATTCATTTATTCACTATTTCAATTTTACATGTAAATTTGTAAAGAGACACATTTTCTCAGCTTCCTAAGTTCTCAGCAAAAAAAAAAAAAAAAGAGAGAGATACCTTCCCTTTCCAGCATTCTACCCCCACAGCTAAAATCACTGAGATAATTAACAGGATTTAAAAATGCTACAGAGTACATTTCATTTCGTTCATAATAGTTTAGTTGTGTTCCTACCTCCTGAGAAAGCAGAGGGTGCAATCCCTCTACACACTCACCTGAGAGTAAGCCCTGTTAAACATAAAGAAACTTACTTCTGAGAAGATATGTCTAGATCGTAAAACAAAGTGTGCACCCAAAGTGTTAATTTGCATTACTGCCAGGATTATTTTGTATTGGTGTTGATAGTGTTCAGACTGGAGCGATAAAGCTGCTAGCACATTAGCAAAGCAAAGCAGGGTCCAGTATGGTTTCAAATTGGTTGGGGGAACCATGTGTTGAGATTCATCACTGCAGGGGACTGAAGTAGATGAGCATTACATGCTCAGACATGAGCCAGAATGGCAGTTTCTCAATGTTTAAGAAAATCTTCCTATACATAAAAATGTAAGGCTGTCATCACGCAACTCCCACTGGAGGATTTTTTAATGCCTCATCAGAACCCTGAATTTTCATGAAGTCAGGGCAGGGAGAGAAAAAGAGAACAGCCCTTAAAATGGTAGTTTTAAACAGCAGAGGTTGGGATAAAGCTAGGAGGAACTGTGAGCAATACAGTGGTGGTTGAGGTATAAAAGCCCGAACAAGAGCAATTTTATTTTATGGTTTATATTTCAAATTAGATATATATTGGGGTGGGGTGGGGTTTACAAAATCTTTTAAGTGCTTAGGGCCTCTAAAGGTCTTAAACGTGGGTGAGTTTGCTATACTTACAAGTCTTTGTAAAAGGGGTGGACAATATTGACTCTGTTTCTGTGTGGTGACTTTTACTGTGAGCCAGAGATCCTGCGTGCTTCCTGCCTCACGTTCCCAACAGTGCACTGCCGCCTTGTGGAAACAAGAAGCTATGGAGGGATCATGCAACTTTTTTTTTTCTTTTCAAAGTTCGCACTTCAAGATTTTTATTTTTTAACCTCCCCCCTTGCAAATTCAAAGCTTGCCTGTTGTTTGATAAGTTTCCCCATGTTGTGCCTTAGCATACAAGGGCATAGCAGTTCCAAACACACGCACACCAGAAAGACTCCCTTAAAAATCCATCCTTTGCCAAACTCATTTTGGCACCAATGCTCTCGCTAACAGCATACATGCGTCACATGCACATCTCTGGTCAAAAGAATTGGGTGGGAGGTGATGCTGGGAAAGGCCCTTCCTCTTTCTGAGAGCTGCTGCTGGTCTGCATAGACAATATTGGGCTGAACAGAGAAGGAACCCAAACTGGTATGAGGCAGATTCTTTCTTGTCACATAGGCAAAGGTAAAGGGACCCCTGACCATTAGGTCCAGTCGTGGCCGACTCTAGGGTTGTGGCACTCATCTTTCTTTATTGGCCAAGGGTGCCGTTGTACAGCTTCCGGGTCATGTGGCCAGCATGACTAAGCCGCTTCTGGCGAACCAGAGCAGCGCATGGAAACGCCGTTTACCTTCTCACCGGAGTGGTACCTATTTATCTACTTGCACTTTGACGTGCTTTTGAATTGCTAGGCTGGCAGGAGCAGGGACCAGGCAACGGGAGCTCACCCCGTCATGGGCATTTGAACCGCCGACCTTTTGATCAGCAAGTCCTAGGCTCTGTGGTTGAACCCACAACGCCACCCGCGTCCTCTTTCTTGTCACATACTGGGGCAAAAATAGTAATTTGCATGCAACCTTGCACACACCTTTAGATGTGTGCAGTTGGGTTTGGAGTGATTTCTTGGGCTAGACGGGCCTGATCCAGCAATAATGAAAGAACCTTTTAGCCCCTTTTCTGTTGGAGATACAAGGAAAGTGGTGTGGACAGCAGTCTACCCAGCAGTCTCTGCACCTCTTTTCAGCATGCCAGCAAATGAGTGCAAAAGCACTGGGGTCATCCACATTTGTCATGGGTAATTTTCCAAATCAAGTGATCCAACTTTTTTATCTCATGGCAGCCAATTTTCTTAATATTCTGTACCCTTGTTAAATAATCAAAACTTAAATTTAAATCTACATTTATATATTTTTTTTATCTCATCCTGTTTGTAAGTTATGAAATTTCAAAAAATTGTCAATTTTGGCCTTTCTGGACGACACAAAAACCTTAAAAACTCAGCCCAGAATTGAGATACGTCAAAACTAAGAACACCAATCTCTGTAGAACTTCATGGGCTTTAATATGATATGTCACATGATGGACTTACGCTAAATTTTACAAAATTTAAAATGTTAAAACGTGATTTTAAAAATATGTTTTAAAATTTCCAAAAAAATTGTTTATTTAATATTTCTAAGAGCTACCTGCAAAATTTCAACTTGGGATCTCAATGGGATCACATTAATATATATATATTGTACATACATGTCTGCCTCATTGGGTTCTGTCTAGGATAAATGGGTGTTCTTGGAGTAAAATATAACAAAATGAACAAGATTTCAAACTATAATATCAGTTACTGTCAGCATCGCTCTTGAACCAGTGCCACCAACTGGACTCATCCACTTCAGCCCCGACTGGGCTAGGCGAGCTGGGTAGCAGTTCCAGAGACCACCTTCTGCACAGGAACAGGTCAAAGTGCTGTGGACTCACAGTTTAGAGTTGTGAGCACCGGATTCACTTCCACAAGAAGACAGTCATCGCACAGCAGAGTATAGCAGAGTATAGCAGAGTATAGCAGAGCATAAATGACTCGGAGAGCAGCTCTGTAGAATATCTTCTTTATTCTATCTACAACTATATTACACAACTATATACAGAGCTAAATGAGGTCTAAGCGAAAATGCTGAACTGCACCGAGTGTCTGCAGCTGCTCTTAGCAGCAACCTTATCTATACACACGATCTCTCTCTAACACTCAGTCTCTCTCTCTCTCTTTGATGTGAGGCTGGAGCGGAATAAGTAGAGAGCAGAAACCTCCCCCTCCTCTCTGGAGAATCAGCAGAGAACATCAGCAGATTCTTGGATATGGGAGGGGTGAAATCTCCTCAGTTACTTCAGGCATTTTTAAAGAAAGTTATTCAACTAAAAGGTATCTGAAAAGCTGGTCATGCTTTTCTTTTAAAAATGTGTTCCAAAGCTGAGTGATAGCTTGCTATTGCATGATAGAATTAATGCTTTAAAGGATTCTTGTTGGTATTTCATTTCATGAACATTACAACAAAATTGGGCGGGGGGGGTGCCTTTAGTTACTTTAAATGAATTCAGGTCTCTGGGGCCTAAGGAGTTGCATCCAAGGGTACTAAAGGAACTTGTGGATGCAATCTCAGAGCCTCTGTCTATAATCTTGGAGAACAAATGAAGGTCCCTGTAGACTGGAGGCAGGTAAATGTTTCCTCACCATCCTGGAAAAAACTAACAAGATTCTGTCCTGGGTCGGTTTTTGTTCCACTTTTTAAAAGACAGTGGTACCTCGAGTTACATATGCTTCAGGTTATTACATACGCTTCAGGTTACAGACTCCACTAACACAGAAATATTACCTAGGGTTAAGAACTTTGCTTCAGGATGAGAACAGCACGGCAGCAGCGGGAGGCCCCATTAGCTAAAGGGGTGCTTCAGGTTAAGAACAGTTTCAGATTAAGAACAGACCTCTGGAACAAATTAAGTACTTAACCCGAGGTACCACTGTAAATATTTCAGGTAACGGAATTGAGGGGATGCTCATCCAAGCTGCAGATGACACCAAGGAAAGAGGGGTGCGGCAGAAGACAGAATAGGGATGTAAAGTGACTTTAATGTGTTGGAGAACTGAGCCAAAACTAACACAATGAATAACCAACTTCACAAATATAAGTTTGCAAACACCTGGCTTGCCAGCAGCACATGTGAAAAGGATCTAGCAGAGAACACAAGCTTAACATGACCACAAGCTTATAATTAGATTTGGCCCCAAATTCTACCCTTAAATCTAAATAATTAATTTTCATCCTGTTCACAACAGCTAGACTAGTTATTGCCCAATGATGGAAGGAACCTTCTAAAACCCCCATAGAGGCTTGGGTTAATAACACCTGGAGCATTACTCTATCAGAACGCCTCACATACCATCAGCAACTATTCAAAGGCATCTTCAAAATAGTTACCTTTGACATGATCTGGTCTCCTTTTTTCTCTTTTATTGAAGAACAGGATATTTAATGAACGAATCTTTATTTGCGTCAGTCATCGACCATAGTAGCAAAACAACAATGCGATATACAAAGAACAGAAATAAAAAGTCAATTATATAAAACACACTTTAGGGTCCTGAATCAACAGTCAAATAGTGGACCTTATTCTGATTGCCCCAGCTAAAAATCTTACAACCTTTGCTGTCACCTGCTGTCATCTGCCAAGAGAAAGGACACTGGCAGTGGTTGGGCGACCCAGAATGGACAGTAAAAGAGGGGTGATAACCTCATTCCTCAAGTCTTTATAAAGAGTGCATGCCAGAAGGACATATGCCACCAATTCGGTACTGCCATCTCCACAGGGACATAAGCATTTTTCATGTGGAATCTGTTGGAATCATCCCTCAAGTACAGCTGAGGGCAATACATTCAATCTTGCAAGGGTAAAAGTGCGCCTGTATTTTAGAATTGCTAGGTTATGCAGATAAGGTTCCTGAGAGTCGAAATGGGAAGACGGAAAATAGTCATACCATGGGCAAAATGTCCTTATTATGGCCAAGTTGTTCTGACACTCAATATCATTAAAGGCACTGACAAATTAGACTGTTTGCTTTACTAAAACAAATTACGGGATATTTTAATGCCACCATCATCAAAGAGGTGTCTGTGGAGGGGAAACAATCATATCTTGGTTGTCAAAGGTTCCAGGATTCCATTCAACTCCCAGAACCATTCAACAACCAAGGTGCAGCTTCCAATTGGCTGCAGGAGCTTCCTGCACTCACTCGGAAGCTGCAGAAGCTGCATTGGACGTTCTGCTTCCAAAAAAACGTTCGAAGATCGGAACACTCACTTCCGGGTTTTCAGCCTTTGGGAGCCAAGATGTTTGGCAACTAAGTTGTTCGACAACCAAGATACAACTGTATATTGATTGAAAATGTATTGTAACTGTATTGCAACTTTTCAATATTTTTTTTTTATTATAAAAAACAATAACCAACAGTGCACTGCAACAGTGAAAAAAGCTAATGTTTTTCTAGGCTGCATCAACAAGTATAGTGTGCTGTTGGAGGGAAGCAGTAGTCCCACTCCTCTAATCTGCCTTGGTGAGAATACATCTGCTGACCCAGCTGACTTTACGACTTTTCAAAATAAAAAGAAATGAACACTGGGAAGGACCTTGAAAATCTAAAGATAAGCCCCGCTTAAACAACAGCATTTCCACCTCATCCACAGACCAGTTTGGCACCATTTGGCAGTTACAAGGTGTCTTGGCAGACGACTGTGGACGGCTTCTCCTTTGAAAAAGGAAGAAATGGATAGGTAAAACTTGTGGGGGTTACTTTGCTTCTTTTTTGCTTCTATTATTTAACTCTCTTAATTAGTTTTACTTCTTTCTTGTGTTTATACCCTGCCTTTTCCTCTAACGCGCTCAAACCGGGGATCTCCCTGCCAACCCCGCAGGTATCCAACATCGCTTGTCTTTTTAGATTGGGAATCTTAAATTGGAAACTTAAAAATTGCTGTTCTGATACTGACCCCGTAAAGAGCAAAAGAAAATGCTTTAATTTTATCAAGGCAGGATAACAGCCGCAAACTAGAAAGCAGGGAGGAAAGGTTTACTTTCACTTTTGCATCCATCCCTATGAAAGCCTCAAGCCAGCCAACTTTTTATCCTTCGTTCTTCGGGACAGCCAGTGTAATTTTATTGCATCAGGGTACCATGCTTTTCGTGGTAATAATTAATTCTAGGTATAAGGAAGTTGGATGCTGTTCCTGGGTCAGAAATCCCACAGCATTTATTGTGTGGATTGAAATAAGAAAAAAACAATTAGTGGTCAGCAATTTTCCTGGATAAAGACACTTGGCAAAGCAGAATTAAAAACTTTTATGTCCAAACCGCAGTTCCAACATCAAAGCTGAGTTGATGATTTATTGAAAGTATTTTTTTTTTAAAGAAACGTTAAGAAAGAATGAACTGCTTGCTAAAGAGAGATAGATGATATGTATTTGTTTGGGGTCTCTGCTAGGGGAGGAATCTGAAGAATAATGTTGAACATTCCTAGATGGTTCTAGATTAAGGTTGCAACACTGACTGGATTGAAAATATGTCCCTCATTATTGGACGTGTGTTGTTGTTGCTGATGTTAAAATCATTCTTAATACAATTGTGTAAAAAGGCAGCCCGATCCTGGAGTTTGCCCCTCAGCTTTTCATAGGAGGGGAAATGTCTACTGAGATACATGTATCTTTTAATTCATAAGTAAACTTTTCCTGTTTTCATCCAGCTTAAATCTCCAAAGCACTAAAATGTTTGTATTTTGATGAGCAACAGTAAGGATTGCTCTTATGTGAGTATTGCATGGTGGCAATGCCTTACTTTCGTTTATGCTTGTGTGACATGTCTTGCTTGCATGAGTGCTGTTCTGCCCCGTGGAGCCTTCAATGTGGAGCTCCTCAGGGTTCAATTTTATCCCAGAGCTGCTTAACACCTATGTGAAAATGCTGAATTGGGGTCATCTGGAGCTCTGCAATGCATTACCTATTTTTTAGGTGCCAGGCAAAAACATTTCTCTTCTCCCAAGCTTTTGGCTAATTACACAATGGCGGGGGAGGGGATTATTTTTTGTTTGTAACTATAGCATGTATTGTAGTAGTAGTAGCAGTAGTAGCAATATTAATAACTAGTGTTTCTATATTGTAACCCCCCGCCCCCAGGGATCATCAGATGAAGGGAAGCATAGAAATTAAATAGATGAGGATGAGGATAATTGATTTCCTTTAATTTGTAGCCTATTCTGGAATTGGCATTTGCAATAAAGAATGGAAAAGAAATGTTTTCAAAAGAATAAAAACAATGGCCCCCATAAGATTGGCATGCACAGCCTCACAAGGCACAGCACAGCAAGGGTACGACCTTCCTTACCTCATCCTTAGACTAAGAAAGGAGCAAGTGCAGGAAGTTTTACCCTTTTCCCCGACCCACTATTCAAACTGCCATGTGTCCTGCGTAAATCCGGGAAATATGAAGGAAAGCCTTCTCTCCAACCCCATCAGGTCAATGAGTACTGGATTGTCTGTGTGTTGCTTGTTTTCTTATAGTAGTCTGTGGTAACATACACAGAGCTACTCTCAACCGAAATGGAGAGTATAAATCTTCAAAATAAATATTACCCCCAGTAACTTAATCAACCGCAGGTTTGCTTGATCTATAAGTGATACATTATAGTCCTAATATTTATCACTTAATTGGTCTAGGGGTTTTCAATTCAGCTACGCAGTCGTTCATTGCAATATTGACTTGATTAAATGCTTATGGCTCAATTTTCGCCCTGTGTCTATAAAGGAATTATTTTATTTGGTTTGTTCTGACAGCCTGACTTTTCTTTTGCATGCAAGGGTAAGTGGCAGTTTGTTGGGCTTTACTCATATGTATTCCAGATATGGCAAGCAATGAGCTCGATCCATTTCGCATTCCTGACAAGGTGTTGTTTTTTTTACCAGGTTATCAAAGAGAAAGAGTAGTTGCTCATCTTCTAGTCCGTAGCCCAAAAAATTGCAAATCAATAAGAATAATGCAAACAAACCTCTTTTTCTTGTCTTACTAGATCTCAAGCTCCCCCAACTTTTAGAATCGAAGATAGTCCCCAACTGAATCCACGTATTCATTTAAGCAGAGGTCCGATACCCATAGTAGCCATCCCCGCTAATGAGAGACGTCTTGCAGACTTGTATCTAAGAGCAGCACCACCCCAAAGGAGAACAAGTACTCCCACTATGCAGGAGGGTCAGGAAGAGCTTGATTCAGAGGATTCGGAACAAAGGCCAGAAACATCCGAGGAGGCTGTAAGGTCTCTAACCAGTAAGTTTCAATAACGTGAGATATGCATTACATTCTCTTTCTGTTTTCCCTCCTTCCTTCCAGTATTATGGTTTCACCTTGCAGCAGACTAGCTGGGAATGGGCAGCAAATTTTGGGGGTTTTGCAATTATGCAACAGTCCATCAATCTGAGCACTTTTGCTTAGAACATGCTAGACCCCAGCCATGCTTAGGCAGCTGCTGACTGCTGCTACATGTATGATATTAAGTGTGGTAAAAGAGCCAGGATGCTTCCTTTGATGTCTGATCCTGGTCCATATTGGAGATGTAACTCTATTTGTGTTTCTCTTCCAGCTGCAGGTCTGACTGTGGCCTCGGAAGAAGCTACTGGGTAAGTTTCTTCACTTAAAGTCTTTGCCAAAGAGCTGGACAATATTGACGCTGCTTCCGTGCAGTCGCTTTTACTGTGAGCCCAATCGAGACGCACACTTCCACAGCCTGCAGCTTTCCTTGTGTTCCAACAGTGCACTGCCACCTTGCGTGGACAGGCGGAGTCCCCCAGATCCCGGGCGCCCCCCCCGTCATGTGGAATAACGACTCAAGACAACGTGCTATGGGATTAAATTGGCCACAACTTTATTAAATTTCAAATGTGGGTAGACCCTGGCTCCGGCATTGGGCGTTCTCCCTCCCCAGTCCCCAGCCGGGGACCTAGGGAGCATCAGGGTTATCCAGGTGGGGGAGGATGGGCCGGCTCTGGAGAACATATGTTCAAGCAGAGATAGCCGCCCCCATTACGCCGCCGCCGCAGGGGAGAGCAATGACGACCTCTAGGCGTACGGTCCAAGCCTCCCTTGAGAAACCCCTTTAACTGGGAACCCTGGTATCGCCGCTGCAAGGGGAAGATAGACTAAAGGATTCTGCCCAAGGCCTGATACCGCCAAAGTTGTGACGTTTTGCTACGGGAAAGGCAAAACTTGCAAATAAAGGGGAATTCCTTTCTTGCCGTTTAACAGCGACCTTGACGTAGCAGCACCTGCATACCTGTGAAGAAAAGTTAACCTGCAAAATAAGACATTAACTGAGGGTGGGTAGGGAGGGAGAAGCTCTGGAGCCAAGTGAGGATTCCCAGGTAAGATCCTGCCTGTATTGTGTGGGCAGGTAGTCCCTCCCCTACCTGGCCTGGTCTCCTTGGCAACGCTTCCCCCAGGTGGGATTGGACAACTGACTGAGGTAGGCGGAGACCTCCAGGTATCCCACCTGAGGGAAGGTGAAGCCAAGCCTATGCTGATGGAGCCGTTCCAGATACGGGGGCTGCGCGCGTCCACGAAAAGGGCGCCCCCCGTTTTATGTGGGGAGCGGTCATTGTTCAAACAGAAAGTTACGGAGGGACCATGCAAGTTTTTTTCTTTCGGAAGTTTGCAATTCAATAAAATGTTTTTTAATCCCTCCTTGCAAATTTAAAGTGTGCCTGCTGTTCAGTTGACATTGATAAGTTTCCCCATGTTGTGCCTCAGCATATGAGGGCATAGCAATTCCTAACGCATGCACCCCAGAAAGACTCCCTTAAAAATCCATTCTTCACTACACGGTTGTCCATTGCAACACTGACTCAATAAATACTTATGGCTCAATTTTTGCCCTGTGTCTATAAAAAAATTACGGTATTTTATTTCGCTTGTTCTGACAGCCTAACTTCTTTTCTGGCATGGAGGAGTAAGTGGCGGTTTGATCCACATAGGTCTTCCCCACCTTGCATGCCTGACAGGATGTTTCTTTTACTAGGTTGCCAGAGACATCTTCTAGTCCTCAGCCCCAAACATCTCAATTGGATCAAGCTTGTGCAATGGAGGATTCAGCTTTGCATCCTTCTACATCTCAGAGGGCCTCAGACTCTGGAATCCTAGAGGTTCCCCACCAGGAAATAAGCACTCCTTCAACAAGAGGACCGATGCCCACTGTCGTAATCTCTGGTACTGAAAGGTCTGAGGCAGAATTGAACATGGAGACCAATATACAGCCTCAGGAACCAAGGCCAGAAACACCCATGGGGAGTCCGAACGGTAAGTTTCAATATCGTGAGATAACCATTACATTCTCTTTCTTTCTGTTTTCCTTCCTTCCTTCCTTCCTTCCTTCCTTCCTTCCTTCCTTCCTTTCAGTATTATGCAGCTCCTTGCAGCAGACTAACTGGAAATGGGCAGTAGAAGTTTCTTTCTTTCTTTTTGGGGTTCTTCTTCTTTTGGGGTTCTTCTTCTTGAGGTTTCTTTCCACGCCTGAAAACTATAGTTTCTAAAGTAGTGATTTAAAATGGAAGTGGATGTAACTGCATAATTTTACCCCAAGCACAGCAGGATTTGGTCTTGAAACACCCGCTCCCTATTCACCCTCCCCCACTCTTATTTATTATTAAGAATTATATGGTGCAAGCCTTAAATACATGAGTGAGCTTTAAGGCCTAGTGAGGCTGTGGACCCTGGTCTGCCCAGTCTTAGTTCAAGACTCTTGCCACTACCTGTCAGAGGAATTGGCAAAAAAACACAGGAAAAGATTTTGCAAGTATGCAACCGTCTATCAATCTGAGCACGATTGCCTTAGCCCATGCTAGACCCCAGCCATGCTTAGGCAGCTGCAGAATGCTGCTCCGTGTTTGATATTAAGTGTGGTAAAAGAGCCAGGATGCTTCCCTTGATGTCTGATCCTGGTCCATATTGGAGATGTAACTCTATTTGTGTTTCTCCTCCTGCTGCAGGTGTGAGTGTGGCTTCGGAAGAGGCTACTGGGTAAGTTTCTTCACTTAAAGTCTTTGCAAAAGAGCTGGACAATATTGACGCTGCTTCCGGGCAGTCGCTTCTACTGTGAGCCCCATTGTGATGCACACTTCCACAGTCTGCAGCTTTCCTCGTGTTCCCAACAGTGCACTGCCACCTTGTGCAAACAGAAAGTTATGGAGAGACCATTCACCTTTTTTTATTTTGAAAGTTTGCAATTTGATAAAAAGTTTTTTTAATCCTTCCTTGCAAATTTAAAGCGTGCCTGCCATTCAATTGACGTTGATAAGTTTCCCCATGTTCTGCCTCAGCATATGAGGGCATAGCAATGCCAAGCAGATGCACCCCAGAAAGACTCCCTTAAAAATCCATTCTTCACTACACAGTTGTCCATTGCAACACTGACTCAATAAATACTTATGGCTCAATTTTTGCCCTGTGTCTATAAAGAAATTATTTTATTTGGTTTGTTCTGAGAGCCTGACTTTTTCTTTTGCATGCAATGGTAAGTGGCAGTTTATTGGGCTTTAGTCATATGTATTCAAGATATGGCATGCAATGAGCTCAATCCATTTTGCATTCCTGACAAGGTGTTTCTTTTACCAGGTTATCAAAGAGAAAGAGTAGTTGCTCATCTTCTAGTCCGTAATAATAATAATATTTTTTTATTTATATCCTGCCCTCCCCTACCAAAGCCGGGCTCAGAGCGGCTAACATCAAATGTTTAACACATTAACATAAAATCAGACAATCAATTAAAATACATCCTCAAATCAGATCAGGATCAGAATAAAATCCAATCAGATGGAAACCCGCAGATTAGGGTTGGGGACCTTAAATGCTCACCAGGCCCTACTGTTTTTGCTGAACTTATATAGGCCTGTGAGAAAAATTGGGAGGCCACTTTCATGCAAGTTCTTATGAAAGGGGAGAGGGAGTCAGATTGAACCCCAACCAAAGGCCTGGCAGAACAGCTCCGTCTTGCAGGCCCTGCTGAAAGATGTCAAGTCCCGCAGGGCCCTGGTCTCTTGTGACAGAGCGTCCCACCAGTTTGGAGCCACAGCCGAAAAAGCCCTTGCTTTAGTTGAGGCCAGCATAACCTCTCTGTGGTCTGGGACCTTCAGGATGTTTTTGTTTGAAGACCGTAAGTTCCTCTGTGGGACATACCAGGAGAGGCGATCCCATAGCCAAAAAATTGCAAATCAATAAGGATAATGCAAACAAACCTCTTTTTCTTGTCTTACTAGATCTCAAGCTCCCCCAACTTTTAGAATCGAAGATAGTCCCCAACTGAATCCACGTATTCATTTAAGCAGAGGTCCGATACCCATAGTAGCCATCCCCGCTAATGAGAGACGTCTTGCAGACTTGTATCTAAGAGCAGCACCACCCCAAAGGAGAACAAGTACTCCCACTATGCAGGAGGGTCAGGAAGAGCTTGATTCAGAGGATTCGGAACAAAGGCCAGAAACATCCGAGGAGGCTGTAAGGTCTCTAACCAGTAAGTTTCAATAACGTGAGATATGCATTACATTCTCTTTCTGTTTTCCCTCCTTCCTTCCAGTATTATGGTTTCACCTTGCAGCAGACTAGCTGGGAATGGGCAGCAAATTTTGGGGGTTTTGCAAGTATGCAACAGTCTGTCAATCTGACAACGATTGCCTTAGCCCATGCTAGACCCCACCATACTTAGGCAGCTGCTGACTGCTGCTACATGTATGATATTAAGTGTGGTAAAAGAGCCAGGATGCTTCCCTTGATGTCTGATCCTGGTCCATATTGGAGATGTAACTCTATTTGTGTTTCTCCTCCAGCTGCAGGTCTGACTGTGGCCTCGGAAGAAGCTACTGGGTAAGTTTCTTCACTTAAAGTCTTTGCCAAAGAGCTGGACAATATTGACGCTGCTTCCGTGCAGTCGCTTTTACTGTGAGCCCAATCGAGACGCACACTTCCACAGCCTGCAGCTTTCCTTGTGTTCCAACAGTGCACTGCCACCTTGCGTGGACAGGCGGAGTCTCCCAGATCCCGGGCGCCCCCCCCCCCGTCATGTGGAATAACGACTCAAGACAACGTGCTATGGGATTAAATTGGCCACAACTTTATTAAATTTCAAATGTGGGTAGACCTTGGCTCCGGCATTGGGCGTTATCCCTCCCCAGTCCCCAGCCGGGGACCTAGGGAGCATCAGGGTTATCCAGGTGGGGGAGGATGGGCCGGCTCTGGAGAACATATGTTCAAGCAGAGATAGCCGCCCCCATTACGCCGCCGCCGCAGGGGAGAGCAATGACGACCTCTAGGCGTACGGTCCAAGCCTCCCTTGAGAAACCCCTTTAACTGGGAACCCTGGTATCGCCGCTGCAAGGGGAAGATAGACTAAAGGATTCCGCCCAAGGCCTGATACCGCTAAAGTTGTGACGTTTTGCTACGGGAAAGGCAAAACCTGCAAATGCAGGGGAATTCCTTTCTTGCCGTTTAACAGCGACCTTGACGTAGCAGCACCTGCATACCTGTGAAGAAAAGTTAACCTGCAAAATAAGACATTAACTGAGGGTGGGTAGGGAGGGAGAAGCTCTGGAGCCAAGTGAGGATTCCCAGGTAAGATCCTGCCTGTATTGTGTGGGCAGGTAGTCCCTCCCCTACCTGGCCTGGTCTCCTTGGCAACGCTTCCCCCAGGTGGGATTGGACAACTGACTGAGGTAGGCGGAGATCTCCAGGTATCCCACCTGAGGGAAGGTGAAGCCAAGCCTATGCTGATGGAGCCGCTCCATATACGGGGGCTGCGCACGTCCACGCAAGGGCGCCCCCCGTTTTATGTGGGGAGCGGTCATTGTTCAAACAGAAAGTTACAGAGGGACCATTCAAGTTTTTTTCTTTCGGAAGTTTGCAATTCAATAAAATGTTTTTTAATCCCTCCTTGCAAATTTAAAGTGTGCCTGCTGTTCAGTTGACATTGATAAGTTTCCCCATGTTGTGCCACAGCATATGAGGGCATAGCAATTCCTAACGCATGCACCCCAGAAAGACTCCCTTAAAAATCCATTCTTCACTACACGGTTGTCCACTGCAACACTGATTCAATAAATACTTATGGCTCAATTTTTGCCCTGTGTCTATAAAGAAAATATTTTATTTGGCTTGTTCTGACAGCCTAACTTCTTTCTGGCATGTAGGAATAAGTGGCGGTTTGATCCACATATGTCTTCCCCACCTTGCATGCCTTACTAGGTTGCCAGAGACATCTTCTAGTCCTCAGCCCCAAGCATCTCAACTGCATCAAGGTTGTGCAATGGATGATTCAGCTTTGCATCCTTCTACATCTCAGAGGGCCTCAGACTCTGGAATCATAGATGTTCCCCACCAGGAAATAAGCACTCCTTCAACTAGAGGACCAATGCCCACTGTTGTAATGTCAGGTATTGAAAGGTCTGAGGCAGAATTGAACATGGAGACCAATATACAGAATCTGCCTCAGGAACGAAGGCCAGAAACACCCATGGGGAGTCCGACCGGTAAGTTTCAATATCGTGAGATAACCATTACATTCTCTTTCTTTCTGTTTTCCTTCCTTCCTTCCTTCCTTTTGGTATTATGCAGTTCCTTGCAGCAGACTAACCGGGAATGAGCAGCAGAAGTTTCTTCTTTCTTTTTGGGGTTCTTCTTCTCCTTTTGGGTTCTTCTTCTTGAGGTTTCTTTCCACGCCAGAAAACTATAGTTTCTAAAGTAGTGATTTAAGATGGAAGTGGATGTAACTGCATAATTTTACCCCAAGCACAGCAAGATTTGGTCTTGAAACACACGCTCCCTATTCGCCCTCCCCCGCTCTTGTTTATTATTATGAATTATGTGGTGCAAGCCTTAAATTCATGAGGGAAAAGACACTCCTATCCTTAACCGCTTAGCCATATTTTTGGTTCTTGAGACAGAAATATGCTGCTAAAGCGTCCGATCCTTGCTGCCCGTCCCCAATTCTGAGCCAAGCAGGTCTTCTGCCCCTTTGGAGTGATGCATCAACTTTATGTGATCGAGAGAAGTGAAGCTACTGTGGAACCGTTGCTCTGCCAAGTCCTCAAGGGGCGGTACATAGTTCTTCTCCCTCCCATTTATTCCCACTACCACGCTGAAAGGCAGTGACTCGACATTCAGTGTGCTTCAAGGCCTAGTGAGGCTGTGGACCCTGGTCTGCCCAGTCTTAGTTCGAGACTCTTGCCACTATCTGTCAGAGGAATTGGCAAAACGCCACAGGAAAAGCTTTTGCAATTATGCAACAGTCCATCAATCTGAGCACTTTTGCTTAGAACATGCTAGACCCCAGCCATGCTTAGGCAGCTGCAGAATGCTGCTACGTGTTTGATATTAAGTGTGGTAAAAGAGCCACGGTGCTTCCCTGGATGTTTGATCATGGTCCATATTGGAGATGTAACTCTATTTGTGTTTCTCCTCCTGCTGCAGGTCTCACTGTGGTTTCAGAAGAAACTACTGGGTAAGTTTCTTCACTTAAAGTCTTTGCAAAAGAGGTGGACAATATTGACGCTGCTTCTGTGCTGTCGCTTTTACTGTGAGCGCATTTGAGATGCACACTTCCACAGCCTGCAGCTTTCCTCATGTACCCAACAGTGCACTGCCACCTTGTGCAAACAGAAAGTTACGGAGGGACCATGCAACTTTTTTTCTTTTGAAATTTGCAATTTGATAAAAAGCTTTTTAATCATTCCTTGCAAATTTAAAGCGTGCCTGCTGTTCACTTGACATTGATAAGTTTCCCCATATTGTGCCTCAGCATATGAGGGCATAGCAATTTCTAACACATGCACCCCAGAAAGACTCCCTTAAAAATCCATTCTTCACTACACGGTTGTCCATTGCAACACTGACTCAATATATACTTATGGCTCAATTTTTGCCCTGTGTCTATAAAGAAATTATTTTATTTGGTTTGTTCTGACAGCCTAACTTCTTTTCTGGCATGGAGGAGTAAGTGGCGGTTTGATCCACATATGTCTTCCCCACCTTGCATGCCTTACTAGGTTGCCAGAGACATCTTCTAGTCCTCAGCCCCAAACATCTCAACTGGATCAAGCTTGTGCAATGGATGATTCAGCTTTGCATCCTTCTACATCTCAGAGGGCCACAGACTCTGGAATCCTAGATGTTCCCCACCAGGAAATAAGCACTCCTTCAACAAGAGGACCAATGCCCACTGTCGTAATCTCTGGTATTGAAAGGTCTGAGGTAGAATTGAACATGGAGACCAATATACAGAATCTGCCTCAGGAGCCAAGGCCAGAAACACCCACTGGAAGTCCGACCGGTAAGTTTCAATATCGTGAGATAACCATTACATTCTCTTTCTTTCTGTTTTCCTTCCTTCCTTTCTTTTGGTGTTATGCAGCTCCTTGCAGCAGACTAACTGGGAATGGAGAGCAGAAGTTTCTTTCTTTTTGGGGTTCTTCTTGAGGTTTCTTTCCACGCCTGCAAATGTTCTGTATAGTTTCTAATGTCCTACCGGGCCAAATTAGTGATTTAAGATGGAAGTTGATGTAATGCATAATTTTACCCCAAGCACAGCAAGATTTGGTCTTCAAACACCCACTCCCTATTCCCTCTCCCCTGGTCTTATTTATTATTATGAATTATGTGTTGCAAGCCTTAAATACATGAGGGAAATCTCATCCCTATCCTTAACCGCTTAACCATGCTAGACCCCAGCCATGGTTAGGCAGCTGCAGAATGCTGCTCCGTGTATGATATTGTGGTAAAAGAGCCAGGATGCTTCCCTGTATGTTTGATCATGGTCCATATTGGATATTTAACTCTATTTGTGTTTCTCCTCCTGCTGCAGGTCTGACTGTGGCTTCGGAAGAGGCTACTGGGTAAGTAGACAATATTGCAAAAGCGGTAGACAATATTGACGCTCCTTCTGTGCTGTCGCTTTTACTGTGAGCCCATTCGAGATGCACACTTCCACAGCCTGCAGCTTTCCTCGTGTTCCCAACAGTGCACTGCTACCTTGTGGAAACAGAAAGTTATGGAGGGACCATGCAACTTTTTTTCTTTTGAATGCTTGCAGGTCAATAAAATGTTTTTTAATCATTCCTTGCATATTTACACTGTACCTCCTTTTCAATTGACATTGATAAGTTTCCCCATGTTGTGCCTCAGCATATGAGGGCATAGCAATTCCTAACGCATCCACACCAGAAAGACTCCCTTTAAAATCCATTCTTCACTACACGGTTGTCCACTGCAACACTGATTCAATAAATACTTATGGCTCAATTTTTGCCCTGTGTCTATAAAGAAAATATTTTATTTGGCTTGTTCTGACAGCCTAACTTCTTTCTGGCATGTAGGAGTAAGTGGCGGTTTGATCCACATATGTCTTCCCCACCTTGCATGCCTTACTAGGTTGCCAGAGACATCTTCTAGTCCTCAGCCCCAAACATCTCAACTGGATCAAGCTTGTGCAATGGATGATTCAGCTTTGCATCCTTCTACATCTCAGAGGGCCTCAGACTCTGGAATCCTAGATGTTCCCAACCGGGAAAGAAGACTTTTTTTAAGAAGAATGCCAATGCTCTCGGTCGAAGTCCCTGGTATTGAAATGTCTGCAGCAGATTTGCAAATGGAGAGCTATCTATGGAGTAGGTTTGAGGAACTAAGGCCAGAAACGTCCACAGAGACTTTAAATATTCCGACCGGTAAGTTTCAATATTGTGAGATAACCATTACATTCTCTTTCTTTCTGTTTTCCTTCCTTCCTTTCTTTTGGTGTTATGCAGCTCCTTGCAGCAGACTAACTGGGAATGGGCAGCAGAAGTTTCTTTCTTTTGGGGGTTCTTCTTCTTGAGGTTTCTTTCCACGCCTGAAAACTTTCCGTATAGCCTCTAATGTCCTACAGGGCCAAAGTAGTGATTTAAAATGGAAGTGGATGTAACTGCATAATTTTACCCCAAGCACAGCAAGATTTGGTCTTGAAACACCCGCTCCCTATTCGCCCTCCACCGCTCTTATTTATTATTAAGAATTATATGATGCAAGCCTTAAATACATGAGTGAGCTTCAAGGCCTAGTGAGGCTGTGGACCTTGGTGTGCCCAGTCTTAGTTCGAGACTCTTACCACTACCTGTCAGAGGAATTGGCAAAAAGCCACAGGAAAAGATTCTGCAATTATGCAACCGTCTATCAATCTGAGCACGATTGCCTCAGCCCATGCTAGACCCCAGCCATGCTTAGGCAGCTGCAGAATGCTGCTCCGTGTTTGATATTAAGTGTGGTAAAAGAGCCAGGATGCTTCCCTGAAAGGTCCATATTGGAGATGTAACTCTATTTGTGTTTCTCCTCCTGCTGCAGGTCTGAGTGAGGATTCGGAAGAGGCTACTGGGTAAGTTTCCTCACTTAAAGTCTTTGCAAAAGAGCTGGCAATATTGACGCTGCTTCCGGGCAGTCGCTTCTACTGTGAGCCCCATTGTTATGCACACTTCCACAGTCTGCAGCTTTCCTCGTGTTCCCAACAGTGCACTGCCACCTTGTGCAAACAGAAAGTTATGGAGGGACCATGCAGCTTTTTTTATTTTGAAAGATTACAGTTTAATGAAAAGTTTTTTAATCATTCCTTGGAAATTTAAAGCGTGCCTGCCGTTCAATCGACATTGATAAGTTTCTCCATGTTGTGCCTTAGCATATGAGGGCATAGCAATTCCTTTTTTTTTTTTTTCCAAATACATTTTTATTAAGGTTATACACATAACAAACATACAACCAAATACAAAAGAAAAAATTGTAACAAAAAAGAGAGTCAAGATATACAAGCCAACTTTTTCCTCTCTCTAACTATACAAAGATAGATTAATCTGGCTATTTCACAAAACAGTAAAAGATTAAAAAAAAAAAAAAACACACCCACAGAAACCGCCTCCTGGACTTCCTTCCATCCTTTTGGTAAGTATCAAATATCTGCTTCCAATTACGTATTTGATTTTTAATCTATAGGCCTAAATTCACACGCTGGTAGTATTTGTTCTGACCCCGCCAATCACATTAAGCATTTATTCCAATATAGTTCCAGTATTTACTCCAATTTTTCAGAGATTTCTGTTCATCGTGGTCTCTTAATTTACCTGTTAATTTATCAAGCTCAGCATATTTTATCATTTTAATTTGCCAATCATTTATATTGGGGATAGTTTCCACTTTCCAATATTGTGCCAATAAAATTCTCGCTGCTGTGGTGGCATAGAGGAATATCGTTCTATCTTCTTTCTTAATATCTTTACCCGTCATTCCCAGCAAAAAGGTTTCGGGTCTTTTGGGAAAAGTGTATTTAAATATTCTTTTAAGCTCATTGTAAACCGATTCCCAAAAGCCTTTCACCTTTTTGCATGTCCACCATAGATGATATAGGTCACCCTCCACCTCCCCACATTTCCAGCATTTCTTATCTTTTAGTCTATACATTTTGGCCAACTTCACAGGGGTGTGGTACCACCTATATAGCATCTTCCAAACATTTTCTCTCAGAGACATACATGCTGTAAACTTTATGTTACAATTCCACACTTCCAGCCACCTTTCAAAATCGATGTTATAACCAAAGTCAATTGCCCATTTAATCATTGCCTCCTTCACCTCCTCGTCCTTTGTATACCACTCTAAAAGTATGTCATAGATTCTAGATAGGGTTTTGTTTTTACCTTCTATTACTTCTACATTGAATTTTGATTTTTTGTCATCAAAACCCAACTTCTTCTTGTCCTCTTTTAGCAAATCATTCACCTGGTGGTATTGCAACCACCCAGTGAATAGATTTTTTATCTCTTCATAAGGTCTAAGTCTTGGCCCTTGGTCTGTTTTTCTTAACATTTCTTCATAGGTGGCGTTTTTTCCCTCCATGTTTGTTTTCTTCACCGTTAAAGCCTCAATTGGTGAGATCCACCATGGGGTCTTTCTTTCAAGGAGATTTTTATTCCTTTCCCATGATTGGTATAAAGGTCCTCTAAAAATATGATTTAGAAAGCTCTTGTGGGCCTTCACTTTCCCATACCAAAGGTACGAATGCCATCCGTACCAATTATTAAAGCCTTCTAAATCCAGTAGATCTCTATTCTCCAGTTTTATCCAATCTTTTAACCAAAGTATGCAGGCCGCTTCATAGTATAGACTTAGATCCGGGAGAGAAAAGCCCCCTCTTTCTTTTTTATCTATCAAAATTTTCATTTTTATCCGTGGCCTTTTCCCCTGCCAGATATACTTTGCCAAGACTCTCTGCCACTCTTTGCATTGTTTTAGGTCTTTAAGTATGGGGATGGTCTGGAATAGAAATAGCATTCTAGGCAGAATATTCATTTTGACAACAGCTATCCTCCCCAAAAAGGAGAGTTTCATCCTCCCCCAAAATTCCATGTCTTTCTTTATACTCCTCCAGGTGACATCATAGTTATCCTTATATAAATTTATGTTCTTAGCTGTGACCCATATCCCAAGATACTTCACTTTCTTAGCTACTGCAATTTCCGTCCTTCTCTCTAGATCTATTATTTCTTCCTTTGTTAAATTTTTAACCAACGTTTTGGTTTTATTTTTATTTATCTTAAGTCCTGCCACGGCTCCAAATTCGTCAATCTTTAGTAAAGCTTCTTTTACACTCTTTTTTGGGTCTTCTAAAGTTAGTACGATGTCATCTGCAAAGGCCTTGATTTTATATTCCCTCTTTCCTACCTGCACTCCTTTTATTTCTGTTGCCCCCCTCAGTCTCTCATTCAATATTTCTAGTACCGTTATAAACAGTAAAGGAGACAGGGGGCAACCCTGTCTAGTTCCTTTATATATACCAAAATATTCTGTTGTGATGTTGTTTATTACCAATTTTGCCTTCTGTTCCTTATATATTGCTTCTATCCCTCTTCTAAATTTCTCTCCCATTCCCATCGTTTCCAGACTTTTCTTCAAGAACTCCCATGAGATGTTATCAAACGCCTTTTCAGCGTCTATAAATACCAAGGCCGCTTGTCTGTCTATATTCATATCCAAATATTCAATAATATCTATCAGATTCCTTACATTTTCCCTTAATTGCCTCCCTGGAAGGAAACCCGTTTGATCTTTATGTATTTTGTTGTTCAAAACCTTTTTTAGTCTTTCTGCCATTATATCTGTGAATAATTTATAATCATTATTTAATAATGAAATTGGCCTATAGTTTTTCACTTCCAGGGTATCTGCATCTTTTTTAGGAATCAAGGTAATATATGCTTCCTTCCAGGTGTTCGGGATCCTTCCTTCCTTTAATATATTATTCATCACTTCTCCTAGCACTGGGGATATTTGGTTACTTAGTGTTTTATAGTATTTGGCCGAAAGGCCATCTGGCCCTGGGACTTTCCCACTTTTCATCCTTTTAATAGCCTTTTTTATCTCTTCTTGAGTAATTGTCTGGTCTAATATCTCATTTTCTTCTTTTGAAATTCGTTTTAGGTGATGCATTTGCAAAAAGTGGTCTATTTCTTGCTTTGTTTCCTTTCCTCTTTTATATAAATCCTTGTAATATTTTTGAAATATCTTTCTTATCTCTTTTGGCTCTTCCACAATCCTTTCTCCTTCCCTTATCCTACTAATCGTATTTTGTTTTCTTCTTTCTCTTATTTGCCACGCCAGGTATTTTCCTATCTTATTTGCTGACTCAAACGTTCTCTGATTCATCATTTTAATTTTCCATTCTACCTCTTGGTCGATTATTGTAGAAAATTTAGCTTGTAATATCTTTATATTCTGTTTTGCGATCTCCTCATTGGGGTTGATAGTCAACTTTCTTTCATTTTCCATAATCTGTGTTAGGATCTGTTCCTTCTTTGTCTCTTTTTCTTTTCTTAATCCCTCCTTGCAAATTTAAAGCGTGCCTGCTGTTCAATTGACGTTGATAAGTTTCCCCATGTTCTCCCTCAGTATATTAGGGCATAGCAATTCCTAACACATGCACCCCAGAAAGACTCCCTTAAAAATTCATTCTTCACTACACAGTTGTCCATTGCAACACTGATTCAATAAATACTTATGGCTCAATTTTTGCCCTGTGTCTATAAAGTAATTATTTTATTTGGTTTGTTCCGACAGCCTAACTTCTTTTCTGGCATGGAGGAGTAAGTGGCGGTTTGATCCACATATGTTTTCCCCACCTTGCATGCCTTACATAGGTCTTCCCCACCTTGCATGCCTGACAAGATGCTTCTTTTATCAGGTTGCTGGAGATATCTTCTAGTCCTGAGCCCCAAACATCTCAACTGGATCAAGCTTGTGCAATGGATGATTCAGCTTTGCCTCCTTCTACATCTCAGAGGGCCTCAGACTCTGGAATCATAGATGTTCCCCACCAGGAAATAAGCACTCCTTCAACAAGAGGACCGATGCCCACTGTCGTAATCTCTGGTACAGAAAGGTCTGAGGCAGAATTGAACATGGAGACCAATATACAGAATCTGCCTCAGGAACCAAGGCCAGAAACACCCTTGGGGAGTCCGACCGGTAACTTTCAATATCGTGAGATTACCATTACATTCTCTTTCTTTCTGTTTTCCTTCCTTCCTTCCTTCCTTTTGGTATTATGCAGCTCCTTGCAGCAGACTAACTGGGAATGGGCAGCAGAAGTTTCTTTTTGGGGTTCTTCTTCTTCTTTTGGGGTTCTTCTATTTGAGGTTTCTTTCCACGCCTATAGTTTCTAATGCCCTACAGGGCCAAAGTACCAGTTACAGATAGGTAGCCGTGTTGGTCTGCCATAGTCAAAACAAAAAAAAAATCCTTCCAGTAGCACCTTAAAGACCAACTAAGTTAGTTCTTGGTATGAGCTTTTGTGTGCATGCACACTTCTTCAGATACACATAGGGGCCAAAGTAGTGATTTAAAAGGGAAGTGGATGTAACTGCATAATTTTACCCCAAGCACAGCAAGATTTCGTCTTGAAACAGGCGCTCCCTATTCGCCCTCCTCCGCTCTTATTTATTATTATGAATTATGTGGTGCAAGCCTTAAATTCATGAGGGAAAACACACCCCTATCCTTAACCGCTTAGCCATATTTTTGGTTCTTGAGACAGAAATATGCTGCTAAAGCGTCCGATCCTTGCTGCCCGTCCCCAATTCTGAGCCAAGCAGGTCTTCTGCCCCTTTGGAGCAATGCATCAACTTTATGTGATCGAGAGAAGTGAAGCTACTGTGGAACCGTTGCTCTGCCAAGTCCTCAAGGGGCGGTACATAGTTCCTCTCCCTCCCATTTATTCCCACTACCACGCTGAAAGGCAGTGACTCGGCATTCAGTGAGCTTCAAGGCCTAGTGAGGCTGTGGACCCTGGTCTGCCCAGTCTTAGTTCGAGACTCTTGCCACTACCTGTCAGAGGAATTGGCAAAACGCCACAGGAAAAGATTTTGCAAGTATGCAACCGTCTATCAATCTGAGCACGATTGCCTTAGCCCATGCTAGACCCCAGCCATGCTTAGGCAGCTGCAGAATGCTGCTACATGTATGATATTAAGTGTGGTAAAAGAGCCAGGATGCTTCCCTGGATGTTTGATCATGGACCATATTAGAAATGTAACTGTATTTGTGTTTCTCCTCCTGCTGCAGGTCTCACTGTGGCTTCGGAAGAGGCTACTGGGTAAGTTTCTTCACTTAAAGTCTTTGCAAAAGAGCTGGACAATATTGATGCTGCTTCTGTGCAGTCGCTTCTACTGTGAGCCCGATTGTGATGCACACTTCCACAGTCTGCAGCTTTCCTCATTGTCAGGGAACTGACATCGGAGCCAGAAGTGGAAGCAGGGCTCCCAAGCGATGCCAGAGAAGGGCCAAGCAGGGAGAGAGGGGACTCAGCAGCTGGGGAAGGAAATCAGCGTAACACCAGGGATAAAGGGGGGCGGATGGGGAATCGGAGAGAGGGCTCCAGGACTCTTCGCCGGAGATCAGCGGGGCGAGCACAGGTCCTCCGCTACCCACACCCACCCTGCGCAGAAGACTTCCGCGCAGGGAAAGTAGGCGGAGACTTGGTGTCAAGGAACTTCTTTGCTGATAGAAGTTCAAGAAACGCCCATTGACGGATTCTGCTAGCGACTTAACAGCCACGAAGTGAAGGGCTGTGCAGCCAGGAAAGGTTTAACCAGGCTACCTAGCCAGGAGTGGCGGCAACTTACGCACGAGCAACCCCATATAACCATTACAGCAATCCGTCAGTCCCTGATGTTGCTTGTGCACAGCGACAGACAGGCAGCACCATGAGCCAAACCGGAGGAGCTGGCGCCACGGAGCAGGCAGCTGGAGTGCAAAATCTGGTGGAGAGGAACTGAGATTTAGAACAGCATATGGCTCTGCTGACGGCGCGGCTAGACGAAAGGCGGCCTCAGGATGCATAGGTCAGACCCACCCTCGTCGCAAGGAAGGTACCGGGACTGGTATACAAGTTTGGGGGGAAGCCCCAGGACTATAACGCGTTCCGAATGGAAATAGAGTACGCGTTGGAACTGCAGCATAATGACTTTGCTGATGATGGGGAAAGGGTAGCCTATATTGTTGGGCATCTGCAGGATGGGGCCCGGGAATGGATCAGGCCCCTAATGGCGACGCAAAATGCTGCCTTGAAGGACCTTAGGAAATTTTTTGGCGCGATGGATGCACTGTATTCCAGTGAAGTTGAGCAAAATGTGACTCGCCGGGAATTGATGGGGTGCAAGCAGGGGAGCCAATCAGTTAGAGACTACTGGTCGCGTTTTGTGATGCTGATCCACCGGCTCGGGTGGGATCTGGACTCTGAGCCCATTCTAATGTTGTTTGAGGAGGGGTTGTCCCCAACGGTGAAGGATGAGCTTTCCCATGCGCCCTGCCTGCAGTCGATGGATCAACTGACCAAGGCTATGCTTTCGATTGGAGTACGACAGGAAGTGCGGGCTCAGGAGAAGCGCGAAGGGAACGTTGCCATGACTACCGCATTCCTGAAATGCTGAGGCAGTCTTCCCAGCCAGCTGAGCCAATGGAGATAGATGGCGCGCGCGCACGCGAGGTTTCAAACTCCAGTGAAGGTCTCAAGAAGGAGGGAAAGGATTGGAAAACCACTGAGAAGTGTTTCCTCTGCCAACGGCCAGGACATTTTGCCAGGGTCTGCCCTCAAAGAAAGGCATGGCAAGGGATGGTGGGAGCCACTGGCTGTGAGGAGGGGGAAAGGGGGCAGGCGCAGGGAAACGCCAACGCTTGGCTGCCACTCAGCGGGCACAGCAGCCAGGCCAGCAACCAAGGCAGATCCTCCAAGGCAGCTATAGCCATAGAAGTGGTGCTAGAACTCCCGAATGGGCACCCAGTCAAGGAGAAGGCGCTGCTGGATTCAGGCAGCTCCTGCAATTTCTTCAGCAAGAAGGAGGCGCATAGACTACCCCCTCCATAGGCCCTTTGACTGCCAAATCCACTTACTCCCAGGGGCTCAGCTGCTGGTGGGTAAACTGTATGCCATGTCTGACCGGGAAATGCAGGAGTTGCGGGAATTTATTGACAAGAACCTGAAAAGAGGTTTCATAAGAGAATCAAAGGCGGTGGGGGGCAGTCCGGTGTTCTTTGTGGACAAAAAGGATACTAATCAGCCTAGATTAGTCATAGATTTCAGGGCCTTGAACCTTGTATCAGAACCCGTGACCTTCCCAATGCCCAGGATTGACGACATTTTAACACGGGTGAGGCAGGGGAAAATTTTTACCAAGCTGGACCTCAGGGGAGCGTACAACCTGATTAGAATGAGGGAGGGGGACGAATGGAAAACCACCATGTTCACCCCCCTGGGGGCCTTTGAGTACTTAGTTATGCCATTTGGATTACAGTCAGGCTCCGCCTGTTTTCAAGCTTTCATGCACCACGTGTTGGGGTCCCTATTGTACAAGAACTGCGTAGCCTTTTTGGACGACGTCTTAATTTATTCGGACAATGAGAAGCAACATGTCAGAGACGTCAGAGAAGTGCTAAAGAGACTGCAGAAGCACCAGTTGTGGGTCAAGCTGGCCAATTTCACGCCAGAGAAGTCGAGTTTCTGGGGTACAAGTTGTCAGACAGGGGCCTAGCTATGGACCCCAGCAAGGTGCAGGCGGTGCTGGAGTGGAAGACCCCAAAAACCCGGAAGGACGTGCAGAGGTTCCTAGGGTTCAGCAACTTCTACCGGAAGTTCATCAGGAACTTCGCCCACTTGACAGATTGTCTCAGTAGCAATCCTTCGAAAGGCTGAAGAAGGCGTTCGCTTCGGAAGAGCAGCTCCTGCACGTGGATCTGCAGAAGCCAATGAGGCTGGAGACCGCCGCGTCAGACCAGGCCATCAGAGCTGTACTGTTGCAGCCAGGGCCCCAGCAGAGCTGGAGGCCGTGCGCCTTTTTCTCGAGGAAGCTGAGCAAGTCGGAGCAAAACTACACGGTGTATGACCGCGAACTGCTTGCAATTTATGCAGCATTTCGACGATGGAGACATCTGCTAATAGGGGCGCAGCACAAGATCCAGGTGTGTACGGATCACAAGAACTTGGAATACTGGAGGACTGCGCGAGTACTCAACCAGAGACAGATTCGATGGGCACAGGAGTTCTCCAAGTTTTTCTTCAAGATCCGGTACGTGCCAGGGGAGGAGAACGTAAGAGCAGATGCTCTCTCCCGGAAGCCGGAGTACATGGAAGGAGAGGGACCGCCGGAAGTCAGACACGTGTTCCCCGAGAACCGATGGGTGTGTGGGGGAGTGTTGGTTGGGAAACGAGAACTAGCCGGGCTTACTAGAAACAACAAATTCGCTCAAACAAAAATCAGGGAACTCCGGAACGGAAGGGAAAACCAGGGAGGGTTTGAGGAAAAGGAAGGGGTACTGTACTACAAGGGAGCGCTGTACGTACCGGTGGAGACCTTGAGGGGAAGGGTACTCAAACAACTCCACGACAAGCCAACAGCGGGACATTTTGGTCAACACAAAACCATGTTGCTTGTCACCAGGCAGTTCTGGTGGCCAAGGGTAAGGGAAGATGTACGGGAATATGTACGGGGGTGCAACCACTGCCAGAGGGCAAAGGGGGTGAGGGCTACTCCCGCAGGGTTACTGGAACCCTTACCCACACCGGGAAGACCCTGGGAGGTGGTATCCATAGATTTTATGACAGATTTGCCCAAATCAAGGGGGAAGACAGCAGTCATGGTAGTAGTTGATCTAACAAAAATGTGCCATTTCATAGCTTGTTCGCATGCGGTAACAGCAGAGGAAACAGCCAGGTTGTTTGTAGATCACATCTTCAGGCTGCATGGAGCTCCCTCGAGGGTCATCTCGGATCGCGGGAAACAATTTACTTCCTGGTTCTGGAGGAAGCTCATGGGCTTGCTACAGGTCGAGGTGGGCTTCTCGACGGTGAGACACCCGGAAACCAACGGGCAAGCAGAAAGAGCGAACAGTATACTCCAGCAATACCTATGCTGCTACGTCAGCGAGAGACAGAACGATTGGGTAGAGAAACTAGCGCTGGCCGAATTTGCATACAATAACGCTGAACATGTGTCCACGGGAATAAGTCCGTTCATGGCCAATTATGGGTGTCACCCCAGGGCCTTCCCGGGGAGGGGGGAGGAAGGGTGGAGCATACCTGCGGCAGAGCAGTTTGTGGAAGAAATGGAGGCCTTGCACCAGCAACTTAAGATGAACTTGGAACGGGCCAAGGAAATTTACAAGAGGCAGGCAGACAAGCACCGTCGGGAAGGGGGACCATAAGGATGGGAGACCGGGTGTGGTTGTCAACCCAAGGGTTACCTTTTAAGGGAGGGTGTAAGAAGTTGCAGCCAAGGCGGCTGGGACCTTTTGAGGTAACACAGCAGGTGAACCCCGTGGCATTCAAGCTCAAGTTGCCTGACAGCATGAAAATACACCCGGTGTTCCATAGGTCCCTACTCTCACCGTACAGGGAGGGGCGGGAATTCCCGGGGCGAGAGGGAGAAGTCACCACACACCCACAGGTAGAGGAGAGGGAACACCACAACCAAGCCACGGAAATACTCGATTCAAGGTGGCGAGGGCGCCAGGTGGAGTACTTGGTAGCTTGGGAGGGAGAACCCGAGTCAGAAAACACGTGGGTTCCAGCGGAGGCCATCAGTGATGGGTATCTTGCGGAGGAGTTCCACAGCCTGTTCCCAGATAAACCTAAACCACTAGCGAGATTCTGGGAGGAGCAATTTGGAACCACAGATGATGAAGAGGATTTTGTGGGTTTTCCTGCCTCTGAAGAGGAGGGAGGAGAGGCGTCAGAGGAAGAGGAATCGGACTGGGAGGGACACCCCGCGGGAAGAGATTGGAGCGGGTGGGAAGCGGAGTTTGAATCCTCAGGGGATGGTGACAGCTCCTTCCAGGGATTCCCCGCAACCATTACACTCATGTTCCAACAGTGCAGTGCCACCTTGTGCAAACAGAAAGTTATGGAGAGACCATGCAACTTTTTTTCTTTTGAAAGTTTGCAATTCAATAAAAAAAAATTAATCCCTCCTTGCAAATTTAAAGCGTGCCTGCTGTTCAATTGACGTTGATAAGTTTCCCCATGTTCTCCCTCAGTATATTAGGGCATAGCAATGCCAAACAGATGCACCCCAGAAAGACTCCCTTAAAAATCCATTCTTCACTACACAGTTGTACATTGCAACACTGACTCAATAAATACTTAGGGCTCAATTTTTGCCCTGTGTCTATAAAGAAATTATTTTATTTGGTTTGTTCTGACAGCCTGACTTTTCTTTTGGATGCAAGGATAAGTGGCAGTTTGTTGGGCTTTAGTCATATGTATTCCAGATATGGCATGCAATGAGCTCGATCCATTTTGCATTCCTGACAAGGTGTTTCTTTTACCAGGTTATCAAAGAGAAAGAATAGTTGCTCATCTTCTAGTCTCTAGCCTAAAAAATTGCAAATCAATAAAGATAATGCAAACAAACCTCTTTTTCTTGTCTTACTAGATCTCAAGCTCCCCCAACTTTTAGAATCGAAGGTAGTCCCCAACTGAATCCACGTATTCATTTAAGCAGAGGTCCAATACCCATAGTAGCCATCCCCGCTAATGAGAGACGTCTTGCAGACTTGTATCTAAGAGCAGCACCACCCCAAAGGAGAACAAGTACTCCCACTATGCAGGAGGGTCAGGAAGAGCTTGATTCAGAGGATTCGGAACAAAGGCCAGAAACATCCGAGGAGGCTGTAAGGTCTCTAACCAGTAAGTTTCAATAACGTGAGATATGCATTACATTCTCTTTCTGTTTTCCCTCCTTCCTTCCAGTATTATGGTTTCACCTTGCAGCAGACTAGCTGGGAATGGGCAGCAAATTTGGGGTTTTTTGCAAGTATGCAACAGTCTGTCAATCTGAGAACGATTGCCTTAGCCCATGCTAGACCCCACCATACTTAGGCAGCTGCTGACTGCTGCTACATGTATGATATTAAGTGTGGTAAAAGAGCCAGGATGCTTCCCTTGATGTCTGATCCTGGTCCATATTGGAGATGTAACTCTATTTGTGTTTCTCCTCCAGCTGCAGGTCTGACTGTGGCCTCGGAAGAAGCTACTGGGTAAGTTTCTTCACTTAAAGTCTTTGCCAAAGAGGTGGACAGTATTGACGCTGCTTCCGTCCAGTCGCTTTTACTGTGAGCCCAATCGAGATGCACACTTCCACAGCCTGCAGCTTTCCTTGTGTTCCAACAGTGCACTGCCACCTTGCGTGGACAGGCGGAGCCCCCAGATCCCGCACCCCCCCCGTCATGTGGAATAACGACTCAAGACAATGTGCTATGGGATTAAATTGGCCACAACTTTATTAAATTTCAAATGTGGGTAGACTTTGACTCAGGCATTGGGCATTATCCCTCCCCAGTCCAGGGACCTAGGGAGCATCAGGGTTATCCAGGTGGGGGGGGATGGTCCGGCTCTGGAGAACATATGTTCAAGCAGAGATAGCCGCCCCCGTTACGCTGCTGCCGTAGGGGAGAGCAATGACGACCTCTAGGCGTACGGTCAAAGCCTCCCTTGAGAAACCCCTTTAACTGGGAACCCTGGTATCGCCGCTGCAAGGGGAAGATAGACTAAAGGATTCCGCCCAAGGCCTGATACCGCCAAAGTTGTGACGTTTTGCTACGGGAAAGGCAAAACCTGCAAATGTAGGGGAATTCCTTTCTTGCCGTTTAACAGCGACCTTGACGTAGCAGCGCCTGCATACCTGTGAAGAAAAGTTAACCTGCAAAATAAGATATTAATTGTGGGTGGGTAGGGAGGGAGAAGCTCTGGAGCCAAGTGAGGATTCCCAGGTAAGATCCTGCCTGTATTGTGTGGGCAGGTAGTCCCTCCCCTACCTGGCCTGGTCTCCTTGGCAACGCTTCCCCCAGGTGGGATTGGACAACTGACTGAGGTAGGCGGAGACCTCCAGGTATCCCACCTGAGGGAAGGTGAAGCCAAGCCTATGCTGATGGAGCCGCTCCAGATACGGGGTCTGCACGCGTCCACGCACAGGGCTCCCCCCGTTTTATGCGGGGAGCGGTCATTGTTCAAACAGAAAGTTACGGAGGGACCATGCAAGTTTTTTTCTTTCGGAAGTTTGCAATTCAATAAAATGTTTTTTAATCCCTCCTTGCAAATTTAAAGTGTGCCTGCTGTTCAGTTGACATTGATAAGTTTCCCCATGTTGTGCCTCAGCATATGAGGGCATAGCAATTCCAAACACATGCACCCCAGAAAGACTCCCTTAAAAATCCATTCTTCACTACACGGTTGTCCATTGCAACACTGACTCAATAAATACTTATGGCTCAATTTTTGCCCTGTGTCTATAAAAAAATTATTTTATTTGGCTTGTTCTGACAGCCTAACTTCTTTTCTTGCATGGAGGAGTAAGTGGCGGTTTGATCCACATAGGTCTTCCCCACCTTGCATGCCTGACAAGATGTTTCTTTTATCAGGTTGCCAGAGACATCTTCTAGTCCTCAGCCCCAAACATCTCAACTGGATCAAGCTTGTGCAATGGATGATTCAACTTTGCATCCTGCTACATCTCAGAGGGCCTCAGACTCTGGAATCCTAGATGTTCCCCACCAGGAAATAAGCACTCCTTCAACAAGAGGACCAATGCCCACTGTCGTAATCTCTGGTACTGAAAGGTCTGAGGCAGAATTGAACATGGAGACCAATATACAGAATCTGCCTCAGGAACCAAGGCCAGAAACACCCATGGGGAGTCCGACCGGTAAGTTTCAATATAGTGAGATAACCATTACATTCTCTTTCTTTCTGTTTTCCTTCCTTCCTTCCTTCCTTCCTTCCTTCCTTCCTTCCTTCCTTCCTTCCTTCCTTTTGGTATTATGCAGCTCCTTGCAGCAGACTAACTGGGAATGGGCAGCAGAAGTTTCTTTCTTTCTTTTTGGGGTTCTTCTTCTTGAGGTTTCTTTCCACGCCTGAAAACTTTCCGTATAGCCTCTAATGTCCTACAGGGCCAAAGTAGTGATTTAAAATGGAAGTGGATGTAACTGCATAATTTTACCCCAAGCACAGCAGGATTTGGTCTTGAAACACGTGCTCCCTATTCGCCCTCCCCCACTCTTATTTATTATTATTAATTATGTGGTGCAAGCCTTAAATTCATGAGGGAAAACACACCCCTATCCTTAACCGCTTAGCCATATTTTTGGTTCTTGGGACAGAAATATGCTGCTAAAGTGTCCGATCCTTGCTGCCCGTCCCCAATTCTGAGCCAAGCAGGTCTTCTGCCCCTTTGGAGCAATGCATCAACTTTATGTGATCGAGAGAAGTGAAGCTACTGTGGAACCGTTGCTCTGCCAAGTCCTCAAGGGGCGGTACATAGTTCCTCTCCCTCCCATTTATTCCCACGACCACGCTGAAAGGCAGTGACTCGGCATTCAATGAGCTTCAAGGCCTAGTGAGGCTGTGGACCCTGGTCTGCCCAGTCTTAGTTCGAGACTCTTGCCACTACCTGTCAGAGGAATTGGCAAAAAAACACAGGAAAAGCTTTTGCAATTATGCAACAGTCCATCAATCTGAGAACTTTTGCTTAGAACATGCTAGACCCCAGCCATGCTTAGGCAGCTGCAGAATGCTGCTCCGTGTTTGATATTAAGTGTGGTAAAAGAGCCACGGTGCTTCCCTGGATGTTTGATCATGGTCCATATTGGAGATGTAACTCTATTTGTGTTTCTCCTCCTGCTGCAGGTGTGAGTGTGGCTTCGGAAGAGGCTACTGGGTAAGTTTCTTCACTTAAAGTCTTTGCAAAAGAGGTGGACAATATTGATGCTGCTTCTGTGCTGTCGCTTTTACTGTGAGCCCATTCGAGATGCACACTTCCACAGCCTGCAGCTTTCCTCGTGCTCCCAACAGTGCACTGCTCCCATGTGAAAACAGAAAGCTATGGAGGGACCATGCAACTTTTTTTCTTTTGAATGCTTGCAGTTCAATAAAATGTTTTTTTAATCCCTCCTTGCAAATTTAAAGCGTGCCTACCGTTCAATTGACATTGATAAGTTTCCCCATGTTTTGCCTCAGCATATGAGGGCATAGCAATTTCTAACACATGCACCCCAGAAAGACTCCCTTAAAAATCCATTCTTCACTACACGGTTGTCCATTGCAACACTGACTCAATAAATACTTATGGCTCAATTTGTGCCCTGTGTCTATAAAGAAATTATTTTATTTGGCTTGTTCGGACAGCCTGACTTCTTTTCTGGCATGGAGGAGTAAGTGGCAGTTTGATCCACATAGGTCTTCCCCACCTTGCATGCCTGACAAGATGTTTCTTTTATCAGGTTGCCAGAGACATCTTCTAGTCCTCAGCCCCAAACATCTCAACTGGATCAAGCTTGTGCAATGGATAATTCAGCTTTGCATCCTTCTACATCTCAGAGGGCCTCAGACTCTGGAATCCTAGAGGTTCCCAACCGGGAAAGAAGATATTCTTTAAGAAGAATACCAATGCTCTTGGTCGTAGTCCCTGCTATTGAAAAGTCTGCAGCAGATTTGAAAATGGAGAGCTATCTACAGAGTAGGTTTGAGAAACTAAGGCCAGAAACGTCCACAGAGACTTTAAATATTCCGACCAGTAAGTTTCCATATCATGAGATAACCATTACATTCTCTTTCTTTCTGTTTTCCTTCCTTCCTTTCGGTATTATGCAGCTCCTTGCAGCAGACTAACTGGGAATGGGCAGCAAAGGTTCTTTCTTTCTTTTTGGGGTTGTTCTTCTTGAGGTTTCTTTCCACACCTGAAAACTTTCCATATAGCCTCTAATGTCCTACAGGGCCAAAGTAGTGATTTAAAATGGAAGTGGATGTAACTGCATAATTTTACCCCAAGCACAGCAGGATTTGGTCTTGAAACACCCGCTCCCTATTCGCCCTCCCCCACTCTTATTTATTATTAAGAATTATATGGTGCAAGCCTTAAATACATGAGTGAGCTTCAAGGCCTAGTGAGGCTGTGGACCCTGGTCTGCCCAGTCTTAGTTCAAGACTCTTCCCACTACCTGTCAGAGGAATTGGAAAAAAGCCACAGGAAAAGATTCTGCAATTCTGCAACCGTCTATCAATCTGAGCACAACTGCCTTAGCCCATGCTAGACCCCAGCCATGCTTAGGCAGCTGCAGAATGCTGCTACGTGTTTGATATTAAGTGTGGTAAAAGAGCCAGGATGCTTCCCTGAATGGTCCATATTAGAGATGTAACTCTATTTCTGTTTCTCCTCCTGCTGCAGGTGTGAGTGTGGCTTCGGAAGAGGCTACTGGGTAAGTTTCTTCACTTAAAGTCTTTGCAAAAGAGCTGGACAATATTGACGCTGCTTCCAGGCAGTCGCTTCTACTGTGAGCCCAATTGAGATGCACACTTCCACAGCCTGCAGCTTTCCTCATGTTCCCAACAGTGCACTGCCACCTTGTGTAAACAGAAAGTTATGGAGGGACCATGCAACTTTTTTTCTTTTGAAAGTTTGCAATTTGATAAAAAGTTTTTTAATCATTCCTTGCAAATTTAAAGCGTGCCTGCCGTTCAATTGATGTTGATAAGTTTCCCCATGTTTTGCCTCAGCATATGAGGGCATAGCAATTCCTAACACATGCACCCCAGAAAGACTCCCTTAAAAATCCATTCTTCACTACACGGTTGTCCATTGCAACACTGACTCAATATATACTTATGTCTCAATTTTTGACCTGTGTCTATAAAGAAATTATTTTATTTGGTTTGTTCTGACAGCCTAACTTCTTTTCTGGCATGGAGGAGTAAGTGGCGGTTTGATCCACCTTGCATTCCTGACAAGATGTTTCTTTTATCAGGTTGCCAGAGATATCTTCTAGTCCTCAGCCCCAAACATCTCAACTGGATCAAGCTTGTGCAATGGATGATTCAGCTTTGCATCCTTCTACATCTCAGAGGGCCTCAGACTCTGGAATCCTAGATGTTCCCCAACAGGAAATAAGCACTCCTTCAACAAGAGGACCGATGCCCACTGTCGTAATCTCTGGTACTGAAAGGTTTGAGGCAGAATTGAACATGGAGACCAATATACAGAATCTACCTCAGGAGCCAAGCCCAGAAACACCCATGGGGAGTCCAATCAGTAAGTTTTAATATCGTATGATAACCATTACATTCTCTTTCTTTCTGTTTTCCTTCCTTCCTTCCTTTCGGTATTATGTAGCTCCTTGCAGCAGACTAACTGGGAATGGGCAGCAGAAGTTTCTTTCTTTCTTTTTGGGGTTCTTCTTCTTGAGGTTTCTTTCCACGCCTGAAAACTTTCCGTATAGCCTCTAATGTCCTACAGGGCCAAAGTAGTGATTTAAAATGGAAGTGGATGTAACTGCATAATTTTACCCCAAGCACAGCAAGGTTTGTTCTTGAAACACGTGCTCCCTATTCGCCCTCCCCCGCTCTTATTTATTATTATGAATTATGTGGTGCAAGCCTTAAATTCATGAGGGAAAACACACCCCTATCCTTAACCGCTTAGCCATCTTTTTGGTTCTTGGGACAGAAATATGCTGCTAAAGTGTCCGATCCTTGCTGCCCGTCCCCAATTCTGAGCCAAGCAGGTCTTCTGCCCCTTTGGAGCAATGCGTCAACTTTGTTTTGTTTTTTTTAAAAAGATATTTATTAAAGTTTTATAGACAGAAAAAGGTTACAGAATAAAAAAAGAGAAAAAATAGAAATAAAAAAGATACAAAAATACAAATGAAAAATACAAAATACATAAAAAATAGATGAAAAATAGAGAACAATTAAAAACAGATCAATCTTTTCATGTCTTATATTTCATTTACTTATTTTCCTGACCTCCTCACGCCTCCCTTTTTTGTATTCCAGTTCACATGGTTAATTCAGCAAATCCTTACCCTCTTTGTTTTTATCTTAATTTTATATCTTAACATATTGAGCTTCATATTTTCATCTAATTATCAATCCATTTTTACATATTCTTTTAACTTTGTTGCTAAAACCGTCTCATTTCAATCCTACATCATTTTAACATTCATTAATTTTAAAAAGTTTCTGCAAATAGTCTTTAAATTTCTTCCAATCTTCTTCCACCAACTCTTCTCCCTGGTCTCGGATTCTGCCAGTCATTTCCGCCAGTTCCATATAGTCTATCACTTTCATCTGCCATTCTTCCAAGTTGGGTAGATCTTGTGTCTTCCAATACTTTGCGATGAGTATTCTTGCTGCTGTTGTTGCATACATAAAAAAAGTTCTGTCCTTCTTTGGCACCAATTGGCCGACCATGCCCAGGAGAAAGGCCTCTGGTTTCTTCAGGAAGGTATATTTAAATACCTTTTTCATTTCATTATAGATCATCTCCCAGAAAGCCTTAATCCTTGGGCATGTCCACCAAAGGTGAAAGAATGTACCTTCATTTTCTTTACATTTCCAACACTTATTATTGGGCAAATGATATATTTTTGCAAGCTTGACTGGTGTCATGTACCACCTGTATATCATTTTCATAATATTCTCTCTTAAAGCATTACATGCCGTGAATTTCATACCTGTGGTCCACAACTGTTCCCAGTCAGCAAACATTATGTTATGTCCAACATCTTGTGCCCATTTAATCATAGCAGATTTAACCGTTTCATCCTGAGTATTCCATTTCAACAGCAAATTATACATTCTTGATAATATCTTAGTTTTGGGATCTAACAGTTCTGTTTCCATTTTTTATTTTTCCACCTGGAAACCAATTTTTTTGTCCAATTGTAAGCCTCCCTTATTTGATAATAATGAAGCCAATCTCGCACTTTATCTTTTTATTTCTCAAAACTCTGCAATTTCAATTTGTCACTCTCCTGTTCCAAAATCTCCCAATATTTCGGCCATTTGGCCTCCATATTGAGCTTTTTCTGAGCCTTCTCTTCCATCGGTGATAGCCACCCTGGGGTTTTATTTTCAAGTAAATCTTTATATCTTATCCAGACATTAAATAATGCTCTTCTGACAATATGGTTTTTAAATGCTTTGTGTGCTTTAACCTTGTCATACCACAGATATGCATGCCACCCAAAAACGTTATTGAAACCTTCTAAATCCAAAATGTCTGTGTTCTCAAGAAGCAGCCATTCTTTCAACCAGCAAAATGCTGCTGATTCATAATAGAGTTTAAGGTCTGGCAGGGCAAATCCACCTCTATCCTTTGCATCAGTTAATATTTTAAATTTTATTCTGGGCTTCTTGCCCTGCCAGACAAATCTAGAAATGTCTCTCTGCCACTTCTTGAAACAGTCCATTTTGTCCAAAATTTGCAATGATTGAAATAGAAATAACATTCTTGGCAATACATTCATCTTTATAACAGCAATTCGACCAAACAAGGAAAGCTTCAAATTTGACCATATTTCAAGATCCTTTTTCACTTCTGACCAACATTTCTCGTAGTTATCTTTAAATAAATTTAAGTTCTTAGTGGTCATGTTAACCCCCAGGTATTTTACTTTCTTAACCAGTGTTAAACCCGTCTCCTTCTGAAACCTCTCTTTCTCAATCGGTGTTAAATTTTTCTCAAGAACCTTAGTCTTTAATTTGTTCAACTTAAATCCTGCCACTTGACCAAATTCCTGAATCAATTCTAATACTCTTTTAGTACTAGATTCTGGCTCCTGTAATGTCAATACTAAGTCATCTGCAAACGCTTTAAGTTTGTACTGTTTAGCTCCGACCTGAATACCTTTGATCAGATGGTCCCTTCTAATCATGTTTAGCAAAACCTCCAGGACCGAAATGAAAAGCAATGGGGAAATTGGGCAGCCTTGTTGTGTCCCTTTCTCCATCTTAAATTCTTCTGTCACCACGTTGTTAACTATAAATTTGGCCTTTTGTTCTGAGTAAATTGCACCTATACCATTTTCAAAACCTTGACCAACCCCCACCCCCTGAAGATTTTTCTTCATAAAACTCCAAGAAATATTATCAAAAGCTTTCTCCGCATCAACAAAAATCAAAACTGCTTTAGTATTAATGTTCACTTGCAGCTTCTCTAAAATGTTAATTATGTTTCTCGTGTTGTCAGACAAGTGTCTACCCGGGAGAAAGCCAGCTTGGTCTTTGTGTATCTCCTCAACTAGTACTTTTTTCAATCTTTTAGCCAAGATATCTGCAAAAAATTTGTAATCCACGTTAAGTAGGGATATGGGGCGGTAGTTCTTAAGTTGTGTTTTTTCAGACTCAGTTTTCGGTATGTGTAATGTAAGCTTCCTTCCACGACTCTGGCGCTTTCCCCCCCCTCCAAAATTTCATTACAAACCTCCTTTAGTGGTTGAATTAGCCAGAGATTTATAATATTTTGAGGTTATTTTTTAAAATGAATATTTATTAGCATTTTCTATAATAAAACAAAAACAAAAATATACAAAAAATAACAAACATACAAAAATACAAAACTTAAAAAACCCCAATTAAAAACACATACAATTTCAATTGCTTATTTTTTTAACTTATTTCTCAGACCTCCTCACACCTCCCCTTCTTGTATTCCAAATCAAATTATTAGCTCAGCAAATCCTTATTACTTATTTCTCAACTTTAACTTAATAATTTATTTTAACATATTATTATTTTACTTTTTCTCTTTCATCCTTTTCCTCAATTTATTTTTGCTAACCTTATTTTCATTTAATTTAATTCATTTTAAAAACCAATTTTACCTTATCCAAACTTAATGATCAATACTTATACATCAATACTCATTCTTAGAACATTTTTTCTAAGATCGACCAAAATTCCCTTCCACGGATTTCCCAGTTTTCATACCAATAGCAAACAAAATAAAAACAGAATAAATTGTAATTATGTACCCTTTGGATTCCCAAACTCCACCCCCCCTTTCCCGGTTTCAGCCCCCAACAAATGTCCATCAGTCTTGATCTACTATCAGCCTGGAGATCTCACATCTGAGGCTCTTGATTGTCTCTCAATTCCTCTCTGCCGGTCTTTTTGATAGTCCTTAATATTGAACACCAAATCTTGGAGAAGCTCCGGCCCAACAGGATCCATGTTTCTTCCAGCCAGACCTCCATACTTAAAAGTGGAGCCTACGGAGTATTCCAAATCTTGTTTCTTACTCCTTTCAAGTCCAAAAATCCCCAAAGCTCCAACTTCCACCTTAATCAAATTTGTAATCCTTAGGTCTTCAGATCTCCACATAAGAAGATCTCTCGATTTCTCAATCTCCAATTCAGGCCAGACTTTCCACATCAAGTTTCTTATTTTCTTTTGTTGCCCTCATGTCAGGCCTCAAGCTCTCCTTTGACATCTGCAAAATTACAGCTCCTCCTTCCTTTTCTTCAGAGACATATAATATTTTGAGGTTAAACCGTCTGGCCCTGGAGATTTGCCCAACTGCATATTCTGGATGGCACCTTCCACCTCCTGTTCTGTTATTTTATAATTCAGCATTAACTTATTTTCTTGAGAGATTTTTTGTAATCCGTTTGTTCTTAAAAACTGGTCTATATCAGTCTCTTTCTGTGGCCCTTGTGTATATAGTTGTTTGAAGTATCTCTGGAAGCACTTTCTAATCTCCAATGGATTCTGTAGCATCAACTTTGATGTGATCGAGAGAAGTGAAGCTACTGTGGAACAGTTGACCTGCCAAGTCCTCAAGGGGCGGTACATAGTTCTTCTCCCTCACATTTATTCCCACTACCACGCTGAAAGGCAGTGACTCGCCATTCAGTGAGCTTCAAGGCCTAGTGAGGCTGTGGACCCTGGTCTTCCCAGTCTTAGTTCAAGACTCTTGCCACTATCTGTCAGAGGAATTGGCAAAAAGGCACAGGAAAAGATTTTGCAAGTATGCAACAGTCCATCAATCTGAGCACTTTTGCCTTAGCCCATGCTAGACCCCAGCCATGCTTAGGCAGCTGCAGAATGCTGCTACATGTATAATATTAAGTGTGGTAAAAGAGCCAGGATGCTTCTCTGAATGGTCCATATTTGAGATGTAACTCTATTTGTGTTTCTCCTCCTGCTGCAGGTCTGAGTGAGGATTCGGAAGAAGCTACTGGGTAAGTTTCTTCACTTACAGTCTTTGCAAAAGAGGTGAACAATATTGATGCTGCTTCTGTGCAGTCACTTTTACTGTGAGCCCGATTGTGATGCACACTTCCACAGCCTGCAGCTTTCCTCATGTTCCCAACAGTGCACTGCCACCTTGTGCAAACAGAAAGTTATGGAGGGACCATGCAACTTTTTTTCTTTTGAAAGTTTGCAATTTGATAAAAAGTTTTTTAATCATTCCTTGCAAATTTAAAGCGTGCCTGTCGTTCAATTGACGTTGATAAGTTTCCCCATGTTTTGCCTCAGCATATGAGGGCATAGCAATTCCTAACACATGCACCCCAGAAAGACTCCCTTAAAAATCCATTCTTCACTACACGGTTGTCCATTGCAACACTGACTCAATATATACTTATGGCTCAATTTTTGCCCTGTGTCTATAAAGAAATTATTTTTTTTGGTTTGTTCTGACAGCCTAACTTCTTTTCTGGCATGGGGGAGTAAGTGGCGGTTTGATCCACATATGTCTTCCCCACCTTGCAAGTCTGACAAGATGCTTCTTCTATCAGGTGGCTACAGTTATCATCTAGTCCTGAGCCCCAAACATCTCAACTGGATCAAGCTACTGCAATGGATGATTCAGCTTTGCATCCTGCTACATCTCAGAGGGCCTCAGACACTGGAATCCTAGATGTTCCCCACCAGGAAATAAGCACTTCTTCAACAAGAGGACCAATGCCCACTGTCGTAATCTCTGGTACTGAAAGGTCTGAGGCAGAATTGAACATGGAGACCAATATACAGCCTCAGGAACCAAGGCCAGAAACACCCATGGGGAGTCCGACCGGTAAGTTTTAATATCGTATGATAACCATTACATTCTCTTTCTTTCTGTTTTCCTTCCTTCCTTCCTTTCGGTATTATGTAGCTCCTTGCAGCAGACTAACTGGGAATGGGCAGCAGAAGTTTCTTTCTTTCTTTTTGGGGTTCTTCTTCTTGAGGTTTCTTTCCACGCCTGAAAACTTTCCGTATAGCCTCTAATGTCCTACAGGGCCAAAGTAGTGATTTAAAATGGAAGTGGATGTAACTGCATAATTTTACCCCAAGCACAGCAGGATTTGGTCTTGAAACACGTGCTCCCTATTCGCCCTCCCCCACTCTTATTTATTATTATTAATTATGTGGTGCAAGCCTTAAATTCATGAGGGAAAACACACCCCTATCCTTAACCGCTTAGCCATATTTTTGGTTCTTGGGACAGAAATATGCTGCTAAAGTGTCCGATCCTTGCTGCCCGTCCCCAATTCTGAGCCAAGCAGGTCTTCTGCCCCTTTGGAGCAATGCATCAACTTTATGTGATCGAGAGAAGTGAAGCTTCCAAGTCCTCAAGGGGCGGTACATAGTTCCTCTCCCTCCCATTTATTCCCACTACCACGCTGAAAGGCAGTGACTCGGCATTCAGTGAGCTTCAAGGCCTAGTGAGGCTGTGGACCCTGGTCTGCCCAGTCTTAGTTCAAGACTCTTGCCACTACCTGTCAGAGGAATTGGCAAAAAGCCACAGGAAAAGATTTTGCAAGTATTCAACCGTCTGTCAATCTGAGCACTTTTGCCTCAGCCCATGCTGGACCCCAGCCATGCTTAGGCAGCTGCAGAATGCTGCTCCGTGTTTGATATTAAGTGTGGTAAATACGGTGCTTCCCTGAATGGTCCATATTTGAGATGTAACTCTATTTGTGTTTCTCCTCTTGCTGCAGGTCTGAGTGTGGATTCGGAAGAAGCTACTGGGTAAGTTTCTTCACTTAAAGTCTGCCAGGTAACTGCCATTGGAAAGGGGGAGGGAGGCAGGGGTTACAGAGAGCCTCCAGTGATTCTGAGAAGCAGCTCCTCGTCCAGCAATGGAGAAAGCCTCAACCACAAACGCTCCTTCCGTCACTCTGCTTGCGCAGAGTGGTGAAACATAAGGAGGGGAGGCAGAGATATGGGGTGGCTAAGTTCTTATGGACCACATAACAGCGGTCCTGAGAGATCTGCATTGGCTCCCAGTATGTTTCAGACACTGAGATCCAACGCTGAGGGCCTTCTGGTGGTTCCCTCATTGTGAGAAGTGAGGTTACAGGGAACCAGACAGAGGGCCTTTTCAGTAGTGGTGCCTGCCCTGTGGAACACCCTCCCTTCAGATGTGAAGAAAATAAGCAGCTATCTTATCTTTAAAAGACATCCGAAGACAGCCCTGTTTAGGGAATTTTTTAATATTTGATGCTGTATTGTTTTTAACACTTGATTGGAAGCTGCCCAGAGTGGCTGGGAAAACTCAGCCAGATGATGATGATGATGATGATGATGATATTATGATGATGATGATGATGATGATGATGCTGATGCTGGGGGAGAAACCGGAAAGGGGCACCCCTGGAATCTGCAAGTGACTAAGACGGACATGAACTGTGGAGTTGTGCACTGTAAATAGCTTGCACCAATAAAACCTGAAAAAGACAGGTCGGAGTCTTGCTTGGTTACTCATGAGCACCCACTGCACATCTGACAGCATTCTGGGAGTCTTTGTGGTTGCTCATGGGTAGCAGTGCAGATTTTTGGTGGCCCAGAGTAAGGGAGGATGTGCGGGATTATGGAAGAGGATGCGACGTGTGTCAGAGAGCAAAGAGGGAAAGGGCGGCCCCAGCGGGGTTGCTAGAACCCTCGCCAACGCCTGGGAGGCCATGGGAGGTGGTATCCATAGACTTCATGATGGACCTGCCCCTGTCCAGAGGTAAGACGGTAGTTATGGTGGTGGTGGATCTGCTGACCAAAATGTGTCACTTTATGGCATGCTCTCATGTAGTGACAGCAGAGTTGTTTGTGGATGGATCACATCTTTCGGGTAAGATCCAATTGTGGAAGACAGTTCACCTCGCGTTTCTGGCGCAAACTCATGAGTTTGTTGCAGGTAGACATGAGCTTCTCGACAGCAAGGCACCCACAAACTAATGGACAGGTGGAGGGAGCGAATGCTATTTTGCAGCAGTACTTGCGCTGTTGCATCAATCAGAGGCAGAATGATTGGGTGGAGAAGCCAGCACTGGCAGAGTTTGCGTACAATAATGCTGAACACGTGTCCACAGGGATGAGTCCCTTCCTTGCCAATTACGGGTGTCACCCCAGGGCCTTTCCAGGGTGGGAGGAGGAGGAATAGAGTGTACCGGCTGCAGAGCAATTTGCGGAAGAGAGGGAGGCCATACACCAACAGCTCAAGAAAACTCTGGAGAGAGCCAAGGAGGCGTACAAGAAGGAGGCAGACAAGGTCATCCAGGTGGGGGACAAGGTGTGGTTGTCACCTCAGGGGTTGCCCCTGAGAGGGGGGTGCAAGAAACTGCAGCCTAGGAGGGTGGACCCCTTTGAAGTGACACAGCAGGTCAACCCAGTAGCGTTTAGGCTAAGTTGCTGGATAACATGAGGATACAGCCGGTGTTTCACAGGTCACTGCTGTTGCCTTACAGGGAGGGGCACGGCTTCCCAGAGAGGGAGCAGGAGGAGCTCGCCTCACCGAGCGTAGAAGAAAGAGAACAATATAATGAAGCGACGGAGATACAGGACTCCAGGTGGAACGGAGATCAACTAGAATATCTAGTTGCTTGGGAGGATGCTCCCATTTCGGAAAACGCGTGGATTCCTGCGGAGCAGGTGACGGAGGCGTATCTCATAGAAGAGTTCCACGGTCTCTTCCCAGACAAGCCCAAACCCCCGGAGAGGTTTTTTGCAGAGGCGTTCGGATCTACAGACGACGAGGGGACCTTTGAGGGATTCCAATCCTCTGGGGAGGAGGAGGAAACGGGGAATGAAGTTGCTGAGACCTCTGATGTGGAGCGACGTTCTGAGGAGTCAGATACAATTTGGGGGGTTGGGGAAAAAATTTTTGAAGACGGATACCCTCCTCCGGTGGAGGAGAAGGAGGAGAAAAATATCTTCCTCGGCTTCACACCTCCCGATGCCAGGGAGTTGGATTATGTAAAGTGGGTGAAGGCCTGGGATATGCCACTCCAAAGGGTGGGGGAGGCATGGGCGTACAGAGAGCCCCCGGAGATTCTGAGAAGCAGCTCCTCTTCCAGCAGTGAAGAAAGCGACAATGAAGGGAGGTGAAGGGAGGGGAGGTGGAGATTTGGGGTGTCTAAGTTCTTATGGACCACATAACACCGGTCCTGAGAGATCTGCATTGGCTTCCAGTACGTCTCCCACTTATTCCCATTTAGCTTCAAGGCCTAGTGTGGCTGTAGACCCTGGTCTGCCCAGTCTTAGTTCAAGACTCTTGCCAGTACCTGGCAGAGGAACTGGCAAAACGCCACAGGAAAAGATTTTGCAAGTATGCAACAGTCTGTCAATCTGAGCACTTTTGCCTTAGCCCATGCTAGACCCCAGCCATGCTTAGGCAGCTGCAGAATGTTGCTATGTGTATGATATTAAGTGTGGTAAAAGAGCCAGGATGCTTCCCTGGATGTTTGATCATGGTCCATATCGGAGATGTAACTCTATTTGTGTTTCTCCTCCTGCTATAGGTTGGAACAAACGCCAGAAACATTCAAGGAGGTTTTAAAGTATTTCTGAATATCAAAATTAGCTGAATTTGCTAATTAAGTATATACAGTGGACACTCGGATTGCGAACGTGATCTGTGGGATGCACATTCGCAACCCGCGTCTGCGCATGTGCAGGTTGTGATTCAGTGCTTCTGTGCATGCCTGACCGCCGAAACCCAGAAGTAACCCATTCCAGTACAAACTGATCTTAAAAACATCTGGAACAAACTGGAAGACTGCATCCTCCTTGTCTCAAATAAGTTCCCCTCTGCCTCCTTAATTATTGGTGGGGACTTTAATGCAAGGTTAGGCCATTCAGACGAACAGCTAATCAACGAAAGTGGAATGGGTCCCCTAAATGCTAATGATGAACATTGGCCCCTATTCAGGCGTCATTCACTTGACCCAGTTACCAATTTTGCTGGTACATGTCTTTTTTTAATGGCACTTAGATTAAACCTTGTTATTTTAAACAGCCTCTCCTCGGGAGACTGCCCTGGCCAATTTACTTATTGGTCAGGCTTAAGGCATTCTGTTATTGACTACATCCTTGTCTCCCAAGAACTCTTTGATGAATATATTGAATTTTCTGTAGATATAAGAACCGAAAGTGACCATATACCCCTAAATCTTAAAAGGACTGAATTCTGGGAGCCCTCTAGATGTGCGCTCGCCCCACAGACACCTGATCCTAATGTTCTACAACAAACAGGCAGATCCAGAATTAAATGGTCCCCTTATGTTAATAACAATTTTAGCATTTGGACACAATAAATGGAAGGTCAACTCCTCTGGGCTGATCTGACCTCCAACGATACTGAAGAGACCTCCCCAATTGACCATTATAACACATTAATCCGAAAACTCCAACCGTTATTGTCAAGACTCAGGAGATCTAGCCACAATGAGTCCCCTACCAACAAAAAATGGTTTGACCGCGAATGCATCCAGGCAAAACTTATACTCAGGGAATGCTTTAAGGCCTTCCAGCAAAATCCTAACCCTATCACTAAATTAGAGTTACAACTTAAAAAAAAGAACTACAAAGAGTTACTAAAAACCAAAAAAAGAACCGCAGACTCTCTCATCTGGCAGGCCCTCATAAAAGCGTCAATAGAAAAAGACAATACCAACTTCTGGAAAATTATCTCCAGTCAAACCAAAGCTCCTAACGAGGGCACAATAATCCCTGCAAACTCATGGGAAGAGCACTATAAAGTGCTGTTTAGGGAACATCGACCTTCTGTGCTGTTTAACATCCCCTCAGATAATGATACACCATGGCCCCCAACATCTGAAACTGAAATCACTTCGTTAATTCTACAAATGAAATCTGGCAAAGCCCCAGGAAGTGATTTCATTGTCGCTGAACTTCTGAAAGCGCAAATAAATTGGTGGGCCCCGGTTCTTGCAAATTTATTTTCATATATAGATAAGACAACTGAAATCCCTAAAGATTGGGGACTGGCTATAATTGTTCCTATATTTAAAAAGGGCAACCCCTCTGACCCATCTAATTATAGACCAATTAGTCTTCTGAATGTGATCTGCAAACTTTATACAAAACATCTATGCCTAAAATTATGTGAATGGTTAGATCATAATGATTTGCTAGAAATTGAACAAGCAGGGTTTACATCTGGACGTTCCACCATTGATCACTGCTTAGTGTTAGATTATTTTGTCTATAAGTATGTGAAACATTGGAAAAAGTCATTGTATGCGGCCTTTGTGGACCTAAAGGCAGCATTTGATTCTGTATCCAGGGGTAGGCTCTGGGCCAAATTGACCAATATGGGTATTAACAGAAGGTTATTACTTCTGATGATTAAGCTTCATGAGAACAATACCCTCCAGATAAGACTCGCACAGGACAGCAGACTTTCTAGAGAAATCCCAGTCCAAAGAGGAGTTAGACAAGGATGCCTATTAGCCCCCTTTTTATTTAACATCTATGTTAACTCCCTGGTCACATGTTGCCGTGAAATCAAACCCCCCCCCCCCCCGTGTTCTCTAATGGCAGAAAAGTACCAGTTTTAATGTATGCGGATAACGCTGTTCTTCTCTCTCAAACCAAAGTGGGTCTGAAACGTGCCTTAGAAAAGTTTAGTGACCAATGTAACACTGAACTGTTAACAATTAACTTTGCCAAAACCAAAATTGTACATTTTAACCGCTCCTTCAGGAAAGATAATTGGAGCGTAAAGGGAAACGCCATTGAACAGACTAAGACCTTCCAATACTTAGGCATTACTTTCTCTTATAATGCCAAATTGTCAACACACCTGACCACATCAGCTATATCAGCAGGAAGAAGTGCAAATGCCATCCTTAGATTATTCAGAAGGAAAGGAGCTGGCTTCCTCCCGATGGCCCTAAAAGTTTTCCAGGCAAAATCTTTAGCCCAACTCCTGTATGGCTCTCAAATTAGCCCCTCTGCCAACCTTAAGACCCTTGAAACAGTACAATCAAAATTCTTAAGATCATTATTTGCTACCCCAAAGTGTACACCTAATGCAGTCCTAAGGCAAGAGGCAGGGCTGCCCAGAGTGGAATTAAAAGTCTGGGAGCAAGCAATATCCCTCTGGCTGAAAATCCATTACAATCCTAAGGGACTGTTACCTTGCTTCCTGGCCGCAGTTCCCTATCCTCCTTGGCTTATGCAAATAACTAACAAGATCAAACAAGTCGGCCTAAACCCTGAAAATCTTCTTATTGGAACTCTGAATAAGGCAAAAGCAATTATCACTCAGAGACTTTACGATGTCGAATTACAACAAGAAGACGCCCTACTCCCGGAGATGTATAGATGTTTAAAAGCCTGGCCTAATTTTGCAGCTGCCCCTTACTTAACTAACATCACTAACGAAGCTTATAGATGGGCTTTCTCTAGAGCCCGCTTTGAGACAATGCCCTCAGCAGTGCTGTACGGCAAATTCAGGCGGGTACCAATGCATGGGCGTCTCTGCCCCGTATGTCTAATAAGGTAGAATCTGTCACACACATCCTTCTATTTTGCGAATTTTATAGTGAAGAACGAGTTCAACTTATTTTGCCGCTTTTATCAAAATTTATACCCCTACAACATTATTTGGAATCCTCCCCCGAAATTCTACGAAAATACCTTCTGGAAGACTCCTCAAGATCAATATCATATGAGGAGGCCAAATTTTGCACTTTAGTAATCAGGAAGCGTAAATCTCTTCTGTTGAATGGCACACTACGAAGTTCCCTTGTGTAATCTTTTTTTTCTGATGTTGTTGTTGATTTCTTTTTGTTTGATCTTGTGGTGTTTAGTGTCACTGGCTTTTGCCGCAATAAAACTTGATGATGATGAGTACTTCTGGGTTTCGGCAGTCTGAAACCCAACCTGCCAAAAAAACGCAACCTGAAGCGGCTGCAACCCGAGGTATGACTGTACTTTTAATATATATTGTTATAAAACTTCTGGTTAATTCAATCATCCTGCCAGTGATCTTATTTGTTTATAGTTTATTTTTTTATACAATAAACCATTTCCATTCATCTATTATAAGTTTCTTATCTTGATTTCTTATTTTTCCAACAAGTTTTGCCATTTCTGCATATTCCATAATTTTTTGTATCCGTTCTTCCTTTGCTGGGACTTCTTCTTCATTCCATTTTTGGGCAGGTAACATTCTTACCGCTGTAGCTGCATACATGAACAAATTTCTATACAGTGGGTAGTTTTACCTTGCAGCAGGTAAAAAGGTAAAGGTAAAAAACGCCTGGATGGTTAAGTCCTGTCAAAGGCGACTATGGGGTTGCGGTGCTCATCTTGCTTCAGGCCAAGGGAGCTGGCATTTGTCCGCATGACAGCTTTCTGGGTCACGTGGCCAGCATGACTAAACTGCTACTGGCGCATGGAGAACCGTGACAAGTGCCAGAGCACATGGAAACACCATTCACCTTCCCGCCACAGCGGTACCTATTTATCTATTCACACTAGTATGCTTTCAAACTGCTAGGTGTGCAGGACCTGGGACCAAGCAAAGGGAGCTCACCCCATCAGGTGGATTCTAACCGCTGACCTTCTGATCCACAAGCCCAAGAGGCTCAGTGGTTTAGAGCACAGTGCCACTTGCTCCTTTGCAGCAGACTAGTTGGGAAATGGATAGTAGAAGTTTTGGGGTTCTTTTGCTTGAGGAGTCTTTCCACTCTCTCCTGAAAACTTTCTGCATAGCTTCTAATGTCCTTCAAGGCCAAAGTACAGTGGTACCTCAGGTTACAGATGCTTCAGGTTACAGATGCTTCAGGTTACAGACTCCGCTAACCCAGAAATAGTACCTCGGGTTAAGAACTTTGCTTCAGGATGAGAACAGAAATTGCGCTACAGTGGCAGCGGGAGGCCCAGTTAGCTAAAGTGGTACCTCAGGTTAAGAACAGTTTCAGGTTAAGAACGAATTAACCCAAGGTACCACTGTAAAGTGTTTTAAAATGGAAGCAGATGTATTGGATTAATTTTACTCTAAGCACAGCGAGACTTGGTCTTGAAACGTCTGCTTCCTATTCTTTCCTATTGAAATTCACTTCGTTAGTTGGGGCCCAATTCTCCAATCTGTTAAGGTCACTTTGCATCCCAGTATTAGCTACTCCTCCCAGTTTTGTGTCACTGGTAAATTGGATGAACATCCCCTCAATTCCTTCGTCCAAGTCATGTATAAAGACATTGAACAACAGTGGGCCCAGGACAGAACCCTGCAGTACCCTACTTATTACCTTTTATCAGGATGATGAGGAACCGTTTGGGTTTGGTCATCCAGCCAGCTACTAATCCACCTAACAGAATCCTCATTCAGTCCACCAGCTTCTATGCAAGAATATCATGGGTGTTGTTTTTTTTCAAAAGCCTTACTGAAATCAAGATATGTCATTTACCAACTATATGGATGTTAATAATGGGACAACAAAAATAGATTTTATGCGCTCTAATAGTAGCCAAGAGGCTGATATATATTTTTATATCTTAATATAATGTTTTTCCCATTGACACAGTTGTGTGTTGTGTTCTTTGTTCTTTCTCTTTGTATCACTTTACAGTGGAATGATTCCACTAGAACCTTGGTTCCCAAACTTAATCCATTCTGGGAGTCTGTTCAATTCCTGAAACAGTCTGGGAACGAAGGCAAGGCTTTTGATTGGCTGCAGCAGCTTCCTGCAGCCAATCAGAAGTTGCGGAAGCCGTGCTGGGCATTCAACTTCCAAAGAACATTCCAAAGAACCGGAACAATTACCTCCGGTTTTCGTTTGTTCGGGAGCCAAGGTTCCACTATATTACTTTATAATTGAAAAAACTAATAAAATATCAATAAATTTTTTATTAAAGTATATACTATGTTTGGTGGGTGTGATATTGGGTTGGATGGAGTGAATATTGTTTTTATATAGCAGACAGATGAAGAATTGGAAGTTCTTTACTTTCTGAATCTTAATTTTCTATCTTTCTCTTTTAATTTCTTTCTTTCTTTCTTTCTCCTCCTCAATTTCTCCACACACACACCCTACCACTTTGCATGTTTTTATTGTATCTAGATAAAATTATTAGTTGGTTTAAAAATAGAGAAAATATATTAAATTTTTCATTATAAACCTTAATAAAATTTATTTTAATAAATCAAGATATAATATGTCAACAGCATTCCTCCAATTCCCTAACCCTGGGCTATGGCCTGAGAGACTCAGCTGTGCCAGAAAAGAGGTGCAGGGACTGCTGGGTAGACCAAGTGGTCTACACCACTACGTTTACACCTTCATTGGAAAAGGGACTAAAGAGTCTTTCCTTCCTTTTTATTTTCTATGAGAGCTGCATATTCTGTGAAAGGACTATGGTAATTTAACATTTATCTTTCTTATGGACTCTCTGGACGTCCTTCTTTTTTAATATTCACAACTATTTTCAATCCTGCTATCAGTAGCATTTGCTTCTGCAAATGTTTTGGGGCTCATGTACTCCTTTGTTTCCAGCTCATGCATGTCCTGCAACTTCCTGTTAAAATCCTGTAAATTTTCATCTCACAAGTTTTCTGAGGCTCTTTAGGGGGGTTCCCCACTTTTGTTGTGTCCCTCCATACGGCAATAATGTGGTAAGGCTGGGGAAACATCACAGAACAATTAGTAAAGCAGAAGGATGCATGGGCAGTCAAAAACAAATTCACCACTAATGCACTGTTGTGCCAATGACACGTTGTGGAATTGCATCATTCTGGAGGGACCCTTTCTATTTGTCAGAGATGGATGTTCAGAGAACAAATTAGGGACACTTCCAGGTTATTATTATATTACCTATGGGATTCAGTCACATACTCACAAATTCAGGTTGCAGAATTAAAGGGAATTGGGCATTAAGATAAAATCCTGCCAAATCTCCTTCTCTTTCATTTTTTTCTTTTTCTGGGTGTCTGGGACTTTGCCCAAGCCAGGCAGGACTACCACTGAAGAAACAAAATGGTGGTCCTGTTACACTGCCCCACCAGGCTTAGGTTTGTATAGCACTTTTGTGCGAACTGAGATTTTTGCTCTCCTTTGCGCATTAAAACTCTGTTTTAAAGTTGTAGCCCTCATTGATTATTATATTTTTATTAACATTTTCAGGAAGACCTTGGCTTAGGCATTGGGTGTGTATCCCTCCCAGTCAGGGGACTGAGGCACAGTCAGGGTTAATTGGATCCAGGGAGGGGGCACTGCAAGACTTTTATTTTACGCAGCAAGCCAGGGCCCTTTTCTGTGCAACCCAGGGGAGTTAACTGACAACCTTTCAGTGTATGGCCAGAGACTCCCTTCACACAAACCCCTTTAACAGGGAACCCTGGAATCACCGCCGCACGGGGTGGGGGGTGAGTCACCCCTTCACCCCCCCCCCCCATTTAGGGAAGATAGACTAAAGGATTTCGCCCAAGGCCTAAAACCACCAAAGTTGTGACAATTGCTATGGGGAAGGCAAAACCTGAAGAGCAGGGGGAAATTCCGTTCCGGTTTTTTTAACAACAACCATCATAACCACATAAGACGTGCCCAGTTGCATCAGTTTAGAGGTCTATCTGGCCCAGTATTCTGTTTCCTACCGTGACCAGCAAGCAAGCAAGAGGCCTGCAAGCAAGACATGATTGCAATACCCATGTTCTTGCAACTGGCATTCTAAGGCATACCATTATCGCTTCTCTGGAACCCTCAAGTGGAAGTCCAGCAAGCACAAGTTAAAAATAGGCCATAATTTAATTGCCATTAAAGGAAGACCATCCACACAGCCCATAATATAGAAAGTTTGAGGTATGCCATACAATGTGCCACAAGGGAAAGTGTGTGTTTCTCTGTTCCAGAGCCCCAAAAAGGATCAGATAGGAAGGGGAACAAATTTCTTTTCAAGTTTTAAGGTGCTTTTGTTTGTTCATTCCGATATAGTAGTAAAAAAGCATTTTTGTGTCTGTGTGTTTCTGTATTGAAATATAAATGAAAAACATTTGGTTCAGTACTACTGATGTGATACAAGTGCTAAGAAAGTGCAGGACGAATTGAAGTGTGGACAGAACCTGAGTCTCCTGGGCTAGAACTGACTGTTGAAGCAGCCGCAGCATTCAGAGAAGCAGCTATTGACACACATGACCTAAACAAGCCTCTATGGTGCATTAACGCCTGGATACCCCAGGTCAGCCCTGGAGATCTGGCAACCCTGGATAAAGGGAAACTTAGATGGTAAAGTCTTGTCATACAACAACTCCTTATTTCTGCTCAATGACTCCCATTTGTTCTGTAATAAATCTAGTTTTATTCACAAGTCCTCCCTGGTCTAAGGTTACCAGACGTCCCCATTTCCCATTTCCCCATTTCTATTATGGACCGTCCCCGGATTTACAAATCAATCCATCAATTTAGTAGGAAGTTGAAAAGTGTCCCCGGATTGAAGAAAATCTGGTAGCATTGCCCTAGTCTCTTCTTTAAAAACCATGTTTCTCTGAGCATACACGGCTGTGCAACTTTTGCTTTTTGCTTATTGATTCCCCCCCCCCACACACACACCATTTTTTATTCTATGGACGCAAGCTGCCTTTGCGACCTCAGCCTGTCTGATTTATAGCATTTCTCTACATTTGCTGACTACCAGTTCTCCTCACTTTATTGTGCAAAGGTGGTTCTAGTTCCTGTCATCTTTAATCTCTCTCTCTCTCTCTCTCTCTCTCTCTCTCTCTCTCTCTCACACACACACACACACACACACACACGAAACAAAGGTTTCTTCTCTTTCCCCTCACTATACTTTGGGAAACATTGCTGTTGCTGTTTTTCCCTGTTTGAAAGTATACCGTTGAGTATCTTTTAAATGTTATTCCCATTTAGTGCCTCATTACTGAACTTCTAAGTGACACTCTTTCCCGCCTGACTTGCCTTAGCAATGGGATTGCTGCAACAAGGAGGGCAGGGTCAGCTGGGAATTATAGTTGCCGAGCGGACCTGAGTGAAGCCTGCCTCTCTCAGGTCCGTTCATCAGCCCTAAGGCTGCCATGGATTGGCTCATTTGAATTAGCAGGTTTGGCGGGAACCCCTGGGCCCCCACGGCAGCTGAGGGAGACGTGCTGCGCTCAAAATGGGGTGTTGCGTCTAAGCAGCGAGGGAGACCCTGTGTCAGGCTGCAACCACCGCTCACCGAGGAGATACAATAAGTGGCCCAGGTGGCCACTTTGGGGGGAGGAGGGTTTACATGAAAACCTTGTGAACATTTTCAAAATAAAATTCTCTCCCCGACTTTTGCTGAGTTTCTATGTTTTGTTCTTTAGACAATTTATTTGTGTCACTCTGCTTTGGACTGTTATTAACACCAGTGCTATTTTTCTAGAAAATGAGGTACCTGAACTAACCATGAACACCTCCTTTGTTCTCTTATAATGGCAATAGCACCCACCGGAGGGGGGCCAGAACTGAGATGGGACCTCAGTTGGCTTAGCTTCCTCTAAGCCTTAGGGGTTAACTTTATTAGTCTTCCTCCTTATGAAGCCCTGGAGTTGCCTGGATCTGGAACAGATCAGGAGGAGGAAAGCAGGTCTTTAATCAGAAATACCAGAAATGTTATAGTTTGTGTCTGTGTGGGTGTGTGTGGGTGTCAAAGAAGACAGGGACTCATTCATACGAGTCAACTCTTAGGGGCCGTGGTCCCTTCAGCCCCCACCCTCCAGAAAACATTTAAGGAGTCCAGACCCCCCCACCCCAAATTGATAGGCATTACCATTCAAATGATACCGTTTGCATGCATGTGATCGATTGTGCAGGATGGGACTTAGGTAAAGGTAAAGGGACCCCTGACCATTAGGTCCAGTTGTGACCAACTCTGGGGTTGCGGTGCTCATCTCGCTTTATTGGCCGAGGGAGCCGGCGTACAGCTTCCGGGTCATGTGGCCAGCATGACTACGCTGCTTCTGGCAAACCAGAGCAGCGCACAGTCCCAGGCTCTGTGGTTTAACCCTAGGATGGAACTTACCCCATTCCAAATATTTTATTCAAGTTGGCACCCCCAGACTCATTGCGGAAGAAACAGAACAGAAATGTGGGTGGCATAATATATTTAAAACTTTCTAATTGCAAACAAAGCCTTACAATTTCATGTATTATCTCTACAGTTAAAAGGAACACGAAGGCAGCAGCGAAGATGATCAAGGGCTTGAACACAAAGTGGTTAGAGGGGGAGTTTCTTTCATCTAATACTAGAACTTTGGGTAATCCACTATCGTTGATGGGGAAATTACAGACCATGGAAAAGGTTCTTCATGTAGTACTTAATTGCTTTGTGGAATGCACAGGCACAAACTGTGATGGGGCCAATAAACTTGGAGGCTTGGAAAGCAAGCGTCCATAAATTCATTGAGGTAGGGAGAAGATGCCTGCCTATGGCTGTTCTCAATTATGGCTATATAGAATACCCTGGTTCAGGGGCAATCTACCACCTGCTAGAAGGCAATCGGCAAGAGTGGACTCGTGATTCTGGGCTTCCTGCTTGGCCACCGGACTAGATGGGTCTTTGCTCTGATCCAGTAAATTGGCTCTTTTTATGCAGACGCAAACACCGACCTGTTCTCCACAGAGATACTGTGGTGTATCTCTGGTGTGTGAATTTATATATGTGCATGTGTGAAGCCCCATTCATTGCTATGACACATCACATGAAGGGATTCAAACATTCCCTCCAAAACAAAAGTGAAGCATTTACAGGTTTTAAATGCGCCCTCAGCGTACCTTTTTTAAGGATATCCCTGCCCTCCATAGAGAGGGAGGAAGCTCCTAAGAATGTCCTGGAAGCATCGAGGGCTAAAAGGAAAAAAGCAGAAAAAAGCTGGGCAGCAGAGGAATGCAATGGTCTTAGTTGGAACCAGTTTCTGAGAGGCAGGTGTAGAGTGTATGCGGAGATTGACACAAACACATGCTTAATACTGTGTCTTGGTGTAGTACAACAGAAGTATTATCTCACCCCCACATGTCCTGTGTAGATATAACCAAATAAAAAGGATAGTCATCTGGTTTTCTCCAGCTCAGTAGGTGGTGGAGACAGTCACTCTGCTGACCACATAGGGGAGTTTGGACTCAGCAAAGGAGTGGAGCACTAGGCTTTGTGACCTCCAAGAGGGCCAAGGATGTATGGGAGGCTCCAGGCCCTCATCCCAGAATATTAATAGATGCTAACTAAATTCTACTTGCATTTTTAACATTGTGAAAATTGTCTCTAGTAAGATACCTTAGAAACAACAACAACCTGCATACTCTTACCTACCTAAATACCCACCTAAGCAGGGCCGACAGATGACATTTTGCCGCCTGAGGCAAAATGGAAAATGGCACCCACATCCTGCTCCTCCACATGAAGTGACTGGAGGCAGCCCAGTGTGCTGAAGGCAGGGGAGAAAAAATGAGGCTGGAGAAGAGAAGGTGGTGTGAGCAGTGTGCTCCCTGGGGCAGAAGAGGAGAGAAGAGTCTCAGTGGGCAGGCAGCTATTGAGGTTCCTCAGATCTGCCAGCCCTCTCAACTGTCCCCAGCTTGCTGCCTGAGGTGACTGCCTCAGCAAGGCTCATGGGCCCGCCAGCCCTGCACTTAAGCTGACACCACTCATCCCTACATCTAACCCTATTATAAATAAGCATGTAAATGGCAAAATAAAGATACAGTGGTACCTCGCAAGACGAATGCCTCGGAAGACGAAAAACTCGCAAGACGAAAGAGTTTTTTGTTTTTTGAGTTGCTTCGCAAGACAAATTTCCCTATGGGCTTGCTTCGCAAGACGAAAACGTCTTGCGAGTTTGTTTTCTTTTTCTTAAAACCGCTTGAAGAGGTGCAGTTGCGACTTGACCGTGCTTCGCAAGATGAAAAGACTCGCAAGACGAAAAGACTCGCGGAACGAATTAATTTCGTCTTGCGAGGTACCACTGTATAAAACAAATCATAGTAGTTCCATGTTGCTGATGGCAAGCTAGGCACCACTTGCTTTGTACCAATGCTTTCTTCTGTTAAAAAGAGGGTGTGCTGAGAATCCTTGGCCACCTCATCGTTAAAAGTAAGCCCACTCCACTTCAGAGTTCTGAGCATTTTTACCCCCCCCCCACACACTGAAAGTTTGCAATATTCCCTCCATTCATGGAGTGGGCTCCAGTCACAGACTGACTCTTCAGATTTCCAGTGGGACAAGCTATGATGTGCATGGTGTGCTAGAGCTTTCTGAATATGGGTACTGATGAAACCATTTCTTCCGAAAATAACTTGGTTATCTTGTTTCCCTGTGAATAATTAGCTTCAAAGAGGTGGATAGGTGGATATGCTTATATCTACTTTGAAGGTTATAAAGAGCCATCATGAAAGAAAGGAAGGAAGGAAGAAAGAAATCTGGTGCAAAGGTGAGCCCATTGCAAGGATGACAGGTGTGCTGTTAAGTTTGGTGTTGACTTCCTTATACTTGCTTCAAGCTTCGGACAGCATCGACATTCAGCCAGACCTTGATGTTCAAAAGGTAACAGCTCTTGTGCCTTACAAATGCCAGTTTTGCAGGACTGTGGCAACAAGATAAGTGTTCAATTTCTCCTTTTACTGCGACAGTTCAAGGCGTCAAGTCAATAGCGAGGCAATAATTTGGCACTGCCATTTGGGGGCCTTGAATTTTGGGGCACGATGCCCACCTGCCTTTGGCTGCGTGCCTGAAAGTAGAGGAATGAGAATCAGAATCAGAAGAATCTTTATTTGCATCAGCCACTAGTCATAGCAATACAATAAAATGTACTGAAGAAAGAGGTAAAAACTTAACTGTACAAAATACATTTTGGAAGTTTACATCAATAAACAAATAATAGATCTTATTCTAATTGCCCCCGCTAAAAACCTTGCAGTTTTTGCTGTCATCTTGATCATCTAAAAGAAAGGACACAGATGCAATGGTTAAGCGACCAGGCATAGACAATAATAGAGGAATAATAACCTCACTCCTCAAATAATTATAAATAGAATGTAAGTACATGAGCCACTGACTCAATACTGCCTTCTCCACTTGGACATAACCATTTTTCCAGTGGAATTTTTTGAAATCGACCCTCAAGTACAGTCAAAGACAGTATATTCAATCTTGTGAAAGTGAAACCATGTCTGTATTTTGGAATTGTTAAATTTTGCAGAATAGGGTGCCAAAATGTCAAGGTGGAAAATAATCATACCATGGATAAAATGTTGTATCTTGCGATACGAAGTGTAGTAGACCAGTGGGGTTTAAATTTAGGCAAAGCCAATAAATAAATGTCCTACACCAAATCTGTAATTCAATAGAGGGGAGATTAGCCTCTAAGTGCAATGAAGCATTTGGAACAAAGGATGGAACAGAAAAAGTTGCCTTAGGATCTTAGATTGAACAGCTTCTGTAGATCTAAGGTGAGGGCCTGTCCAAATCTGAGCCCCATATAATAACTGTTCGGGGTTTAGCTTTAAACACTTAAAGGGGTGATGGTATGTGTTTGCCAGCTTTTGTATGGAAAAAGCATGTCAGAATTTTGGCATTTTGAGATGTTTTTTCCTTTGCACATTTCTGATCGGATCAGGTAGATATTCCAACAATCCTTTAGCACAAGGGAGCATTAAATAGCACCATCTGGAGATCTTTTACATATCTAGCTTCTGGGATATGGTCTCTTATTTACTTGGTCACTGTAAATCACAAACTCCCAGGTTTGGATTTTGAGTATAGATTTGAACTTGGGTGAATTTTACTTCCAGCTCTTACTGTCTTTATGTCAGGGGTCTTGCAGCCTGTGGGCCAGATCTGTCTCCCCAAGAGAGTTTTTTTGTTGTGCCAAAGATCTCTTAATTGTGAAATTGTTACAGATTTTAAATAAACAAATTAATTTCTGCATTGCTGCTGCTAAGCACTGCCCTTTATTTTTCCTTAAAAAGTCTGTGACTATTTCATAATGTTCATAATGAAGCCCCATCCCACCAAACACTGTCTCCAGCCTCCCCAATACAAAGCAAAAACTACTTCCTTACTTAAGAGTAATTCTGTAGCACCTGCTACATTCATGTGCCTCTTGTGGCTGATTCATTTCTCTTCTCTTCTCTTCTCTCTGCTACGCAACCACACCATGATGTCAGAAGGAGATGCTTCTACATGGCATCTTCCTCCACATCATTGCACAGTAATCTTTATTGCTTTTCAAATAACACACAAAGCAAAACCTATCTATAATGTGAAGGGTAAAAGTGCTGTGATGCAGAAGAGTAGAAACACAGTTTTACATGTTCCACATATTTTTTCTGGGAAGAGAAAAAGACCACATTTCCAGTAAATGTAAACTCTGCGATAGATAGAAAGAGGGAGGGACACTGAAATTGTGGTGCTGTGTGTGTATGTGTGCTGGACACACACAAGAGAGAGAGAGAAAAAGAGAGAGAGAGAGAGAGAGAGAGAGAGAGAGAGAGAGAGAGAGAGAGAGAGAGAGAGAGAGATATTAGTGGATAAGTGACACGCAGTGGCCCTTACCAACCTCTGGTTGGAGAGCTGTAAAAATTCCCTTTATTGCCATGGCTGAAAAATACATAAATCCTAAAACAGGCCACCACATCAGTGACGCCATTTTCCCTTTGCACAGAGGATCCAAGAAGGTCATAAGCTATGTGAGAGAGTTCTGTTTGCATCCTCTGATTCTTCCAAGCTAAGGTATCTTACACTAGTCGAGGGGCCTTAAGGAAAGGGGGGGGGAAAACAGAGTGGGCTGCCTGGACTGATGCAAGTGGAAAGATGATTAATTTCCCTGGATGCATTTATGAAAAACAAACTATACCAACTTCTTTTTCTAGTTGGCTGGAAGATGGAATCTCATTGCACTGGCAATAGATAAAGGTGAACCAACGCATTACAACAGACGTCTTATTACAGTGGAGCCTGAAAGCAATGGAGAAATGGTTTATGTAACAGATGCTTATCAGTAAGTTCTCTTGGATTACCGTATTTTTCGTTCCATAAGGCGCACCTGACCATAAGGCACACCTAGTTTTTAGAGGGGGAAATCAGGATATTTTTTTATTAGAATAATAAAGAGTGTGTGGCTTCTGCGTGAGGTAAGGGAATTCCCCCACCTCGTAGAAAAGCCCACAGGAGCCGCGCACCCTTTAAGAAGTGCACAGCTCCTGCAGGCTTTTCTACGAGGAGGGCGAAGGGACTGACAGGCCGCATCAGTCCCTTCTCCCTCCTGGGGAAAAGCCCGCAAGAGCCGCGCAGCTCTTGGAGCCTTTCCTGCCTGCCTCCCCCCTGCATTCACTCCATAAGATGTACACACACTTTCCCTTACTTTTTAGGAGGGAAAAGGTGCATCTTATGGAGGGAAAAATACGGTACTTTGATACCACCTTTCTTTGTGCTTCAAGATTCATGAATACACTTTTTGAAGTGGGGTAATCACTAAAATTGTAGAGTCTTGACAGCTGCAATTCTGCAAGTTTGTAGGGACAGAATATTATGCATGTTGAAAGAAGATATGTTCATGCAACTTCCTCCCTGAATCCTTCTCTTTACATTATGATGGCAAAATGTTTTCTGTGTGGGGTTCCCCATTAGCCATCACAGTTTCCAGAACTCTATTCCCCAGGCAGCTACTTGTGTTGCCCATCATGTTGGGCAAGGAATCAATACCAGGAGAGTTCCAGACTCCCCCCCCATGACCCTCCAGGTCTGAGAATGTGATGTTGCTGGAGTTGTCAGGCTCAGAACACACACTTTCTAGGCTGTCCTTCTCACCTCCGTCCTGTAAGAGCAAGCAGATGCAGAATAGGGCAATAGGCCTTTAGATAATGTACAGTACACTGTCTGTTGGCGCCACACCTTCTCAAGAGCTATCAGACCAGCCTGACATAATAAGGCCTCAGAAGGCATCAGCATGCCTGATTCTGAGAGAACTCTGGGCAAACATGCCAAAGAAAAGTTCTCCAAGGTCCTGCCCAGCAATTTCCCACATTGGATTGGACTTATTGACTCATGACTTGAAATGTAAGTGCTCTGGACTCTCACGCTCTACCAGACACCCAACCCCCAAGAACTTAGCCCCAAAGTAGCAAGAACACTCAGGAGCATTCCTTTTGCTGTGGAACCATCTCAGAGCTTCATAGTCAAGAAACACCTGGTGCCCTTTAGATCAGTGGTTCTCAACCTTGGGTCCCCAGATGTTTTTGGCCTACAACTCCCATTATCCCTAGCTCACAGGACCAGTGGTCAGGGAGGATGGGACTTGTAGGCCAAAAACACCTGGGGACCCAAGCTTGAGAAATGCTGCCCTAGATGTTTTGGATTACAGTCCCTATCAACCCCAACCAGTCCAGTCATGTTCCTATTAGTTCCTGTATCATGCAGCCATACCAGCTGGGGCTGGTGAAGTTTAGTCTAGAACATTGGGAGGGCATTGGATTGGCAAGGATTTCCCTACATAAACTCACAAGATTTCCCCAGACCAGAATTTCAGTTGGTTCAGGCATGGATGGAGTGGGAGGATGTTTCCTACTGCAGACACTTTTCTGATCTTATATATATTTTTCCCCCTGCCAGAGATAATGAATGCAAAAAGATGGTGAGTCGATTGATTCCGGGTGAGAAGCCTGGAATATATACAAAAGGTAACTTCAAGTGGCTCATTCCTCCCTTAGGCTGGAGGGAAATTATAATATTTTACTCACCTCCATGGGAAACCAATCTGTTCTCAAGCCACCTCTGCTCTCTCTACCTCCCTCCCCACCAGTTAGGGCTTCCTAATGGGGGCTTAATATTGCAACTCGGTCCTTGAGATAATCACAGATAGGTTGTTGGCAAGAGACTTTTTAAACTTTGGATTCCTCTGAGAAGTGATAAATACGGATTCAGTGAGGGGAGGGGATATGGGTTGTCAGCATTTTGATTCCAGTAACATTTTGAGGATGCTGCAAAAAGTGATAAAACGTTTAAAAACTAAAACCAAACCAAACATGGCATGATGAAGTCTTTGCTCATATACAAGGTGAGGGGTGGTAGCGGTGGTGGTAGAATCAGTTCTTCATGGGACCGTCCTACTCCAAAGGATATAAGGTAGGAGAGGCATCCAGCGCAGCTAGACATCTTGAATGCCCTTCTTGAGGCCCATGCTTTAAATGGCTGCCTCTGGACATTCAAACGGGTAAGGTTATTTATTGTATTACACTATTTAAAATGAACATAGTTCAACACAGTTTTGAAAAATCAAATGAGGCTATGCCATTTTGTTCTTCTGAAGCATGAAACAACGTAGTCCAGCGATATATGCACCCTTAAATGATATTTTTTTGTGGTTCTTTTTCACATCTAGGGCAGAGCGCCTTATATTTCATGAAAGCAGATTACAGCAGATATCACATGGTTTTCGTTGACACATCAGTAATGAAGGCCCTTCATCTTTATAGTATGTGCCATTGTGGATGCGGGGGAGTGCACTGGTGTGTGTGTTTGCAAGGAGTGTGTGCTATTGGATGCGTCAGGTATACCTGCCAACTAAAAATATAAAAATACAGTGGTTATTTTTCTTTAGACCCACCAGAAATGTTCCACTCACTGAATTGCAATCTGAACTGGAAATGAAGTTGTTGGGGAGAGGAAAATATGTCTCTTTCTTCATTTCCACTCAAATCATCTTCTCCCAAGTTCTTCTGTAGAAAGAAAAATGGCAGCATTTGGTTTTGTAACATTCATTTGAATGAAGTGTATGTGCAAAAATCTAAGAAAATGGAACTTGCTTGAAGTCGTGGTGCTAATCCAGTGCTTCAGCTAGTACTGCTCATTAGCCCTCATTGTTACAAAACATTCTCCATAGTTCAGTTGGTTAGAGTGTGGTGATGATAATGCCAAGGTTGTAGGTTTGATTCCTGTATGGGACAGCTGCATATTCCTGCATTGCAGGGGGTAGGACGAGATGATCCCCAGGGTCCCTTCCAACCTGACAGTTCTATGATTCTATGACCTCTGGAGAAAAATGCATTGAAAGATATATTCAGCCAGCACAGCTAGATATTTTAGAACAGATTTATGCGCTATTATACATTGTGTCTGCATTGTTATGGTAGGTTAAATGGTACTTTCTATGGTCCTGTTCCCCTTTTAAGGCTGTCCATGTTCCCCTTTTAAAGTTGTCCATCCTTTTGGTGGACGCGGGTGGTGCTGTGGGTTAAACCACAGAGCCTAGGGCTTGCTGATCAGAAGGTTGGTGGTTCGAATCCCCGTGACGGGATGAGCTCCCATTATTCGGTCCCAGATCCTGCCAACCTAGCAGTTTGAAAGCACGAAGTGCAAGTAGATAAATAGGTACAGCTGCAGTGGGAAGGTAAACAGCATTTTTGTGTGCTGCTCTGGTTCACCACAAGTGGCTTAGTCATGCTGGCCACATGACCCGGAAGCTGTATGCCGGTTCCCTTGGCCAATAAAGCGAGATGAGCGCTGCAACCCCAGAGTCATCTGCAACTGGACCTAATGGTCAGGGGTCCCTTTACTATCCTTTTGGTGGCAAATCCCATGCTTTAATTAATTAATTAATTAATTATAGCCTCACATTTTTCCCTGACAGAGACTCAAGGTGGCTTACAAATTAAAAATAAGAAAAAACATAGAAAAAGCCATCATTAAAAACAATTAAGCATTGATAGAATTAAAACATGAAAGACTACTTATAAAAACAGGTCCCTGAAACTGGGATTATGGTAGATACCATTACATTTTGTCAGACATGTATAAAGGCATACTCTTTTACCCCTGAAATGTTTCCAGTAGCCATTCATTTATGGTAGGTCATAATAATACTACTCACAACAATGAATGATTGGTTTCAGGATTATGCAGGTTTTGTGTACTCAAACCAAGGTTATAACACATTAACATTGCATGATAAATAGCCTAAATGGCTTTCTGTGAGCTTTGTTCAGAAAGTTGCATGTTATGAAGCTCACTAGATTCTCACTAAGTTTGTTAAATATTTATTAATCTTTCACTCAATCATGATAGCAGCAAATAAGGCTTTATCTTATACCTCTTTAACTATGTGCTCCCAACCCAGAATATGTCTGTTCCTTCCCCCTCTCTTTCCTCATCCTAATTCTTAATGTGACATCTTTTTGGGGTCTGAAGCTAGGGAACCAGAACCATCAGCTGACATAATAGACATATACAAGGCTGTCGCCAAATCCCTGGATTTGCCAGCGGACAAGATTATCTATCTACACAGATCTGGTAAGAGTAGTTGTCATCTTATGACCTATTATTTCTCAATTTGGGGTAAATAATGGTGAAGTTTCTCTCTCTCTCTCTCTCTCTCTCTCTCTCTCTCTCTCTCTCTCTCTTTCTCTGTTCCTTCCTTCCTTCCTTCCTTCCTTCCTTCCTTCCTTCCTTCTTTTTCCTAAAACAGAACACAAGTTAGATTAAGCTAAGGAACATTGCATTGAACAACATATGTAAAAACAGCCAAACAGCCAAATAAAAGAAAGGCAGATAAAAATATATACTGTATTCTAAAAATCTTCAATTGCATCGGCCATCACCTGATCAAGAGTAGTATGTCTAATGGAACAGGTGAATCCAGATAGCCTTGATAGAAGCAACTGGTGATGGATCCAGGAAGATCATTCCACAGTCAGGCTACTTGAATATAAAAGACCCGCCTTCTTTACCTCAATCAGGCATCTGGCTGAGGTAGATCAGAAAGCAGAGGTGAGGCCATTGATCTGATCAAGCACAAACAGCTTCAGATGGGAAGTGCATCTCTCAATATATCCTAGTCCCAGGCTGTAGCGTTTGTTACGTTAGTTTCTCTCAGCAGTGTAAGCTGTGTGGGCTCTAGGGTGTTTTCTGGGGAAGGGAGGCTTGAGCAACACGCTCTCTATGCACTCCCCTTCCTAAATGGGCCTACCTCTTGTGCACCATTGGTCCTGCTGCTCATTTGCTTGCCTCTCGCTCTGGATCCAATCAGCACTACCTCCTAGAATGAGTGTGGCGGAGGTGTGCAATGGAGGTTGTCTTTCTTCTCCTTGCTCCTTTTGCTACTCACCCACTTGCAGAGTGCAGGTGAAAAGCCAGCAGCAGAACCGACAAGGTCTTACAATAGGCCTCCTACTCCTGTGTGGGCTTCAGCAGTGGTGCCAACCCTGCCTGTGAATTAATGGGGAAAGGGTTGCTGGTTCTCTTAAGCCAACTTTCCTTGTACAGAAAGAGCACCTAAAATGATCAAATGGCTACAGCACCTTCCCTACAAGGAAAGAGTATGAAGGAATCAGCATGTATATTAGCGCTGAGGTGTCCATACAGCTAGAGTGTCCCTATTAGCTAGTTACCAGGTTTCTGCTCCCTGCTCCCAATTCCATGTCTTTCTATGAGACATTATCTTTTTTCTTCCACAGCTCCATGCCCGGCTGCATGAGTTAAATCCTGGAACCTGAGGTTGGGTGTGACTGCAAATATGGCTCCAATTTGTAAAACCATCCCATTTGGAAAGAAAATCAACTGGATCACATCCCTAGAGATGTAACAAAATGGTGTATCAATGCCACTGTCAGTCATTTAATTGTATTGAAAACCCATCAAAACCAATTAAAACCCTAACCCTAAAACCATCAAAGACAAAAATGTGTTCACTTTTATTTTAATCTATTTATTTTTAATTGGCAAATTTATATGCCGTCTTTTGTGACACTGCAAAACAGTGGTAGCCAAATGGCTGATATATTTTTTTTTAATCTTAATATAATGTTTTTCCCATTGACACAGTTGTGTGTTGTGTTCTTTGTTCTTTCTCTTTGTATCACTTTACAGTGGAATGGTTCCACTGGAACCTTGGTTCCCAAACTTAATCCGTTCTGGGAGTCTGTTCAATTCCTGAAACAGTCTGGGAACCAAAGCAAGGCTTCTGATTGGCTGCAGCAGCTTCCTGCAGCCAATCAGAAGCTGCGGAAGCCGTGCTGGGTATTCGACTTTCAAAGAACATTCCAAAGAACCAGAACAATTACTTCCAGTTTTGGTTTGTTCGGGAGCCAGAACATTCAGCTCCCAAGGCATTCTGGAGCCAAGGTTCCACTATATTACTTTATAATTGAAAAAACTAATAAAATATCAATAATTTTTTTATTAAAGCATATACTATGTTTGGTGGGTGTGATATTGGGTTGGATGGAGTGAATATTGTTTTTATATAGCAGACAGATGAAGAATTGGAAGTTCTTTACTTTCTGAATCTTAATTTTCTATCTTTCTCTTTTAATTTCTTTCTTTCTTTCTTTCTTTCTTTCTTTCTTTCTTTCTTTCTTTCTTTCTTTCTCCTCCTCAATTTCTCCACACACACACCCTACCACTTTGCATGTTTTTATTGTATCTAGATAAAATTATTAGTTGGTTTAAAAATAGAGAAAATATATTGAATTTTTCATTATAAACCTTAATAAAATTTATTTTAATAAATCAAGATATAATATGTCAACAGCATTCCTCCAATTCCCTAACCCTGGGCTATGGCCTGAGAGACTCAGCTGTGCCAGACTGGGTTATCAGTGGTACAATTGGAGCAACTGCTTTGACAGAAAATCTCTCTCCCCCAACTTGGTGTTTTGATGTCGTTCTGCTTCATAATGCCAAGAATCGGCAGACTCCCTTATGGGTTGCACATCTAACCCACAAGACAGCAGTCTGGTGACAAATGTGGATGACCCCAGTGCTTTTGCACTCCTTGGCTGGCATGCTGAAAAGAGGTGCAGGGGCAGTTGGGTAGACCAAGTGGTCTACACCACTACGTTTACACCTTCATTGGAAAAGGGACTAAAGAGTCTTTCCTTCCTTTTTATTTTCTATGAGAGCTGCATATTCTGTGAAAGGACTATGGTAATTTAACATTTATCTTTCTTATGGACTCTCTGGACGTCCTTCTTATTTAATATTCACAACTATTTTCAATCCTGCTATCAGTAGCATTTGCTTCTGCAAATGTTTTGGGGCTCATGTACTCCTTTGTTTCCAGCTCATGCATGTCCTGCAACTTCCTGTTAAAATCCTGTAAATTTTCATCTCACAAGTTTTCTGAGGCTCTTTAGGGGGGTTCCCCACTTTTGTTGTGTCCCTCCATACGGCAATAATGTGGTAAGGCTGGGGAAACATCACAGAACAATTAGTAAAGCAGAAGGATGCATGGGCAGTCAAAAACAAATTCACCACTAATGCACTGTTGTGCCAATGACACGTTGTGGAATTGCATCATTCTGGAGGGACCCTTTCTATTTGTCAGAGATGGATGTTCAGAGAACAAATTAGGGACACTTCCAGGTTATTATTATATTACCTATGGGATTCAGTCACATACTCACAAATTCAGGTTGCAGAATTAAAGGGAATTGGGCATTAAGATAAAATCCTGCCAAATCTCCTTCTCTTTCATTTTTTTCTTTTTCTGGGTGTCTGGGACTTTGCCCAAGCCAGGCAGGACTACCACTGAAGAAACAAAATGGTGGTCCTGTTACACTGCCCCACCAGGCTTAGGTTTGTATAGCACTTTTGTGCGAACTGAGATTTTTGCTCTCCTTTGCGCATTAAAACTCTGTTTTAAAGTTGTAGCCCTCATTGATTATTATTATTATTATTTTGGACTTTGTCACCCAATGGTAAGAAAGACGAATTGTCCCCTTGTGCACCATCTACTTTGACTGCTGTTCCTATCAACAGCACCTGGGTAATATCACAGTTGTAAATGTACATGTGTAAAGAGAGAAAAGACGGGCCTCTGCAAGAGTTGCAAGCCAATTCTTCTTTGCAAAGCACAACCTCTGCTTCTCTTCTCCCTCCGGTGATAGCTGATGCTTCTTATCCAATGCTTCTCTGTCCTTGTGAAAAGGGCTCCGCAAGTGTTATGGCTTGAAATTCTAGAAAGCAAAGCCCTCAGGATAAAGGCCAGTCCCTCTGCGCTGAAGAGAACACCTCTGAGTTGCCTACCTGGACAGCCATGCTCTCTTGCTCTGGGCTCCCTTTTGACTCAGAGCATCAGCCTCTGGAGTCTTGGTTAGCTGCATAGCGACCTTGTGTGTAACTCACAGTTACCATTCCCAAGGCAGCCAACTAGTTAGCGGTCTTTGCATTTGGGTTCTGGCTCATAAAGAAACTGTTCAGCAAGACCAACAAGAGTCATTTGACACACTTTTTAGAAAATATTTTAAAATTATTTTCTCAAGTTACAATACAAGAAACTAGAAGAACAAAAAAGCACCCTCCCACCTTTTGCAAAGATGTGAGGTAAGATTACTTTGGAGTGTACATTCCTTAAACTGCTGTATTTGCAACTGTGTGGCAGTTCCAGTTACCACATGCAATAATAGCTACCAAAAATTTTGTGGTTTTGTGGTTATTTTTTCTATCAGTGCTAACTGCATGCCCAGGCGGAGACCCCCTGACCCCCGAGAGACCACCAGAAGGAATGACTAAGTCATGAAGTGTTATGGGATTTACATTGGCCACAACTTTATTAACACTTTCGGGAAGACCTTGGCTTAGGCATTGGGTGTGTATCCCTCCCAGTCAGGGGACTGAGGCACAGTCAGGGTTAATTGGATCCAGGGAGGGGGCACTGCAAGACTTTTATTTTACGCAGCAAGCCAGGGCCCTTTTCTGTGCAACCCAGGGGAGTTAACTGACAACCTTTCAGTGTATGGCCAGTGACTCCCTTCACACAAACCCCTTTAACAGGGAACCCTGGAATCACCGCCACATGGGGTGGGGGGGGTGTCACCATTTCACCCCCCCCCACACACACACATTTAGGGAAGATAGACTAAAGGATTTCGCCCAAGACCTAAAACCACCAAAGTTGTGACAATTGCTATGGGGAAGGCAAAACCTGCGGAGCAGGGGGAAATTCCGTTCCGGTTTTTTTAACAACAACAATCATAACCACATAAGACGTGCCCAGTTGCATCAGTTTAGAGGTCTATCTGGCCCAGTATTCTGTTTCCTACCGTGACCAGCCAGATGTCCCAATCAGAGGCCTGCAAGCGAGACATGATTGCAATAGTCCTTTCACACCCATGTTCTTGCAACTGGCATTCCAAGGCATACCGTTATCGCTTCTCTGGAACCTGGGCTTGAACACAAAGTGGTTAGAGGGGGAGTTTCTTTCATCTAATACTAGAACTTTGGGTAATCCACTATCGTTGATGGGGAAATTACAGACCATGGAAAAGGTTCTTCATGTAGTACTTAATTGCTTTGTGGAATGCACAGGCACAAACTGTGATGGGGCCAATAAACTTGGAGGCTTGGAAAGCAAGCGTCCATAAATTCATTGAGGTAGGGAGAAGATGCCTGCCTATGGCTGTTCTCAATTATGGCTATATAGAATACCCTGGTTCAGGGGCAATCTACCACCTGCTAGAAGGCAATCAGCAAGAGTGGACTCGTGATTCTGGGCTTCCTGCTTGGCCACCGGACTAGATGGGTCTTTGCTCTGATCCAGTAAATTGGCTCTTTTTATGCAGACGCAAACACCGACCTGTTCTCCACAGAGATACTGTGGTGTATCTCTGGTGTGTGAATTTATATATGTGCATGTGTGAAGCCCCATTCATTGCTATGACACATCACATGAAGGGATTCAAACATTCCCTCCAAAACAAAAGTGAAGCATTTACAGGATTTAAATGCGCCCTCAGCGTACCTTTTTTAAGGATATCCCTGCCCTCCATAGAGAGGGAGGAAGCTCCTAAGAATGTCCTGGAAGCATCGAGGGCTAAAAGGAAAAAAGCAGAAAAAAGCTGGGCAGCAGAGGAATGCAATGGTCTTAGTTGGAACCAGTTTCTGAGAGGCAGGTGTAGAGTGTATGCGGAGATTGACACAAACACATGCTTAATACTGTGTCTTGGTGTAGTACAACAGAAGTATTATCTCACCCCCACATGTCCTGTGTAGATATAACCAAATAAAACGATACAAGGATAGTCATCTGGTTTTCTCCAGCTCAGTAGGTGGTGGAGACAGTCACTCTGCTGACCACATAGGGGAGTTTGGACTCAGCAAAGGAGTGGAGCACTAGGCTTTGTGACCTCCAAGAGGGCCAAGGATGTATGGGAGGCTCCAGGCCCTCATCCCAGAATATTAATAGATGCTAACTAAATTCTACTTGCATTTTTAACATTGTGAAAATTGTCTCTAGTAAGATACCTTAGAAACAACAACAACCTGCATACTCTTACCTACCTAAATACCCACCTAAGCAGGGCTGACAGATGACATTTTGCCGCCTGAGGCAAAATGGAAAATGGCACCCACATCCTGCTCCTCCACATGAAGTGACTGGAGGCAGCCCAGTGTGCTGAAGGCAGGGGAGAAAAAATGAGGCTGGAGAAGAGAAGGTGGTGTGAGCAGTGTGCTCCCTGGGGCAGAAGAGGAGAGAAGAGTCTCAGTGGGCAGGCAGCTATTGAGGTTCCTCAGATCTGCCAGCCCTCTCAACTGTCCCCAGCTTGGTGCCTGAGGTGACTGCCTCAGCAAGGCTCATGGGCCCGCCAGCCCTGCACTTAAGCTGACACCACTCATCCCTACATCTAACCCTATTATAAATAAGCATGTAAATGGCAAAATAAAGATACAGTGGTACCTCGCAAGACGAATGCCTCGGAAGACGAAAAACTCGCAAGACGAAAGAGTTTTTTGTTTTTTGAGTTGCTTCGCAAGACGAATTTCCCTATGGGCTTGCTTCGCAAGACGAAAACGTCTTGCGAGTTTGTTTTCTTTTTCTTAAAACCGCTTGAAGAGGTGCAGTTGCGACTTGACCGTGCTTCGCAAGATGAAAAGACTCGCAAGACGAAAAGACTCGCGGAACGAATTAATTTCGTCTTGCGAGGTACCACTGTATAAAACAAATCATAGTAGTTCCATGTTGCTGATGGCAAGCTAGGCACCACTTGCTTTGTACCAATGCTTTCTTCTGTTAAAAAGAGGGTGTGCTGAGAATCCTTGGCCACCTCATCGTTAAAAGTAAGCCCACTCCACTTCAGAGTTCTGAGCATTTTTACCCCCCCCCCCCACACACTGAAAGTTGGCAATATTCCCTCCATTCATGGAGTGGGCTCCAGTCACAGACTGACTCTTCAGATTTCCAGTGGGACAAGCTGTGATGTGCATGGTGTGCTAGAGCTTTCTGAATATGGGTACTGATGAAACCATTTCTTCCGAAAATAACCTGGTTATCTTGTTTCCCTGTGAATAATTAGCTTCAAAGAGGTGGATAGGTGGATATGCTTAGATCTACTTTGAAGGTTATAAAGAGCCATCATGAAAGAAAGAAAGGAAGGAAGGAAGGAAGGAAGAAATCTGGTGCAAAGGTGAGCCCATTGCAAGGATGACAGGTGTGCTGTTAAGTTTGGTGTTGACTTCCTTATACTTGCTTCAAGCTTCGGACAGCATCGACATTCAGCCAGACCTTGATGTTCAAAAGGTAACAGCTCTTGTGCCTTACAACTGCCAGTTTTGCAGGACTGTGGCAACAAGATAAGTGTTCAATTTCTCCTTTTACTGCGACAGTTCAAGGCATCAAGTCAATAGCGAGGCAATAATTTGGCACTGCCATTTGGGGGCCTTGAATTTTGGGGCACGATGCCCACCTGCCTTTGGCTGCTTGCCTGAAAGTAGAGGAATGATCAGGTAGAATCAGAATCAGAAGAATCTTTATTTGCATCAGCCACTAGTCATAGCAATACAATAAAATGTACTGAAGAAAGAGGTAAAAACTTAACTATACAAAATACATTTTGGAGGTTTACATCAATAATCAAATAATAGATCTTATTCTAATTGCCCCCGCTAAAAACCTTGCAGTTTTTGCTGTCATCTTGATCATCTAAAAGAAAGGACACAGATGCAATGGTTAAGCGACCAGGCATAGACAATAATAGAGGAATAATAACCTCACTCCTCAAATAATTATAAATAGAATGTAAGTACATGAGCCACTGACTCAATACTGCCTTCTCCACCTGGACATAACCATTTTTCCAGTGGAAATTTTTGAAATTGACCCTCAAGTACAGTCATAGACAGTATATTAAATCTTGCGAAAGTGAAAGCGTGTCTGTATTTTGGAATTGTTAAATTTTGCAAAATAGGGTGCCAAAATGTCAAGGTGGAAAATAATCATACCATGGATAAAATGTCCTTATTGTGGCCAAATTATTCAGTCGCTCGATATTATATTAAATTATTTCCTTTACTGAAGCCTAGTGTTAATAACTGTTCTGGTGATAAACCAGAAAAGTAAAGCTTTTGGTTGACAATTTTAGTCCCAGCGCTCTCATGACAATCTTGTGATACAAAGTGTAGTAGACCAGTGGGGTTTAAATTTAGGCAAAGCCAATAAATAAATGTCCTACACCAAATCTGTAATTCTAAGTGCAATGAAGCATTTGGAACAAAGAATGGAACAGAAAAAGTTGCCTTAGGATCTTAGATTGAACAGCTTCTGTAGATCCAAGGTCAGGGCCTGTTCAAATCTGAGCCCCATATAATAACTGTTCGGGGTTTAGCTTTAAACACTTCAAGGGGTGATGGTATGTGTTTGCCAGCTTTTGTATGGAAAAAGCATGTCAGAATTTTGGCACTTTTCCTTTGCACATTTCTGATCGGATCAGGTAAATATTCTAACAATCCTTTAGCACAAGGGAGCATTAAATAGCACCATCTGGAGATCTTTGACATATGGAATATGGGACATTCTGGGATATGGTCTCTTATTTACTTGGTCACTGTAAATCACAAACTCCCAGGTTTGGATTTTGAGTATAGATTTGAACTTGGGTGAATTTTACTCCCAGCTCTTACTGTCTTTATGTCAGGGGTCTTGCAGCCTGCGGGCCAGATCTGTCTGTCTCCCCAATAGAGTTTTTGTTGTGCCAAAGATCTCATAATTGTGAAACTGTTACAGATTTTAAATAAACAAATTAATTTCAGTATTGCTGCTACCAATCACTGCCCTTTATTTTTCCTTTAAAAGTTTGTGACTATTTCATAATGTTCATAATGAAGCCCCATCCCACCAAACACTGTCTCCAGTCTCCACAATACAAAGCAAAAACTACTTCCTTACTTAAGAGTAATTCTGTAGCACTTGCTACATTCATGTGCCTCTTGTGGCTGATTTGTGATCTCAGACTAAAGCAGCATTTCTCTTCTCTTCTCTTCTCTTCTCTTCTCTTCTCTTCTCTTCTCTTCTCTTCTCTTCTCTTCTCTTCTCTCTGCTACGCAACCACACCATGATGTCAGAAGGAGATGCTTCTACATGGCATCTTCCTCCACATCATTGCACAGTAATCTTTATTGCTTTTCAAATAACACACAACTGAAACAAGGCAACACCTATCTATAATGTGAAGGGTAAAAGTGCTGTGATGCAGAAGAGTAGAAACACAGTTTTACACTTTTCACATATTTTTTCTGGGAAGAGAAAAAGACCACATTTCCAGTAAATGTAAACTGTGTGATAGAAAGAGGGAGGGACACTGAAATTGTGGTGCTGTGTGTGTATGTGTGCTGGACACACACACGAGAGAGAGAGAGAGAGAGAGAGAGAGAGAGAGAGAGAGAGAGAGAGATATTAGTGGATTAGTGACACACAGCACATAACATGGCCTTACCTACCTCTGGTTGGAGAGCTGTAAAAATTCCCTTTATTGCCATGGCTGAAAAATACATAAATCCTAAAACAGGCCACCACATCAGTGACGCCATTTTCCCTTTGCACAGAGGATCCAAGAAGGTCATAAGCTATGTGAGAGAGTTCTGTTTGCATCCTCTGATTCTTCCAAGCTAAGGTATCTTACACTAGTCGAGGGGCCTTAAGGAAAGGGGGGGGGGGAAACAGAGTGGGCATTGCTGCCTGGACTGATGCAAGTGGAAAGATGATTAATTTCCCTGGATGCATTTATGAAAAAAAACCACTATACCAACTTCTTTTTCTAGTTGGCTGGAAGATGGACTCTCGTTGCACTGGTGCTAGATAGAGGTGAACTAACGCATTACAACAGACATGTTATTACAGTGGAACCTGAAAACAATGGAGAAATTGTTTTTGTAGCAGAGGCTTATCAGTAAGTTCTCTTGGATTACTTTGATACCACCTTTCTTTGTGCTTCAAGATTCATGAATACACTTTTCGAAGTGGGGTAATCACTAAAATTCTAGAGTCTTGACAGCTGCAATTCTGTAGGGACAGAATATTATGCATGTTGAAAGAAGATATGTTCATGCACCTCCCTGAATCCTTCTCTTTACATTATGATGGCAAAATGTTTTCTGTGTGGGTTTCCCCATTAGCCATCACAGTTTCCAGAACTCTATTCCCCAGGCAGCTACTTGTGTTGCCCATCATGTTGGGCAAGGAATCAATACCTGGAGAGTTGCAGACCCCCCCCCCCATGACCCTCCAGGTCTGAGAATGTGATGTTGCTGGAGTTGTCAGGCTCAGAAAACACACTTTCTAGGCTGTCCTTCTCACCTCCTTCCTGTAAGAGCAAGCAGATGCAGAATAGGGCAATAGGCCTTTAGATAATGTACAGTACACTGTCTGTTGGCTCCACACCTTCTCAAGAGCTATCAGACCAGCCTGACATAATAAGGCCTCAGAAGGCATCAGCATGCCTGATTCTGAGAGAACTCTGGGCAAACATGCCAAAGAAAAGTTCTCCAGGGCCCTGCCCAGCAATTTCCCACATTGGATTGGACTTATTGACCTATCACTTGAAATGTAAGTGCTCTGCACTCTCACGCTCTACCAGACACCCAACCGCCAAGAACTTAGCCCCAAAGTAGCAAGAACACTCAGGAGCATTCCTTTTGCTGTGGAACCATCTCTTGATCAGTGGTTCTCAACCTTGGGTCCCCAGATGTTTTTGGCCTACAACTCCCATGATCCCTAGCTCACAGGACCAGTGGTCAGGGAGGATGGGAGTTGTAGGCCAAAAACACCTGGGGACCCAAGCTTGAGAAAGGCTGCTCTAGATGTTTTGGATTACAGTCCCTATCAACCCCAACCAGTCCAGTCATGTCCCTATTAGTTCCTGTATCATGCAGCCATACCAGCTGGGGCTGGTGAAGTTTAGTCTAGAACATTGGGAGGGCATTGGATTGGCAAGGATTTCCCTACATAGACTCACAAGATTTCCCCAGACCAGAATTTCAGTTGTTCAGGCATGGATGGGGTGGGAGGATGTTTCCTGCTGCAGAAACTTTTCTGATCTTATATATATTTTTCCCCCTGCCAGAGATAATGAATGCAAAGAGGTGGTGAATCGATTGATTCCGGGTGAGAAGCCTGGAATATATACAAAAGGTAACTTCAAGTGGCTCATTCCTCCCTTAGGCTGGAGGGAAATTATAACATTTTACCCACCTCCATGGGAAACCAATCTGTTCTCAAGCCACCTCTGCTCTCTCTACCTCCCTCCCCACCAGTTAGGGCTTCCTAATGGGGGCTTAATATTGCAACTCGGTCCTTGAGATAATCACAGATAGGTTGTTGGCAAGAGACTTTTTAAACTTTGGATTCCTCTGAGAAGTGACAAATACGGATTCAGTGAGGGGAGGGGATATGGGTTGTCAGCATTTTGATTCCAGTAACATTTTGAGGATGCTGCAAAAAGTGATAAAACGTTTAAAAACTAAAACCAAACCAAACATGGCATGATGAAGTCTTTGCCCATATACAGGGTGAGGGGTGGTAGCGGTGGTGGTAGAATCAGTTCTTCATGGGACCGTCCTACTCCAAAGGATATAAGGTAGGAGAGGCATCCAGCGCAGCTAGACATCTTGAATGCCCTTCTTGAGGCCCATGCTTTAAATGGCTGCCTCTGGACATTCAAACGGGTAAGGTTATTTATTGTATTACACTATTTAAAATGAACATAGTTCAACACAGTTTTGAAAAATCAAATGAGGCTATGCCATTTTGTTCTTCTGAAGCATGAAACAACGTAGTCAAGGAGATCCCAGTTATTCATGTATATTATTCATCTAGCATGCAGTCTTGTTTTGCCTACTTTTAAATAACTTATTGTACAATTTTCATTGTTTAGAGGGTTCCTGTACAAACACCCCCCCCCCACGCTTTTGGTACTTTTCTCCTTTGTTTTGGAAGAGTTAGCTGGGCAACATTCAATTCATATTTTATTTACGGCTATTAGCCCATAAAATATGTACAAACATAAAAGCACAGAAGCATAAAAAACCAATACATCTAACAACAGAAGGGGAACACCACAATGCAAGGGTGGGTCATTGAGCAGTGACAAATAACAGCTTGGGGCCCGGAAAGATCCAAGGGACGGTTCACAGAAAAAGGAGAACTGGAGACGAGATCCATCATGCACTCTCATCATAACTGTCCGATTAGTTTTTGTTGTTCTGGCTGAGATGACTGGCAGAATTCGAGACCTGGGAGAAGAGAGGGTTGAAGAAGATTGGAGGAAATTTAAGATTTATTTACAAAAATATTGTGATTTGGTGGAAAGTTAAGTAGGATGTTTGATCATAAATAATTGGCCACCACAAAATCGGATCGAAATGGGATGTAAAGTGAGATTAAGGGAAATTAATTTACAGAGGATTATATTTAAATAAGTGGTTATAAAATTTGCAAATTAGATGATAAATTGCTGGGAAAAATTTATGATGATGAAAATGGCAGCGGGAGATGTGAGGAAGTCCAAAGAAGTCATGAAACTCTGTTGAGATAAAAGAAAGGTTGTCTATTTTTGTACTTTATTTTGTAAAAACCCCTAATAAAAATTTATTAAAAAAAAAAAAGATTAGTTTTTGTTGTTCTTACTTTCACTTTCACTTGGGCATAGCACTTATTTGGTGTAAACATGCATATACTTGAGTGCAGTGTGTTCAGTGAGTCTAACTACATATTAGAAAAATGTTGTAAACTGTTTTGCTATTTGCTTTATAAAATTGTAATATACAATTTTTATGAATAAATAAATAAATAGGTGTTCATATGGTTAAAATGAGCATATAAAATAACTTGTTGGGAATTGAACTGAGTAAGTTCTTTTTATATTTCAGTTTTTGAGCTTTAAGACTCCCTCATAAGCTTTAATTGTGCCAAAGGGTTTGCATTAATTGGGGATTAGATTTAACTCATAAGGTTTCTATTTAGTCAAAAGGCTACATACCTATCAGATCTAGCAACTGTACAGGGAAAAGCAATATATGCACCCTTAAAGGATATTTTGTGTGGTTCTTTTTCACATCTAGGGCAGATCACCTTATATTTCGTGAAAGCAGATTACAGCAGATATCACATGGTTCTCGTTGACACAACAATAATGAAGGCCCTTCATCTTTATAGTATGTGCCATTGTGGATGGGGGGGAGTGCACTGGTGTGTATGTTTGCAAGGAGTGTGTGCTATTGGATGTGTCAGGTATACCTGCCAACTAAAAATATAAAAATACAGTGGTTATTTTTCTTTAGACCCACCAGAAATGTTCCACTCACTGAATTGCAATCTGAACTGGAAATGAAGTTGTTGGGGAGAGGAAAATTTCTTCATTTCCACTCAAATCATCTTCTCCCAAGTTCTTCTTTAAAAAGAAAAATGGCAGCATTTGGTTTTGTAACATTCATTTGAATGAAGTGTATGAGCTAAAACCTAAGAAAATGGAACTTGCTTGAAGTCGTGGTGCTAATCCAGTGCTTCAGCTAGTACTGCTCATTAGCCCTCATTGTTACAAAACATTCTCCATAGTTCAGTTGGTTAGAGTGTGGTGATGATAATGCCAAGGTTGTAGGTTTGATTCCTGTATGGGACAGCTGCATATTCCTGCATTGCAGGGGGTAGGACGAGATGATCCCCAGGGTCCCTTCCAACCTGACAGTTCTATGATTCTATGACCTCTGGAGAAAAATGACATGCAGAACATAGCCAAAGTATTTGAGCAGATCCAGGACTTAAGATGGACTGAGCATCATCTTGAATCAATGTGAATTGTAGGGGCTTGGACACTGCTGCAGTATAAAAGAACTTTAGATCACTTTTTCAAATTCTGAATATTCAGCAGCATAATACATTATATGAATTGGCTTCATGCACAAGCAGAAGCCATTCATAAACTATATGCATTGAAGATTTTATGAATTAAAATCTGACCTGTTTTCAGAAATATGTCTGTTGCACATTATCTGCATCACCTGGATTTCAAGGTTGTGAGCAACCCTTTCTATTTTAGTGCTGTGGTACAGTTAGCATTTGAAAGATATATTCAGCCAGCACAGCTAGATATTTTAGAACAGATTTATGCGCTATTATACATTGTGTCTGCATTGTTATGGTAGGTTAAATGGTACTTTCTATTGGCCTGTTCCCCTTTTAAGGCTGTCCATGTTCCCCTTTTAAAGCTGTCCATCCTTTTGGTGGACGTGGGTGGTGCTGTGGGTTAAACCACAGAGCCTAGGGCTTGCTGATCAGAAGGTTGGTGGTTCGAATCCCCGTGACGGGATGAGCTCCCATTATTCGGTCCCAGATCCTGCCAACCTAGCAGTTTGAAAGCACGAAGTGCAAGTAGATAAATAGGTACAGCTGCAGCGGGAAGGTAAACAGCATTTCTGTGTGCTGCTCTGGTTCACCACAAGTGGCTTAGTCATGCTGGCCACATGACCCAGAAGCTGTATGCCGGTTCCCTTGGCCAATAAAGCGAGATGAGCGCCGCAACCCCAGAGTCATCTGCAACTGGACCTAATAGTCAGGGGTCCCTTTACTATCCTTTTGGTGGCAAATCCCATGCTTTAATTAATTAATTAATTAATTATAGCCTCACATTTTTCCCTGACAGAGACTCAAGGTGGCTTACAAATTAAAAATAAGAAAAAACATAGAAAAAGCCATCATTAAAAACAATTAAGCATTGATAGAATTAAAACATGAAAGACTACTTATAAAAACAGGTCCCTGAAACTGGGATTATGGTAGATACCATTACATTTTGTCAGACATGTATAAAGGCATACTCTTTTACCCCAGAAATGTTTCCAGTATCCATTCATTTATGGTAGGTCATAATAATACTACTCACAACAATGAATGATTGGTTTCAGGATTATGCAGGTTTTGCGTACTCAAACCAAGGTTATAACAGATTAACATTGCATGATAAATAACCTAAATGGCTTTCTGTGAGCTTTGTTCAGAAAGTTGCATGTTATGGAGCTCACCAGTTTCTCACTAAGTTTGTTAAATATTTATTAATCTTTCACTCAATCATGATAGCAGCAAATAAGGCTTTATCTTATACCTCTTTAACTATGTGCTCCCAACCCAGAATATGTCTGTTCCTTCCCCCTCTCTTTCCTCATCCTAATTCTTAATGTGACATCTTTTTGGGGTCTGAAGCTAGGGAACCAGAACCATCAGCTGACATAATAGACATATACAAGGCTGTCGCCAAATCCCTGGATTTGCCAGCGGACAAGATTATCTATCTACACAGATCTGGTAAGAGTAGTTGTCATCTTATGACCTATTATTTCTCAATTTGGGGTAAATAATGGTGAAGTTTCTCTCTCTCTCTCTCTCTCTCTCTCTCTCTCTCTCTCTTTCTCTGTTTCTTCCTTCCTTCCTTCCTTCCTTCCTTCCTTCCTTCCTTCCTTCCTTCTTTTTCCTAAAACAGAACACAAGTTAGATTAAGCTAAGGAACATTGCATTGAACAACATATGTAAAAACAGCCAAACAGCCAAATAAAAGAAAGGCAGATAAAAATATATACTGTATTCTAAAAATCTTCAATTGCATCGGCCATCACCTGATCAAGAGTATTATGTCTAATGGAACAGGTGAATCCAGATAGCCTTGATAGAAGCAACTGGTGATGGATCCAGGAAGATCATTCCACAGTCAGGCTACTTGAATATAAAAGACCCGCCTTCTTTACCTCAATCAGGCATCTGGCTGAGGTAGATCAGAAAGCAGAGGTGAGGCCATTGATCTGATCAAGCACAAACAGCTTCAGATGGGAAGTGCATCTCTCAATATATCCTAGTCCCAGGCTGTAGCGTTTGTTACGTTAGTTTCTCTCAGCAGTGTAAGCTGTGTGGGCTCTAGGGTGTTTTCTGGGGAAGGGAGGCTTGAGCAACACGCTCTCTATGCACTCCCCTTCCTAAATGGGCCTACCTCTTGTGCACCATTGGTCCTGCTGCTCATTTGCTTGCCTCTCGCTCTGGATCCAATCAGCACTACCTCCTAGAATGAGTGTGGCGGAGGTGTGCAATGGAGGTTGTCTTTCTTCTCCTTGCTCCTTTTGCTACTCACCCACTTGCAGAGTGCAGGTGAAAAGCCAGCAGCAGAACCGACAAGGTCTTACAATGGGCTTCCTATTCCTGTGTGGGCTTCAGCAGTGGTGCCAACCCTGCCTGTGAATTAATGGGGAAAGGGTTGCTGGTTCTCTTAAGCCAACTTTCCTTGTACAGAAAGAGCACCTAAAATGATCAAATGGCTACAGCACCTTCCCTACAAGGAAAGAGTATGAAGGAATCAGCATGTATATTAGCGCTGAGGTGTCCATACAGCTAGAGTGTCCCTATTAGCTAGTTACCAGGTTTCTGCTCCCTGGTCCCAATTCCACGTCTTCCTATGAGACATTATCTTTTTTCTTCCACAGCTCCATGCCCGGCTGCATGAGTTAAATCCTGGAACCTGGGGTTGGGTGTGACTGCAAATATGGCTCAAATTTGTAAAACCATGCCATTTGGAAAGAAAATCAACTGGATCACATCCCTAGAGATGTAACAAAATGGTGTATCAATGCCACTGTCAGTCATTTAATTGTATTGAAAACCCATCAAAACCAATTAAAACCATCAAAGACAGAAATGTGTTCTATTTTATTTTAATCTATTTATTTTTAATTGGCAAATTTATATGCTGTCTTTCGTGACACTGCAAGACAGTTAACACAATCATAATTGCAAAAATGCACGATATGTAAAATGCAAAAAAGGAGAGAAAAAACAAGTTGCCATTATAGCTTGAATAATATATATATTTATATATATATATATATATATATATATATATATATATATATATATATGCAGGTTTTGGTGTCCTCGGGTGTCTTCCCGTGTAAAAGTTGGGGTGTCTAGGCGACGTTTCGACGAGGTCTCACTCGTCATCTTCAGGCTGGTGCTTTCGGCTTCTTGTTACTGGAACAGAGCGGGATCTCAATGTTTGAGTTCCTATAAATACTGTAGAGGGGGTGTGGTGTCTAGCCTCCAATGTTCTGGGCAGAGAGGAAGTTCCCAGGCTAGTGTGCCTTTTCTTCTTTTGTTCCTTAATTACTTGAGAGATACCTTGAGTGATTTCTTGAGTGATATCCTGAGTACCACTTAGGTGGGTCATTAGGTGTGGATTAGTTGCTAAAGTCTTTGTGTCTTGACCTCTTGAACTTTGTGAAGAGTTTTCCTGAGAAGATGGCTGTATTGCACTTAGTTGTGCTTTGGCTTGGCTTCGTGTATAGGGGCGAGCTGTGGTTTTGTGGCTTGTGTCAGCCAGATCTGTGTAGGGATTGCAGGGGGGTGCAGCATCCGGAGGTGCCACCATGGATTGGCTACTGGATGGTGTCAGTAATTCATCTGTGGAGAGGGTCTGGGTTTGGGTCTGGTGTGGTTGATTGGTGCACCCCCCTGCAATCCCTACACAGATCTGGCTGACACAAGCCACAAAACCACAGCTCGCCCCTATACACGAAGCCAAGCCAAAGCACAACTAAGTGCAATACAGCCATCTTCTCAGGAAAACTCTTCACAAAGTTCAAGAGGTCAAGACACAAAGACTTTAGCAACTAATCCACACCTAATGACCCACCTAAGTGGTACTCAGGATATCACTCAAGAAATCACTCAAGGTATCTCTCAAGTAATTAAGGAACAAAAGAAGAAAAGGCACACTAGCCTGGGAACTTCCTCTCTGCCCAGAACATTGGAGGCTAGACACCACACCCCCTCTACAGTATTTATAGGAACTCAAACATTGAGATCCCGCTCTGTTCCAGTAACAAGAAGCCGAAAGCACCAGCCTGAAGATGACGAGTGAGACCTCGTCGAAACGTCGCCTAGACACCCCAACTTTTACACGGGAAGACACCCGAGGACACCAAAACCTGCATTCCTGTACCCGTGAAAATCTACGAAAGCAAATATATATATATATATATATAATAATCTTAAAGGAATTCTGAGTTCTTTGTGGTTTCTCTGCAGTCAGTCACACAAAAGTGGGTGTGGCCAGAGGCAAAGGTGGCCAGAGCATCTTTGTATTGAAGGGCCATAGCTCTTGCCTTCCATGCCTTCTTGTCACCCCAGCTTCTTCTGGGGAGGAAAAAACTCAAACACGTGGCAGAGTTCCCAAAAATAGACCAGAGGCAATTGTTCTTCATCCAGCAGAGCTTTTACTTGCTACTGAAGGCAAATGAACATAATGGTCACTAATCCAGTACATTCAGGAATGGCACAGTCCATAAAAAATCCAGTTGCAGTACTTACAATAAAACTTACAAAAACTTATAACAAGACTAAAACTTAACAACACTACAGCATACAGAAAACAGAACACTGGAAGAAAACAAAAGAGAGGGAGAGAGAGAGAAAGTGAGTGAGACTCAGGCTCCTCCTGGTCTTACTATTATAATCAGCACAATCTTGACAAAGATAACAGAACCAATTTAAGCCAACTGTAACTCAGCTCCCCAGCAGAAATAGCCCAAACAAAAACCTTATTCCTGTTTCCTTCACATAGAAAGAAAACTTTCTTTCACAAAGAGAAGAAACCTTCTAGAACCCTCTTGAAACTAATCAGAATAGGAAAGACCTCTACACATCAGATCAATACTTTCTGTACTAAGAAATGCAAAGTGACAGTGCAGTCACTGAGTATCTCCTGGTAGGGCTGGGAATGCCCCCTGCCTTAAATTCTAGAGATCCACTGTGAATCCATGAAGAAAGTTCCAAGCTTCATGGACCTAGTGGTCTGATTCAGCATAAGTCGCTTCCTAGGCCATGCAAAAGCACTTGAAGAGAGTGGGAATTAGGACCATTAACAAGTCTGGTTGGGGATGTGGCACTGCCTGGGGAGAGTTTCAATGGAGCCCTGCATCTGAAGTTCCACATCAATGGCACCATCTCCATTTCTGCAAGCTGTTTTTTCTAATATAATTCCATTCTCATATACGTTTGATGCACACCATCTGCTTATATATGCATTTCCATACATATTGTTTGGATGGAGAACTGCTGTTCCACCATCTATTGTTCTCTAATGGTGATCGTGGGGGAGAGTCCCACACCTTGGTGCATGTTACCTAGCAACCAGCACCACATAGTACAAGACATTTTGGTCAATACTGGGTGGAGCATCTATTTTCACTGGCAGCTGGGCAGTCAGTAGCTCCTGTCTTTTTTAGTGGCAAAGGAGCCTAATGAAGTCTCTGGGGAACAATGCTGTAAAATGTCCACTCACTGGGCCTTACATGTTACTGTTGCTATACTGGCTGTTTTATATATTGATTTTGGCAGCTCTGGCGTCTGAAGAAGAATCAGGAAGCATATTGCTGAGCAATCTCAAAGAGTGAAACAACAGGGATGAACAAAAAGCAGCATGTGAAACAATTCTTATTTTGTGCATTTTGCTGTATAACAAAGCTTCTGTTAATGGGGGAAGCCCTCATCTACTCAATAACTAAGCTGAAGAAGGAGCCTTTGTGATCATTAATGAGATAAAAATAAAAACAGAGAGCTGAGTGTTGTGATTTTTTGATATATTTTTTAAAAAGAGACAAGAAGAGAACTAATTTGGTTGCTCTGAAAGGTTGTTTGTTCTACTGATGCTCCAGCTCCCAGATTCCCATACAGTCAATGCTGGGGAAAGAATATCATGGCCGCCTGTTTTTCATTCCTTACCTCTAAATATTCAATTATATCTATTATATTCCTTAGGTTATCTTTCATCTGTCTTCCTGGAAGAAATCCTTATTGATCTTGATGAATTATTTCTAGTAAGGTGCCTTTCATTCTGTTAGCTAGTATATTTGCAAATAATTTATAATCCTTATTTTTTAATAATGAAATTGGTCTGTAATTTTAACCTCCTCCAAGTCTGTTCCTTGCTTTGGAATTAAAGGCCTCTTTCCAAGTTTTTGGTATTTGTCCTGCATTTATAATTTGATTAATAATATTTTGTAGAGGTTGAATTAGATAATTTTGCAATTCTTTAAATAACATTTCGTTGTTAATCCTTCTGGTCCTGGTGCTTTACCTATTTTTGCTTGTTTAATGGCATCTGAGATCTCTGTAATATTAATAGGTGCATTTAATATTGTTAATTTTTCATTTGGAATTTTTGGCACTTTGTCTTAAATATTTTTCAATTTCTGCTTTCTTTTCTAGTCCTGCTCAGTATAAATCTGTAAAATATTTTATAAATTGTTTCCTAATTTCTTTCGTATTATCTGTTACTTTCTCTTCCATTTTAATCTTATTAATCAGATTGTTTTCCTTTTATTTATTTGCAAATAAACAAATCAATCAAAATACTTCCAGCCTGCCCACCAGAAATGACATATAGGTCAGTCAAAGTGGAAGGTTCCAAAAACTTACATCACATAGGGTGACCCCCGCAGGGACCACTGTCTGGGGGAGCACCATTGGCCCTGGCCCTGCCTGGGCACACGGACATGACCACTGCACCCTGGATCCCTTTAACAGGATACCCCAGTGTTTGGAGGGGCAGGCGGAGGCTACAACCACCCCTCCATCCAAGATAAAGGATTGCCCCGATGCCCAACCACCAACTGAGGAAAATGCTTACTGCCAAACCACTTACATCTGCATCCAAGCCTGATACTTGCTACAATGTCCGCTAACCTAATATCGTTTCCTGTGGAGGAAAGGTGTATGCTATCAGGCCAAAACAAGAGTATCTTCCAAGAATTTAATATTGAGGTGCTGAATCACCCAGCCACCCCACTCCAATAAGTGGCACCTAATTGCACAGTTAGGGACGCGGGTGGCGCTGTGGGTTAAACCACAGAGCCTAGGACTTGCTGATCAGAAGGTCGGCGGTTCGAATCCCCGTGACAGGGTGAGCTCCCATTGCTCGGTCCCTGCTTCTGCCCACCTAGCAGTTTGAAAGCACGTCAGAGTGCAAGTAGATAAATAGGTACCGCTCCGGCGGGAAGGTAAACGGTGTTTCCGTGCGCTGCTCTGGTTTGCCAGAAGCGGCTTAGTCATGCTGGCCACATGACCCAGAAGGTGTACGCCGGCTCCCTCGGCCAATAAAACGAGATGAGCGCCGCAACCCCAGAGTTGGTCACAACTGGACCTAATGGTCAGGGGTCCCTTTACCTTTACCTTTAATTGCACAGTTGATTCCCACTGGATCAGGGTTGCGCCATTGATGTCACTCAAGCATATTGGACCAGCCAAGGCATATGGTGGAGTACAAATTGTGCAGCATCTGCAAGTCTTTGATTATAGCCCATGTTAAGTAAATTCCCTTGCGTTGGCCCAAATCGTTTCCACCAAATGGATGATGAAGGTGTACGGGAGCCCTTGTGACTCGATTCTCGCCATGATCAAGCGCATAAACTCTTGCCATTTGATGCCGTGGCGGCCCAGCCAATGAATCCCATTGGGAGGCTGAGTGCAGCTCCCAAGCTAGTGGTGATGGAGTGCATCTGTGCCCGATGCACAATACTGTGCCCGTATATCCAAATGTTCTTGCTAGACGACCCTGGAATGAAATTAGGATAGAGTAGTGTGTAAGTTATTGTTTCTGACCATGTATATACCTCTTGTAGGCCTCCAACTGCCATCTGCCCATGGTCTTTATGTCCTCAGCAGAGGCACCCAAGCTCCAGGCAATAGTGGCTGCCCCAATTCTGAATGAATGCGTGGCAAACTGTTGTGCTTGCAGGCCGCACTCGGCAACTGCCTTACGCAAGACCCTAGACTAGAGAATTGATGCCTGACCGGAGGGGGGGGGATCCATCTTCATGAATGAAAAGGGGGCCTTGAACATCGGGGGCACAGCTGCAGAAATCACCTATCATCCCTAACAGGGCATGGGCCAGCACTCCCAAATGTGGGGAGGCAGATGGCAGCACCCTTGGCTAGCTGGTCTGTTTTGGATGCCTGGATGTTAATGGACAAGGAGGATGGGGTAAGAGCAGAGGTCGGCAAACTATGGCTCAGGGGCCGGATGCAGCCCCCCAGGCTCATAAATCCGGCCTGCAGACCCTGCCACCCGCTTGGTCAGTCCCCGTGCGCTGTGGATGCCTCGCTGCACAGGGACTGACTTCCGCATCGCTGGCACAGCACCTGGGTGGGCAGTGACATTGGCGCAGCTTTGGATTGGCTGCAGGAAGTTTCTGCAGCCAATCCAAAGCTTTGTCGCCCGCGAGCTGAGGTAAAACCAGTGCAGCCATGGATGGAGAGGCCGGTGGGCGGGCGGTGGGTCTGGGCTGCGCCATGCGCATTGTGATGGGTGTGTCGTGGGGCTTCAGCCAGAGCTTGGTGTGCCTGGCGTCCGGCTCAGCGCTGCTGTTGGTGGCACGCTCGGTGGCCGCCCTGGAGCAGCTGGAGGGCAAGCTGCACACCTCCTGCCCAGTGCTCCACGTGCGTGGCCTGCCTGCTGACCTGGCCTCGGACGACAGGCAGCAGTGCATGGTGCATGCCATCTGGGAGCTCCGTGGTTACGGGCCAATGGAGCTGCTGCTGCTCGTCAACAATGCTGGTGAGCGGGCACTGCCGAGACACACTCCTAAACGCGTGCAGAGTGCATTCTTCCTCCAAGTCCAGAGGCATCTGTGCTTGCAGGCTTGCAGGGTATTTATATTTTTCAAAATATAGTCCGGCCCCCCACAAGGTCTGAGGGACTGTGGACCGGCCCCCTGATGACAAAGTTTGCTGACCCCTGGGTAACAGCAATATCACATAGCTCCAGACCGCTCTGACTCACTTGGCCCGGTATGTTTTGCTCATAGACACATTCCCCCACTCTTAGTGCTCCAATGAATGGTACAGAATATGCTGCCCTGAAGAGCCTATGCCAAGGTTATCAAATTTTTTTCAATGAATCCAGGGACACTTTTCAACTTCCTACTATATAGATGGATTTTGTCAGGGGATTGATTTGTAAATCCAGGGACTGTCCCCGGGAAATGGGGATGTCTGGTAACCTTAGCCTATACTCCAAGCGGGACCAGCAAATAGCCGACAGCTTTTTCCAAATCTGCTTTAGAATGTCAAAAGTTATAGGTTATGCTTGTCAGGAGCTGGGAGTTTAAGTCTATGCCATCCTTCCAAAGGCTTTTTAACCAAGAAACCTGAGCATGGATTGATGAAAAATAAACATTTTGAAAAGAAGGCTGTTCCTGCAGCTTGGACAGTTAAAGTCTTGGCTCCATTTCCTAGAAAAGGTGAGCGGACTTGTTCCATCATCCATGTGACAGCCCTTCAAATATTTGAAGCCAGCTATCATATCACCTCTCAGAATGTTGTATTGTGGAATAGAGTCTTTGGGAAGGAGGCAAGAGGTCTCAAGGCCCCTCTCAGAACTCTCCTTCCTCCTTTCCAAAGCCCAGCACCTCACTTATCCGGCTTTGGGAAGGCAGTGTGAGAGCTGGGAGCAGGGTATCAAATGTTGCAGAGGGCCACCAAAAAAGGCCTCAAAAGGCATGTGGCCCTTGTCCTGGCAATTGGACCACACGGCCCTACATGCAAGGGTGCTCAGCATTCCCATTACATTTGCATCAGGAGCTGCAGACCTTGGTATTTCTGCCTGTTCCAATGCAATGAAGGGGCTTTGTTTTGCTAGGAATGTATCATGCGGTTAAATTTAGTGCTGGTCATGCCACAAAGAAGAGGCAAAGAGAAGCCTACAGGGCTTTTTTTTAAAAATTGCCTTGCAATTATGCTGGAAATCACATGAGAAGCAGATGTGGCTGGAGATACGTGAAGGTTGCTCAGAATTAGTACTGAGGGAATATGCAACCCTATCCGGGTTCTGTGGCTGATTTAATTTATGAGGATTCCAGAAAAACTGGAACCTGCTTTTCAAAGGTACTGAATGCTACTGGATGCCACTGGAAGCCACCAGTCTCTGCATTATTCTGTTTCCCTTTTATGAAATGCAAATAACATGCCCACTTTTACAGGAGCACCATCAAACCTTTCTCATTTGTCTTCAGAAATAGCACATCTTGGCTCTGTCTAAATCTCACTACTGAACCAGATAGAAAGACAGGAAGCTGTGTTATACTGAACAAGACTACTGGCCCCTCTGGTTCAATCCTGCCTAAGCCATGGGTAGAGAATGTGGTGACCTCCACATGATGTTGGACTGCAGCTCTCATCATCCCTGATCATTGGGCATGCTGGCTATCCCTAGCTAAACTCTCTATACCCTCCAGCAGTTCTCCAGGGTTTCAGGGAGAAGCCTGTTTCTGTCCTACCTGAAGACCTAGGCATCTTACCTCTTTGCCATGACTGGAACACAGGGCTTTTTCCCCAGCGAGTGCTCACTGGAGCTCAGCTCTGATACCTCTCAGGTGAGTGCCATTGCCATTCTAAGGGAACAAGGGAGAAGTTTCTGGTGAACTCCAGCACCTCTTTTTCTAGAAAAACAGCACTGCTGGAACACATATGTAACCAGTGTATGTGAGGGTAGTTGAAGTCACCTATTGCAACCACGGCAATGACTGCAGTAATTTCCTTACAAGCAGCGGCGTAGCGTGGGTTGTCAGCACCCTGGGCAAGGCAAGTAATTTGCGCCCCCTAACCCGGGGCAAGGCAAGTAACTTGCGCCCCCTACCCCCTAACCATGGTCATTAATACTGACGGCTCTACTCTGGGGCAAACTCCGTGGTGACTACTGCCCTCCGTGGTGTTGTTTTTGCAATTAAAGGACCCCTGCCTCAAATAAAGCATCTTGGGGATTGGGGACTGGGATTTGCCAAGGGAGCTGGGAATTGCAGTTCAGTGGCGGGACAGGGGGAGAGGGTCCCTTCCGCGTCTGGGTGCCGCGGGCCCCTTTGCGCCAAGACGCGCGTCTTTGGGCGTCGCGGCGCAGCCTTCTCGGTCTCCCTCCCCGGCCCGGCTAGCCCCGACGCGGCTTCTTTCTGGTGCGGGGAGGGGGCGCCTCTGGGGCCAGTGCGTCGGCCGGCCTCCGGCGCGGGTGGGTGGGCCCCGTCGGGGCGGGTGGGCGGTCTTGGCGTGCAGGCACTAGAGCGCAGGTGGCTCCGGCTGGGCGCTTCATTCACCGCCGGTGGCGCATTTGGCGGGCTGCGCGCGTCCAGACAGCGACCCGAGCCTGGGCGGCGTGGCGCTTGGTGCCGGAGCCTCCGCCCGCAGCGCCGTCCGGAGACCCGGCCGGAAGGAGCCTCAAGCCGGCTGTCGGACGCGGCTGAAGCAGCCAGGGCGGCATGGCAGGCAGCGGCTCCTCGGCGACTCCGGAGGCAGCGAGCGCGCCCCCCCCAGAAGTTGCGCCCGGTGCGGCCGGCCCCCCTTGCACCCTCCACGCTACGCCACTGCTTACAAGAGACCCTTTTCTAAAGTTATTGAACGCTAAAGTTATTACAGTGGTACCTCAGGTTAATAACGTAATTCGTTCTGGAGGTCCGTTCTTAACCAGAAACTGTTCTTAACCTGAGGTACCACTTTAGCTAATGGGGCCTCCTGCTGCCGCCGCGCCACTGCCACATGATTTTTGTTCTCATCCTGAAGCAAAGTTCTTAACCCAAGGTACTATTTCTGGGTTAGCGGAGTCTGTAACCTGAAGCATCTGTAACCCGAGGTACCACTGTACAAGAATGCTTCTTCTTTAGGGTGCTTTCTTGATTTCATTATACATCTCAAGAGCTGCCTGAGCCTTTTGATCAAGGAGATGATAGCAATGTCACCAGTCCTAAATTGCTCTTGAGGTGTAGTATAACAATATAGGAAAAAATAAAACATTTACATATATGAAGATAGTTAAAGCCATTGCATATTTAAAACTCCTTCTCTGCCATCTGCTGCCACTGACTCATCCCCTGTCCCACGGATTCCTCTGCCTCCCCAATTATAAGAAAAAGGGGACCAAAAGGTGGCCGTGTGGAGGGGGGGGGTGGGAGTCAGCAGCAGCAGTGGGGAGGGAGAGAAGGTGGCAGTGGAGGAGGCTTCGGCATTGGGAGGGCAGAGGAGTCAGGGGTGATGGCGCAGGAAGTGGCGGAGGTCCTCATAGGCCCTGATCTGCCACCTCTCCTTTCTGTCTCCAACCTGCCAAACTGATGCAATTGCTTTAGCTTGCCTTATGGGCAAGCTGGGCCTGGATGCAGGATGAGGAAGAGAATGGAAAGACCCGCCTTTCCAACTATTCAAGATCCAGAAAATAACACGAGGCTTGCTAGGTCAGGCCACCTCACTCAGCATTCTGTCCCCACAGCGACCAACTAGATGATTGTTTGAACCCCCACTTTATATTTTGTTTACTCACTGCATTTATATCCCACCTTTTTCTCAAAGGAGCTCAGTAGTCCGTCTCTCCCCCACTCCACATTTAATTCCCACAACCAGCCTGTGAGGTAGGTGAGGCTGAGGGGCAGTAACTGGCCCAATGTCACCTATTGGCTTTGTGACTGAGTGGGGATTTGCGACCCTGGTCACCCAGGTCCTGGTCCTAGGGGTATCTGACCACGGCATCACACTGTCTCTCATTTGTGCCACCTTGGATACAAGTCAGAGGGTGGCCTAAACAGAAATGTCAGGTAGATAATGGTAACATGAGATCCAGATGTGTAGTAAAGGTTGAGAATGCAGTGAGGGAGAATGATGCTCTCATCACAAAGGTGATAGTAGAATCCACACCTGTTGATTCAGTTTATGAGATGTGAATCATTTCTTCCACCACCACCTACAAAGGGCCTACAAGGTGTTTTTTGAACATCTGGCAGCTAAGAGGCAGACTTAATATAAAAAACACACCAGGGGAGAAGCCTTCAAACTCTCTTAAACATGAAAAGGTTTACTCTGAGTCTCTGTAAGGGTTAGAACTACTATATTTTAAAGGGGTATGGCTCTGAGTTCTGGCATTGAGTCACTAACTGGAAAGCTTTGAGCAGTAAGATACCCCATCTCTAGAACTGCAAACGAAAAACAAAAAGAAATCCTGATAATTAAAGGTTACACACAGTCGGTATCTCTCAGCCTAAACTACCTCACAGCGTTGTTGTGAGGATGATCCAGCTCTTTGGAAGTAGGAGGGAAAGTAATAAATACCTGTTAGGTATTTTGGAAAGTTCTCTGCCTGTTATGCACTTAGACATATATTGAGATGTCATAACCAACTTTTTCAAGATGGCTCCTGAGACTTATATTATTTTCAGAAGACAGTTGGATGCCATTTTGAATCAAAATGGTGGACTGAACCTTTCAAAGGTATACTGATTTTAACCACTGTTTTCACAACTTCATTGATTTTTCTTTTTCATAGAATTCCTGAGCAATACTGGGTATGAGGCTGCTTGTACTTAATGAAATCTGGTAGAACAGGATAAAATTCTTTCAGAGCCTTTAAAGGAAAAGTATCATACATAGAACAAACAAATATAGAAGTATAGATCTAAGTCCTCCAGATACAATACTCTGGCACACACTAGTCTGTGTTTTAATGTCAGGTTTTTTTATGGGGTTTGGATATAAAGGCATATTCAGAATTAAATCATATGGTATTAGCCAGAAATGACTCAACTGCGGGACAGGGAAGATTACTGTAAGCTTCATTCAGAGTTGTCTCAACCCATGACTCCTGGACAATTGGATAGTCAAAGGGCAGTCTGTGTCTGAAATGCTTCTGGCTTAGTTTTCCATCAAGTCTGGGTTGATATATGGGTCATACTGGAGGTCACAGGAAACCCAGTTGGTCTGAAACTAGTCCAAACCTGAAGATTCTGGTTGTTCTTTGCTAAGGCTTGTGGGATTCATTTACATCTAATAATAACAACCAGGAGATGAAAGAATATACAAACTGGGGAAGAAAGAGCACTCCATAAATTCCTATTAATTAATTTGCCCTGCTTTAATGTCCGTGTGACACTCCAGTGACACTGCCATATGCTGAAAGGCTGAGTTTCAAAAATGCAAAATGCCCACAGATCTCATTGGTGTGTGTTTACTTACTTACTTACTTACTTACTTACTTATATCAAACATTTATATTCTGTAGTTTCTAAGCAGCATACAATGGTGTTAGAAAAGGAATGCAGTAAGAAAAGATTACCTAAAACACATGCCAAAATAGACAAGTTTTCATGAAACACCAGAGCTTTAACGGGAAGGGGAGGGAGTTCCACAAAACTGGGTCCAGAATACACAACATACAGCTCCTTTAGCTGAATGTCCAAGCCATGAGGAATTGCTAAGAGTGACTTTCCATAAGATCTCAGTGATCAGGCAGGGATATTAGGAACCAGGCAGTCATTAAGGTTTCCTGTACCCAAGTTGCTAAGGGTGCTGAGAGTTCTTAATGGGGGCCTGTTCCCCGAACAGAGCTGCAATTCCCGGAGTTCCCTTGGAAGTGAGATTGATTATGTACCCTCCAACATTTCTTTGATGAAAATAGGGATGTCCTGTTCTATCATCATCATCATCATCATTATACATCATTCATCTAACTGGGCTGCCCCAGCCACTCTGGGCGGCTTCCAACATATATAAAAACATTGAACATTAAAAAACCTTCCTATACAGGGATGCTTTCTGATGTCTTCTAAAGGTAGTTACTTATCTCCTTGGCTCAGGGGTTGTATAACTCCATATACGCCAACATTTCTCCAATCAGAATAGGGGTGTCCTAAGGAAAAGTGGGCCATTCCAGGATCAAATCAGAAACTGGGATGGCTTCTATAAATCTGGGGCTGTGCCTGGAAAATAGGGACACTTGGAGGGACTGTGATTATTTAACCACTCTGGTCCTAAGATGTTTGGGGCTTCAGACATCAAAGCAAGCACCTTAAATTGATTCCGGAAAACAACAGGGGACCAGTACAGCTGACAAATCTATGGCTACTGTCTATACCAGGAATCAGAGACCAGTATCCCTCCAGATTTTGTTGGATTCCCATTGGCCCTGCTGGTAAGGGCTTATAAAAGCTGGAGTCCAACAATGCATTGAGGAACACAGGTTCCTTACCCCTGTGTATGCCAGGTTTAGTTTCTGCTGTTAATAATCTTCCTTGGTGACGTGAGGAATATGTGCCAGCTCTCTTTGGGGGCATCTGGGGGTGGTGGTCATCGGCACAAGGAGAGACTGAGGTTGCAAGCTGGGCAAAGATAATCAGCTGTGTTGTGTCTCTCCCAGCCTCAGCTCTGCCAAATGACGACTCTTCTTGTTTACAACACAGCACTTGACCTGACATATTTTACAGCTCTGAAGATGTAAGTGCTTCACAGCCTTGTGATTCTCACTTGAGAGTAAGATTCTCAGCAGCAAAAGAAGCCTCCCAAACAAACATTTGAGGCTTTGCTTTTGTGTGAGATTGTAAAACAAAACCATTGAAAGAGAAGAGCAAGAGGCCAAAGACCTGGAAGCTGCACAGATACCTTCACTGAGGTGTGCTATGCAGCTATGCTGAAAGCTGTATTTGAAGGCGCAGAGTGCAGTGCCTGAGCCCTGCTCAGAAGGTGGGGAAATACATTAACAAAGCATAAAAAACAATTTGCAACAAACAGTGTGAGCATATGTATCTGGTTGCAAAAATAAATAAATAAATAATAAGAAAATAAGAAAATAAGGTTAGTAAAAATAAATTGAGGAAATGGACTAAAGAGAAAAAGTAAAATAATAATATGTTAAAATAAATTATTAAGTTAAGGTTGAGAAATAAGTAATAAGGATTTGCTGAGCTAACAATTTAAATTGGAATACAAGAAGGGGAGGTGTGAGGAGGTCTGAGAAATAAGGTAAAAGAAAATAAGTAATTGAAATTTTATGTGTTTTTATTTTTGTATGTTTGCTATTTTTTGTTTATTTATGTTTTTGTTTTATTATTGAAAATGCTAATAAACATTTAATAAAAAAATACATTAACAAAGCATAAAAAACAATTTGCAACAAACAGTGTGAGCATATGTATCTGGTTGCAATATTTTGCAATCTCGTCAGCACTCTGCCAGATAAATGAGCGATGCCTGGGTTTCTTTTTTGTAGAACCCAATAAGGTTACAACTGTGACAGTGCAGTCTTTGGGGATACTTTCAGATGCCTATTTATTGCCATGGGATCAGTTAGTGCTCCTCATGCTCAACAGCCTTCTTGTACAAGTGATGGAGGTGATCTCAGGCATGGTGCTAAAGACATCAAGACTGTTAGTCTTACTTCTGGGTCGCAGTATTTGCACACAAAAAATCAGATATCACAGGCAGTATTATCCTAACAGATCCAGCACTAGAGCTTTTAATTATTTGATCTCCTGATGGCCCTCAGCTAACCTGATCTGGTGGTTCTTCTGCTGGCAGCATCACAATTGCAGATAGCCAGTCACTGGAATTTGGCTGGACTTTCAATAAGAGGCTGTCTGGACAAAATATTGCATTTTCTGAAAGAGTAGCTTACCAGAATCATGTGGTTTGAGGAATAACTAAAAAAAGAGAAATTTGATGCAATATTCTGGCCTTTTATTTCTTATAACAAGGATAAGAATCACTTTCTGTAAACTGCTTTGAGTTTATTTGTTTAAAATCAAGCAGTGTATAAATTTTATGAAATGAAATAATTAAATAAATAAAATAAGGACAGACATTTACTACAACCTTCAATGTGTCAGGTTAGACTGTGGAGGGTATATCTAAATAGCCAAAATTCTGCCTAAGGACTTTTGCTTATAAGAAGAAGAGTTTGGATTTGATATCCCGCTTTATCAATACTCTAAGGAGTCTCAAAGCGGCTAACATTCTCCTTTCCCTTCCTCCCCACAACAACCACTCTGTGAGGTGAGTGGGGCTGAGAGACTTCAGAGAAGTGTGACTGGCCCAAGGTCACCCAGCAGCTGCATGTGGAGGAGCGGGGACGCGAACACAGCTCACCATGTTACGAGCCCACCGCTCTTAACCCCTACACCACACTGGCTCCCATTATATTGGACACCCACTCTAAATTCTCTTATATTCTGACTCACTGCATACTTCCTCTGATATTCTGCAATATGAACTTTTGTAGTACCACCTCAAGTGAGGTTATAGACATTGCTTTAATGTACTTTGTCTACATTGTTCTATGTTCATTTTGTTTTCCAAAACTCAATAAAATAATTTACTAAGGACGACTGTTTGTCTTGGGAGATGTCAACATTCACACCAATGCCATATTGTTTGGAGTAGCTCAGGACAATAATGGGAACATCCCAATATTTCATCAGAGCAGTATATGTAGTTTAGCACACTCTGGATTTCATTTTCTCAAGCAGGCAGGGAGAAGGTGGTCTGAAGGTGGGGGACTTTAAACCAGTCCCTGTGTCATGGTCAGATCACCTCCTGGTGAGTCTTACAGTATCTCCTGGTGTGGCTTACATTTACTCCTTTAAACCACTTTGTGGAAATAAAGGACTGTCCTCCATATGTTAGGACAGGTGGCTACCCTGTTTCTACTTCTATGTCCAGGACAACACAACTGAAGGCTTCTGGAACTCACAAATCTATCATTGTGGGTAGAAACTGTGGGTTTGCAGCTGAATTAAGGAAAGAAGAATGGTACTTATCTTTCAACCAACTTACTGGCTGTAAGTGGGTGCTGAAGTATTCCTGCTCCTGAATCACCATACAGGTCTGTCAGCAATGGCAACAAAAATTCACCAGGAAAGGCTGATTATATTCAGAGAGAGAGAATATGACAGATGGGCACCCAAAAGACCAAACATATCAGCTGGCACGCTTTGTTCCTTGAGGAATCTGTGAGCTCTAAAAAGCCATCCAACCACTGAACTGAATCTGTGAGTGAAGGAAAATCATTTCCAAAGGTTGCCTGTTGATGACAGTCAATCTTCTGAAAAATGTCGTAGTTTTAAAAAATGAATAAATTCTGAGGAGTGGTTTATTTTTGCCAGCACTGGGAAGCTACAGGATGGCTACCCCACTGAATGAGAACCAGTGTAGGGCTACTTAGGGTGTTGAACTAGGACATAGGAAACCATGGTTCAAATCCCCACTCACCAGCTAACTTGGGGCTCTCTCTCAGCCTAACCTACCTCACAGGGTTGTTGTGAGAGTAAGATGTGGGGGAGGAAGTACCATGCATGCCACCTTGAGCTCCCTGGATATATGGTGAGATGTAAATGTAATAAATATATGATAAATACTTGTAGAAGCACCTACCATATGAAATATGGATTGCTGACAATTGGGCTGATGATGAAGAGAGATTTTGAATCAGGTGATATGACTAGCTTCCAATGAGCTGCTATGTTTTTACTGTGGGAAACATATTGCCTACTGTGAACAAGAACTCCTGGATTGGTCTGTTTTTAATGTAAAATGGTAAAATGGTCATTATGTGTCACATTTGTACAGAATGCATTTTCTTCCTTCAGGTGCATCATTTTTACTTTCTGATTTCTGTGAGATAACCTCTTTTTTCTTTTCTTTTGCATGTTAACAAGAATACCTCAGGCATCATGATACCACCCCAGTGGCATAGCGTGGGTTGTCAGAACCCGGGGTAAGGCAAGTAATTTGCGCCCCCTAACCCATGGATTTGTGCCCCCTAACCCATGGATTTGCGCCCCCTAACCCTAACCCCCAGATGCTGCGCCCGGTGCGGCCGGCCACCCCTGCACCCCCCACGCTACGCCACTGTACCACCCAAATCTCAACTAGTTCCCAATAAAACTGGGAGCAATGAGTCTCCTATGTGAGACATCACACAGTGCTTTGGTGCGCCTGCTCTCTGCAGGACGTTTGGGCTGAGGCAGTCACTTACTTCTGAAATCAGGTCTGGTCCTACTCTTAGGCAGGATGAGGCACCTACCTTAGGCAATAGATAGTAGAAGTGGCAGCAGCCCCTAACCATTCTTCCTGAGTCCCCTAAGCTACCGCTAGCCTGTTGCGCTCAGCTGTGATGTGGGATATCATTATCACGTTTTGCCAGCGTTGTAGTAAGATTCTCGTGCCAGTCTGGTTCGATTTTGCACATAGAATGGGAGGGGATACCATGATGTATTTCATAGGGACACAGGGAGTCAGACTCTTGGTCTGCCTAGCCCTGTATTGTCCATAGTGAATGACAGCAGGGTCTTTCTGCATGCAGAGCAGATGCTCTGGCCTCTGAGCTATGGCCTTTTATCAAATGCAATCCTTGGCTTTTTCATTTCCCACAGTAACCCATCTGCATGTATATGTAATGACATTTCAGAACATTCAAGGATCATTCCTCCCTTCCTCTCCTTGTCTGTCTCCTGGATCCTCCAATTGATGGTCAGCATCATTGGGCACCTGCAGAGGGTCCTGCCAGGGTCCATTGCCAACTCCCAGAGCCACCATGCCCTACTTGTTTCCCCTTCTCTCATTTAGCAAAATACCTTGGGCCAGTCTTTTCTGAACTCCCCTCCCCAAAGCCAGTCCAATGGGTTGTGTCCAGATAGGTGTCTACATGTAGTGGGCATTTTTGGTCTGTTAATGTTTCCCCAGGGTGTTTCCTATTGACCCAGTTGCATGCTATAGCAGTAAACTGGGAACCCCGTAGCTGAAAATGGCTCTACACCTGAAAGCAACCAGGATTTCATTCTGTCAAATGTGACTGCATACAAACAGAAGGGGAGGAAACTTGCAAGTTATATGGCACGAATATCATTGGCTGTGATGTATTGCACTTACTTTATTTTGAAGGTTTTCAAAGCCCTGGGGGTGGGGGTGGAACCCTGAAAAACATCCTGATTTGCATGCCTTGTTTGACTATATATTTAAAAAGAATGCTTCCAATCCTACAAAATGTTTTTTTTTAATCTCTTTTTTGTTTTGTTTTTATAAAAGAAATCATAATGAGAGAGTGATCATTGCCTTCAAATCTAAACCTCTGCTTTGTGGCTGGTTGCCTAGAGGGAAAAGGACCAGCCTGCAGCATGGAAGGAATTAAAAAAGGCTTATAGAAACTTTGCTACTAGTGTTGTTGGCAGCTTTCTTTTTTTTCCACCTCTCTCTCTCCCTACTGATGAAGCATAGCTGCGCTTGGAGAGATACCTTTCCCAGCTTACTGTGTCTGTTGCCTATAGAAGCAAAAGGAGGAGAGAGCGAGAGAGAGACAGACGGTTGACGGAGGCTGCTGTGGTTCAGCCATCCAGAAGATATATGGATCTGTCTCACCCGTGCAGGAAAACCATCAGCAGCACAGTGAGAGCAGGACCATCAACTAGCGTCTAAGGAATTAAGCGGCGCCCCTCTGCCTGTCGCAATGCAAAACGCTGGTGTGCAAAGGAGAAGAGAGGAAAGTGTACTTTCTCCTTGGAACGCCTAGTCTTCCAGCTCAAGCAACAAAACAACAGCTGGTCTCTTTTTCTTCCAAAGCACCTGCATCTTAGAGGGGATGCTTCCAGGACACCTTGCAGAAAGCAATCTAGGGTACACCTACCAAGGAGGTGTCTTGAGGGGTCACTCCTCTGCTCCTGCTTACGATGAAAGGTAATTGGCTGCACTTGTCAAAATCCAACTGTTTTTATCTCTGTGCCAAGGCTTAGTTAGAAGAATGTGCTATTTTATGCATTTGATATGAAACGAGAAAATAGACTATCTGCCAACAAAAAAAGGAAAGCTAGTACTTCCAATTGATGGTTTCTTTAAAAAAAAAGAAAAAAAAGCATGCATGTATCAATTTTCTTGGTGTCTGTGCTTTTTCAGTGGGAAGTAAAGAGATTATGTGTGCTACAAATGAGCTAAACAAAAGTATTGATTTCAGTAGTCAGATTAAGCCCAGACAGCTTGTTTTGGGAACAGGCAGCCTTCAAAAAGACACTAAATGCTACAGCAGCAGAGTGTTTTGACTAACTTTTTCTGCAAGCAGTACTGACTTAATTTCTAGCTCCACAAATATTCACAATAATACTATGCTGTCCACTCTAAAAATCATCCTAATCTGAGTTAACCTAAAATGCTAAACGTGATCCTTTTAAAAAGATGGTTAATTTGTTTGTGCTTGGTGAAAATAAGACAAGATAGGCTGACTTGTTTGTGACCGCAAGAAAGATGTTTACTGCAGTTGCTTAGCTAACAAGAAGAGTCTTGTTATTCAATCTCTAGAGCTGGGGATAAATAAATTGAATTGTAGAGTTGGAAGGGACTCCAAGGGTTATCTAGTACAGCACCCTGCAATGCAGGAATCGTATCTCCCCTCTTCATTTGTATGTAGGGGCATTTAGGGGCAATTAGCTCAGGAGCACAGGAAATTGTGATCTTTATAAAGCTTTTTAGAGTTGTGGACAACCTGCCACCCTCCAGAAGATGTTGAAGGAATCCTCCAACTCCCTTCAGCCCCAGCCAGTGTGGCCAACATTTGGGGATGATGGGAGTTGGAATCTAGCAACAGCTGGAGGGTTGCAGGTTCTGCATTCTCACTATCGAGTTAGGCATCCAGTGAGTTGCTTAACTGAGGATTACTTTTGTGGAAAGATCCACAAATCTTCGAATATGGGATAAAGGTGTCATGTTGTAGTAGTATTCATAGTTCTTCCTCTTTTATCCTCACAAGCCCATGAGGTTAATTAAACTGAGAGAAGGTTGCTGGCCCTAGGTTACCCAGTGAGATTCATAAGTGAGTGAGGATCTGAACCTGGATCTCTTCCGAGTTCAACACTGGGACCTCTAGAATGTGGGTGGGTTTTATTCACTATAAACTACTTCAAGATCTTCTGATAGCAAGTGGTCTATAAACGGAAACAATAAGTAAATAAATAAATAAATAAATAAATAAATAAATACTCCCATCAGCCCCAGAATGACCAATGGTCAAGCATGATGGGACTTGGAGTCCAACAACACCTGGACTCTTCACTCCTCATGCAAAGTAGGACATTTGGCTATACTGTCCTTGGGAGATCTGGCTCAGGGGGGTTCCAAGGCGAGTGTCTGTGGGTCAAGGCACTTCTGATTAACAGACTCTGCCTCTGGCTCAGGATTGGTGACAGGGTCTGGATAATAATAATAATAATTTTTTATTTATACCCCACCCTTCCCTTTTCAAAAACTGGGCTCAGGGTTCCTAACAACAAATTTAAAACACTTAATTGTAAAAGCAGCTTAAAATACAGTATAAAAACATGAATAACAATAAAATTCAAAATTCAGAAATCAGTTTAGGGGAAATAAGCATTAGATCATTCCCAGGGCTAGCTGGCTGAATTGGTCCTACTTGGGCCAGTGAGAAGGCCAGGGGAGAATTAGCTGTGGGGTCTCAGAGTAGGTAATCTTCATAAAAGGGGAGGGGGAGGGAAGAGAAGGGAAATAAAAGATCAGGCTGAGTTCAAATTAAAGGCCAGGCGGAATAGCTCTGTCTTACAGGCCCGAAGGAAGGAGGTTAAATCCTGAAGGGCCCTAGTCTCATGGGACAGAGCATTCCACCAGGTCGGAGCCATCACTGAGAAGGCCCTGGCCGTGGTGGAGGATAGTCTGACTTCCTTAGGGCCCAGGACCTCTAAACTATGGTTATTCATGGACCTTAAGGTCCTCTGTGGGGCATACCAGGAGAGGTGGTCCCGTAAATATGAGGGCCCTAAGCCACAAAGGGCTTTAAAGGTCAAGACCAGCACCTTGAACCTGACCCTATACTCCACCAGGAGCCAGTGCAACTGGTAAAGCACTGGGTGAATATGCACCCATGGCAGGGACCCCGTGAGGAGCCTTGCTGCAGCATTCTGCACCCGCTGGAGTTTCTGGGACAGTTTCAAGGGCAGCCCCACATAGAGCGAATTACAGTAGGCAAGCCTGGAGGTGACTGTCGCATGGATCACTGTGGCCCGATCAGGGCGGGAAAGGTAAGGGACTAAATGTTTAATGCGGCAAAGATGGAAAAATGTTGCCTTAGCTGTTGCTGTAACCTGAGACTCCTTGGAAAGGGAGGCGTCAAGGATTACACCCAAACTCCTAACAGATGGATCCAGCACCCTTATGGCTTCTGCCCCTGGCCCTTCTGATCTAGTTGATTCCTCTGCAGAAAAGAACATTTGCAGAGTGGGTTTATCTGTAGCCCTACCATGCTCCCTACAAGAACTTTACTGTTCACAAAAAGAAACCCTATTGTATGCAAATAAATGGGCTCTTCGGCAAAAGAAAACAAGAAAGCCCTTGTGCAAGGAAGCATGCACAGACTTTTCAGCTGAGTCTATTCATTCAAATCGATTTGACTCCCCCATAATTTATTTGATCTGTATGTGTAAAGCCTCCCCTGTGGCATTCCTTATAATCTTCTACAAGTCAGGAGGTGTTCTGCATGAAGATTCCCTCTTGCCCTCATCACAGAGCATTCCCTGACACAGAAGACAAGGCAGGAAGTCCAAGCACACACATAGTTTTGTGAGCAAATCAGATTTTTCCCTTGCAAGGAACTGAGCAACTACTCTTAAGACTGGAGCATAAAACGAATCACAGGCATCCATGCTAAACTCCCAGCCTCAATGAATTATCTCCACTCCTTAATCTCTTCCATTTATTAGAAGTGCCTTGTAGAGGCTCATTAATTGGGGGCTCTTGTTTCGTAATTGATTATTACACATGAACTTCAGGTTAATAACTTTAACATAATGCCACCTAATTTTCAGAAGTAACATCTGTGATGCATATTATTTCATTACCAAAAATGGTCTGTTAGGATTTGATGTGAACTCTGCCTTTTTCAGCAGAAAGAGCTGCAGAAGACAAGAGAGGTGGCTGTCACCACTGTCATGCCACACACCCTCCTCTGCCAGGGGGTGCTCTGCCACCACCCAAAACTACCCTGTACCACTTCTCACTCTTAACAAGATGTATGGCTCTGAGCTGTGTTTCTTATGGGTAACTCTATAACCTGCTTCCACCCCAAATTATATTTATCTGAATAAGTGGGTGGGGTATAATAATAATAATTCCCCTAATGTTAGCAAAGTATGAGGCATGTGGTATAAAGCAATTAATTTATGGAAGAGGAATCATAAACAATGGCTGTGCAATTGAGGATTGTACCTAAGCACATAGTTTCAATCTGTTTATCTTATTTGTTGCTTTATTTTATATACAACAGTAGCTACTATAATACTGATACTATATTAGATGACTAACCCTGCTTCACATCCGCCACCAACTCTCACACAGTCTACCACCCACCCCCAAATGCAACTCCGCTGTCAACTCAACTCGACTCCAAACCCTCTCAGACTAGTATTCAAACTCCCTTTCAAAACTCCCAACCAATCACCGCTCACTATCAGCATTCCAAACTCATCCCCTCCCTCTCATCTTAGTTCCTCTAATTTCTTTTTTTTTATTAATTGCATTTATATGTCACCTTTTTCTCCAAAGAGCTCAAGGTGGTTCTCCCCCCCCCCCATTTAATTCCAACACCAACCCTGTGAGGTAGGTGAGTCTGAGAGGAAGTGGCTGGCCCAAGATCACCCAGTGAGTTTCATGGCTAAGTGGAAATTTGAACCCTGGCCCTAGTTTAACCCTTTAACCAGTACATCACACTGGCTCTTACCTATGCTTACCAATCTATTTACCTTACTTATTCTATTGATATATGTGCTTATAATGTACAAAAACACCGGAACCTTGCAATCACATTTAACCTCTCCATATTGCAACCCATGTCATGATATTCAATAGGATCCAATTGCTTCCTCCAATAGTAAACTCGGTACCCCTTTGCTAGTAAGGAGAAACAAGAGGGAGACACCAGGATGCTCAAGGGAACCTTGAGGTTTGCAGAAGTACTGAAAAAACAACAACAACAACAACCACCACCTAATGTCAACTAACCATTTTCAGTGGCAGCTAAGGTGTAGAGGAATGTGAATGAGCTGGCTTGAGCCCATCACAGCTGGGGTATGATGGAGAAAGGCATGGCTGGCTGCAACTCTGAAAAGGACTCAAGTACACTCCTGTTAGGGAGCAATACTGCAAACTTTTGTTGCAGAGCCTGTTTGCTATCTCTACTTAACTTCTGTGTGATTTGTAGTCTGATCACCATATTTAAATGAGTACACTTATTTATGCCATTTTAACGTGCATGTTCTAGACAGTAATTCAATTATCTATGCAAATCCTTAGATATCTAGTACACTGTTAGATCTCAGAGAGTAGACACAGTATAGTACTCTCTACCTGAGCTGTAGGAGCCACGCCTTGAAGAATGCTTAAGGATGCTGATGGCTGACTCCGTGCATATAGAATATGTTTAACAGTGTGTTAAATAAGGCAAATGGAGTTTTCTCTGGCAGGGCTAGATTAGGTAATTAAGATTGTACTTTGGATGACTTAACTGTGGTATAGACCAGGCAAATAATAAAGTACTATTACGTACAGGAGTTCTCATGTATTACTGCCAAGACTCACTCCTGGTTTATGCGCTAAGGAGGGTCACAAGTTCAAACTATAACTTTGTTCTTTGTGCAGTGGCGTAGCGTGGGGGGTGCCAGGCGTGCCGGCCGCACCGGGCGCAACTTGGGCGGGGGGCGCACTCGCACTAGCAGCTCTCTGCCCCTACTAAAATCCACGGGTTAGGGAGCCCGCGCTCGCTCGGCTTGGCGAGGAGGTCGCAGAAGGGGGAGAGCAAAGCCTTCTGCCGCGGGCAAAAAAAGGAGAGGAAGCCGGGCGGGCGGGCGGGCTGGCTGGCTGGTGGGGGTCTGGCTGCGCCTGCTGCTGCCGTTGCCGCTGCTGCCGGGCTTTGACAGCTTGGCGAAGCGGAGGGAGAGGAACTTTATGGTAATTGCTGCTCTCTCTCCACTGGCCGCCTGGGTAGTGAGCCGAGCGGAGCGGAGCCGGGAGTCTGGCGAGGGGGCGGGAAGAGACTTTCCCCCCTTTTTTCTACCTCGCCTGGTCAGAAAGGAGAGCGGAGTCTCCTCAGGGCGCCCTCAGGCAGGGCAGGGCAAGGCAAGCAGAGCGAGGAGGAGAGAGAGGGGAAGGGGGGGGGGAAGCAGCCAGGAAACGCCGCGGTGTGGAGGGGGAATCAATTAAGGAGAGAAAGCGAAAAGCCTTGGAGAAAGGGAAAAAAGGAAAGAAAAGAGGCAGCTCCGGGAGAGCGCGGGGGAAAGAGAAGCCTCGCTGCTGCTGCTTGGGAGAGTAAATTACTGTACTTGCCTTGCCCCGGGTTAGGGGGCGCAAATTACTTGCCTTGCCCCGGGTTAGGGGGCGCAAATTACTTGCCTTGCCCCGGGTGCTGATAACCCACGCTACGCCGCTGTCTTTGTGTCCCAAGTCTGGGCTTAACCTTCAAGAGCATTTTTAAAATGACAGCAAGGCTGAACTCCTCGGTAGCACATCTTTGCTCCTGATTCCGACATTCATAAAAACATCTGGAAAAGCTTATACATGTACAGACTGTACATCCATGGGTTCTGTCGGTATGACAGGGGGAATAGACCATTTGTATGGAGCCTACACACAGAACAGTTTATATGTGTGATGAATACACATAAGAGTGCAAGAGCAAGGACAATGGGTGTGATCACATCCCTCCTACATGTGCTCATTTTCAAGTGTGAACTGGAATCTGGCCAGCCAACCTATATCTTTTAATTAGCGCAGTGCAAAAGAAAAAGAGGGACGGAGGTGGCGCTGTGGGTTAAACCACAGAGCCTAGGACTTGCCAATCAGAAGGTCGGTGGTTCGAATCCCCGCGACGGGGTGAGCTCCCGTTGCTCGGTCCCTGCTCCTGCCAACCTAGCAGTTCGAAAGCATGTCAAAGTGCAAGTAGATAAATAGGTACCGCTCCGGCGGGAAGGTAAATGGCGTTTCCGTGTGCTGCTTTGGTTCACCAGAAGCAGCTTAGTCATACTGGCCACATGACCCGGAAGCTGTACGCCGGCTCCCTCGGCCAATAAAGTGAGATGAGCGTTGCAACCCCAGAGTTGACCATGACTGGACCTAATGGTCAGAGGTCCCTTTCCCTTTAAAAGAAAAAGTGAACAATAAATCTTGCCCCTGATTTTCCACCAATTAATGGGAGAAGAAATTGCATCCAACGGGGTGGGGGGTGGGGGTGGGAATCAGTAAAATTTTAATGGACTGGGTATAGGGTTTTGGGTGTGCTTCTGTTATTGCTGAGGTGGCTGAGAGGTGCATGCAAGTGCCATTTATTTGGGTTGTATCTCATGCTAGCCCTATTCAGAGTAGACCATTGAAGTTAATGGAGACTGCTAAATTAAGGACATTAAATTCAGCAGGCCTACTCTGAGAACTTGGTTGGATGCAACCCTTTCATTCTGCAAATCATCCCTCCTTTTGTCTCCGCTAAACAGGCTTTCCTAGGGTGCTCATGCTTCAGTAAAAGCTCATGGGAAAAATACCCTGAGAAAACTCCTCCTAGAGATTTTTCTCAGATCAGGAACTGTGGACAGCATGGGAACCTGCAGAGGACTGGACAAATATTTAGCCTTTGGCCATATTGCAGTGATAAGGGAAGCTCAAAACCCAAGGCTGAAGGAAGTTCTAAAGGAATTTAAAAATTACTGTGAGAATGAAGCAGATAAATTGAAGCCTTATTTGCAGAGGAAGAGAACTTATGAGAAACTGCGAGTACAGATTTTGGCAACACAGTAATTTTTCCTTTTATTTCCATGAGATTCTCTACAATCAAAAAGATTATGTGAAAGTTTGCTTAATAATATAGTCTCTCTCTCTGTCTTTTTATATCTTTATAGAAATATCATGTTGGCTACTGGTACTGCTGTCATTTTGGTCATCTGAAGGTGGGAAGTGGAAAAAGACCAGACTCTAGTTCTTCTGAAAATAGTCACTGATGTTTGCCTTCTAGTGAAGACAGGAGTCTGCTTCCAAAAGTAACCAAAGCAGACTTTTGCAAGGTAACTCATGGATCTGTGAGCCATTGGGTGACACTGTTGGTAGGAGATCCTTACCCCCCAAACTCCATTGAGACGTTTATTCCTTTCTGAAGAGAACACAAATATTTTTCAGCCAGGAAGGTTTTTTTAAAAGTAGGAAAAAACCACCACCCAGAAGGAACCTTTGATTGATTCTGCCATTTCCTTAGGCAAAGCCATGTGAGAAGATGACCCTCTGATGAGAACTATTCCTCTATACAAGGCAAAGACTTCAGCCCATCCAATATTGATGCATGAATTACCTCCTAATCTAATCTTTAAGACACTATCAAAGAAGAAGTAAGGAATTCATGAGTGAACAGAGAAAATGGAAAAGGCCTGAGTAAGAAATGACTGAGGTCTACTTCAGATTCCGTGGAAATCTTACTGGTCGTGCCCACCCACCCCCAACCCTGGCTACAGGAGTGGCAAATGCAGATAAATACTCCAACTTGTATATGTATGTAGGGTTGTTTCTGACCCTACTGGCCATCCTACTCATTCTACTTTTCACCATGCTCCTGCGTCTGAAACACGTCATCTCCCCTATTACCACATCTCCAGAGAGCACCGAGAACATCCAGCAGTTTACAGATGTTGAAATGCATGGCAGGATCCCCAGTACTTAGTGGGCTGGAGGCTGGGAAGCAACTGGTTGCAAAAAAAGATTGCGATGAGAAACCAATTTCATATGGTGGAGCTTGTGGAGTGGAAGTTCTGGACAGCCTTGAAGGATGCACTGGCAGAGGGTTGGCCTGAATGGCCTTTGAGGTCCTTTCCAACTCAGTGATTCTACATAGAATTCAGTTTGCCTTGGAAATGGCAAGACAAGTATCCAGCAAGCTTAGCTTGACACTAAGAGCTGTAAGCAGCATGTGCTGTGACGTTTGGTTTCAAACAACCTACATATAGACATATGGAGCTGCTTTATAATGAACTGGTGTAATCTGACCCCGTACTCATCGTTCTGGACTGGTAAGAGCTCTCCAAAACAGCCCAGGTGACTGTTTTTTTTGCAGGAGAAAATAGAGGACTCCTGGACTTAACGATGAATAAAAGCAATAGAAGGAACTAGCACTGTATCAAAACCTGTTTGCCTATTTCTCCCTCTATGAAAGAGGTTGCAGGTTTATCTGCCTCATTCTCAGGACACTTGAGCACTTCTTCAGAATTCTGGTAGCTGTAGAATTGAGACACCCTTGGGTGGTATGGGAGCTTTTCATTCCAGTAAACACTTCTTGGTGCTTCTGCAGCCTCCCTAGCTGCCTGTGCTTCTGAAAGAGCCCCATGGGAGAAACTACCGTATTTTTCGCTCTATAAGATGCACCAGACCACAAGACGCACCTAGTTTTTGGAGGAGGAAAACAAGAAAAAAAATATTCTGAATTTCAGAAGCCAGAACAGCAAGAGGGATCCCTGCGCAGTGAAAGCAGCAATCCCTTTTGCTGTTCTGGCTTCTGGGATAGCTGCGCAGCCTGCATTTGCTCCATAAGAAGCACACACATTTCCCCTTACTTTTTAGGAGGAAAAAAGTGAGTCTTATAGAGCAAAAAATACGATACTTCATGACTTATTTCTGGGTTTTAATTGAAGCATGGGAAACCTAGGAAAACTATTACTGAGTACCTGAGACTGCTGTGCTTACAGATTTTATTTCTAAGAGATATATTTCCTTTTTAACCTTTCCACACTGATTTCTTTAAAAGTACAAAGACTTCACTTTAAAAAAAACAGTTGTCAGGTGCACAGTGGGCAACCTCCTCACCTTCCCACACCTTAAGAAAAGCCCAGCTGATGATGTCATGGCGTTGTCAGGAAGGGCACCCAGGAAGGCTGCAGAGCACAGACTACTGGGGAGATGATTTGTAGAGTGATATAAAGCACACTCACAAACAACTCTAGGCCACCTTGAAGGTAAGTGCAACAAAAACAAAACAAATCTCCCCACAGATTCTTTTTAATGCATTTCTTGGGAGAAATGCAGGAGAATTTTTCAGTAGAGCATGAGAAGCAATATAAGCATTAACCACAAGATTAAATACTATATAGCTTCATAGCTTTTCTTGGTTATAACCAGAACCAGTGCATAATACAGGAACTAAAGTGTGAGTGATGTATTCTTGAAGGTCATCTTTGCACCCAAAGAGATTCTGTCTCTGCTAACATGAACAGTGGCTTGGTAATTCTGCATGGCTCACCACAGGAAAGCAAGGAAGTCCTAAATCTTTCTCTCTCAAGTGATTTGCAAAATCTAGCTTTCCTGCAATATACACATTCCAGTACAGCATTCTGTTCCAAGACCAGAACAACTCTAAAGAATGAGTTCCTGGTTCACTTAAACTGCAGGAGCCAATCCCCATTGGATAGATTAGTTTGTTCCACTAAAATTAACAGGAACTGCTGTATATGTGTCCTATGCACTAGGATCTCTGGATTGGCAAAAATAACATTCACACTTTTGGACACTAATTTGCCAATCTATCAATGAGTTGGGCAATCTGCACTGGCTCCAACTGAAAAATAATAATGCTAAAATACACCCTTTCTTTAATCCATCTGCATACTATTCCCTCTATTTCAGGTTCCTTCCCCAAATCTTTGAGGCCTCTTGGCTTTCGATGTGACTATGGTACCAATTGGTGCCTTGTGGTTTCTTCTGAAAGGACAGCCCTGCTGGATAAAACCAAGGACCCAATCCAGCACCCAATTCTCATAGTAGCCAGCCAATGGGAAGCCCATGAGCAGGACATGAGCACAACAGCACTCTCCCCACTTGTGATCCCCACCCCACCCCATCCCACCCTCTTGGCATGCCACCTCTGATACTGGAAACAATAAACAGCTACAATGCTCCTGCTTCTCTCTGCCGCCCAGGTCAGACCTGGCTCAGGAGCACAGCTGAGGCTGGGTGTGAGCGCTCGCTTGGGGGCAGCAGGGGATGGTGGTCCCCTCAATATATTTTTTTGGGGGGGAGGCTCAGCCTCCTGCCTTGAAATATTAAGGGAGCTGAAGCCCCTTCTGCCCCCACAGCTGGCGTTCCTCCGTGCTACTGCTGCAACTCCCTGTCCATGTGTTCTTTTGTGTGGACCTTGTTCATAAAAACAGACACAGGGAATAGTAGTAGTAGTAGTAATTTATTTGTTTATATGCCGCCCATCTGACAGGGTTACCCCAACCACTCTAGGCAGCTTCCCAAAAATTAAAACACAATGCGACATCAAAGTGCAAGACTAGTCACCTCTTGCTGGCAAGCAAGCTGAACAAGGTGAATGGGCAGTGACTGCAAAAAGGAAAGGAGGAGAGCCTGCGGACTCTAAAAGTGGGCAATGGGGTCCCTTCTGGGAAATGGGGCCTGATAAGCACCCAACAATGCCTACCCTGAAAATCTGACACTAAAATTTGACAATAAATGAATATACAAGGTGGAGAAAAGTCTTTCAACTATAATGGGTCTTGGGGGGCAGCACTCAGGAGGTTATTCTTAGCAGGTGAGTAGAGGTATTATTGCCAATATACAAGCATATCTCTTTTAAATGTTCTTTCAGAGTGAGCACCTGAAGCTTATGCAACAACAGAATCCATCTGTATAGCCGTGTGCTTATGAATTACACTAACTAATCAGCTAACACAGTCCTCTTTGGTTTTTTTTTTTTTTCATTAGAAGGTGATATCTGCAAAGCCATCTGTGTTAGGTGTGTAACATTTCAGGGACATGAACAAATCTCAGCTCCATTTTGCAATCTAGCCTAGAAATAAAATCCCAGAGGGTATTTTACTATATAGCATTCATCTGCCAATTCCCCTCTCTCCATGAAGTGCAAATTCCCCAAACCTGAGCCACGCTAAAATTAGCAGTCATACACACACTCTTGCTTATGACAATAACAAGACCATGTTTCATCCAATGCTCTGGAAATGATGGTGTGTTTTGTTTTGTTTTGAAACAAAAGATGGGTGAATCTGTCCATTTCAGTTTCTCCTCCCAGTTTCTCATTTTTTTTTTTCAGTCCTAAGTTTGGTTCTCCACATGTCCATATTAGTTTGTGATTTATTTACTGTATTTTTTAAATACAGTAAATTCACCAGCATTTTAGTGGGAATTTCTCCCAATATACACATTTGTATACAATTTTGCCCAATACACTTTTTTTTTTGCAAAGCAGTTTTCCCTAAATTAATATGTTTGTGTATATTATTTTTTACTAATATTTGCATTGTCATGCACACTTTGCTGCAGTATACGCAGTTTTGTACAACATTACTTGTCTGGAGATCTGCATTGCAAAATTCAGAGATGACTGGGTTTACTTATTGTTCTGGAAAATTTGAATGAGGCAGGTTTGCCTTTAAATGCTAATTTCCCCTCAACCACTATTTTTAATACACACACATGGTTCATCCTTGATGGGGTGTTACTTTTCCCTTGGGAATTTGGGCTAATATTGTGTAGGAGGTGGGGACTACTAGAATACAGCTGCTCCTATTTATATCCATAGCACCAGCTTTACGCAACCCTTTTGATAAGCAATTATCTCTGTGCAACCTAAGCTCTGTCTCCAAAGCACTGAAAGAAAGCCAAGGCCATAGTATCTGCTTTGCATGCAGGTGTTCAACACAATGAGTTCTTTTTCATATACTGTAACCATCAGAGAATTACCTGTAAGATTTCCCCCCTATTGTAAATTTTAAAAAATATGACTGTATATTGTAACTATATATTGTATGCAGGATTAATACTTAACATTGTCAGAAATTACAATCCTATTTATCATTATAAATATCTATATTTTCCTTTCTAATGTATTGTGTCCTTCTGTGAATTAGGGGAGGTTGGTCACTGCATAGTGTGAGCCTTCGAAACACCACGCTGGGGAATGTCAGGTTGGGATGAAAAGTCAACCAAGTGCTCCAGGCACCTGGACCAACATTGCCCCTTGATCTGTATATGGGCAAGGTCCATTCTTCAGTCCAGTCTTTGATGTATATTCCAAGCAGTGGCGTAGCGTGGGTTGTCAGCATCCGGGGCAAGGCAAGTAATGTACGACCCCTTACCCTAACCCCCAGATGTTGTGCCCGGTGCGGCCAGCCCCCCCTGCACCCCCCATGCTACGCCACTGATTCCAAGGAGGTGACAGGGTGGGAATCTCCTTACACTGGTAATCCACCATGTGGTTCCAAAGAACATTCACCTTTCCTTTGGGACAGTTTGTTGTTGTTCATTTCTATCAATTCTTTATTTGCAAAATGTAGACACACATACACATACCCTGCCCTGGCCCTTCCAATGCATTTGGAATCACTCAGGGCAGCTTAAAATATAATTTAAATACAGCCCCACAAAAGGAATCAAACAATCAGAAATGGGCTTGGCAGCAAAGTTTGGATTTCGTTTAACAGGGAAATTTTAACCAATCTGGGTGGGAGGGGGAGTAGGTGGGTAGAGAATTGTAAGAGGGTGTCAGGTGTATCTTCTGAGTAAGGCAGAAAGGAGCCTCACTTCCTTTACAGATGCAGGATGGGCACCGTAATAATGAGAGGTCGTCATCACTTGTCCGCACCCAAGCAAACATTCATAAATCCTTTATGCACAGAAAAGGATACCTCAGTTTGCCCAGAAACTCCCATCACACCTGGTTCATGAGGCCAGAGGTGGCAGCTATCCAAAACATTTCCCCTCTAGGCCTAGAGCCCAGCATCCTAAGATAAGCATAGTACAGAACAGCACAGATAAGCATAGTATCAAAGCAAGCCAGTTAGCATATATCAAAGCAAGGAGACATAGACATATATGAGCTCATTCTTGCCACAACTACTCATTAGTTTTGGGGTTATCCTGACTACCAAGATGACGTTTGCAGGCCTTCTGGATCATTTCACTTCGGTTCAACACACTATTTTTCTGCCTAAGAGGAAGTATAAAGTTCCCGAGTTTGATTCCACCCCCCTTCCCTTCCTACCTCTATTCCCTTCTCTGTCTTTTTAAAAAATAAAAAATAAAAAGCCTTCAGGAGAGGGGCTGTCTTGCTTTAATTGAGTGCATGTAAGCCACTTTTGGCAGGGATGCGGGTGGTGCTGTGGTCTAAAGAACTGAGCCTCTTGGGCTTGCTGATCGGAAGGTTGGCGGTTCGAATCCCCGTGACGGGGTGAACTCCCGTTGCTTGGTCCCAGCTCCTGCCAACCTAGAACGTTGAAAGCACATCAAAGTGCAAGTAGATAATTAGGTACCACCCCGGCGGGAAGGTAAATGGCGTTTCTGTGTGCTGCTCTGGTTCGCCAGAAGCGGCTTAGTCATGCTGGCCACATGACCCGGAAAAACTGTCAGCTCCCTCAGCCAGTAAAGCGAGATGAGTGTCGCAACCCCAGAGTCATTCGCGACTGGATGTAACAGTCAGGGGTCCTTTACCTTTTTAAAGCCACTTTCAGCCAAAGAGTGGGAAGCAAATGCTCTAAATAAATAATGGATAATAAGGAAATGTTGCACAGGCATGTCCACTCTGCCTGACAGGAGCTCTCCAGGGGTAGAGGCTACCTGAACCTTTTCACTGAAGATTCTGGAGGCTTCTTAACCAGGTAAATGTAAATTACCATCGAACTGTTGCTTGTACTCTATTGCAGGGCAGATTTTCTGCAGAATGAAATGTGCATTGCCACTGACCTATACGACAGGGCCTTTTCAGATGTGGTTTCCCGGTTGTGGTATGCCCTCACTAGTGAGGTGCACTTCTCTCCATCATTATTGATGTTCAGTAGGAATGTGGAAATATTCCTGTTTACCCAGGCATTTGGAGGTTGAGAAATACTGTTCCTGGCAATGGCAAGATCATGGAATGGAAGAATGTTTTCAAATAATAACTCCTTTTCGATGTTTTTAATTATAATCATTTTTAGACCTGATCTGACAATTTTAGAATGTTTTACTTTGTCTATGGTTCTAAATTGTGTATCTGTTTGCAGCCCTGGGCTCCTTGGGGAGGAAGGGAGGGATATAAATTTAATAAATAAATAGATGGTGACCCTTCAGACAGCAATAATGAAACAGCTTTGGAGAAGCAACATGGAACAACTAATAAAGCAGAATGGTGTGTGGATGATCCAGTATAAATCTATCTCTAATAAACTATTATTGCATCAATAACATGTTGCAAAATGCACAGTGGAGGGGGAACCAATCTGGAGGACCCTTGTTTATACTCAAGTGATGCTCACATAGACCTGGGGACAAAGGTGATCCTGGGTTGGCACATATTTTCTCTGACGGGCAGGCTGGGAACTGTTTTATAATTGGTATTCAAGGTTTTAAGGATTTCCTGGGGGATTTGTTCTTTAAAGAAGGATGGCTTTTTTCAGTGTGCCATTCACACCATAATTAGACAAAATGATGGCTTAAACCCCCAGTGGTGAGTAAACACTGTAATTGGTGCTCATTTGTGCCAGATAAATCCACAGGGACAATATCCTGGTTCTCTTCATCACAGCCACTTTAATGGGAGAGGCCAAACTAGGGGAAGATTCTCTCATATAGTATCAGCTTAGTTCTTTCAGGTAGGGCTTTTTCTTTTTGGTAGTGGAGGGCAGGAGCTACATCAAAATCTACTGGAAGATCTCTGGGCAATTTGCAGTAGATCACAAGCAGTTTCCCCCTGAGTCCAAGTCGTTTAACAAGAGCAACAACTAAGACACACTACTATGCAATCTTACTAGTCTGACTCATAGACAAACTCTCTATTCTTTGAGCCTCACTGTTGCCTTCCCTTAAACTGGAACTTTATGCTTAAGGGTGCTGGCACAACTTTCTGTTTCATAAAATTGCAAGTTAGTTTCTTTGTTGGTTTCTTTCTTTAATCATTACATAGTCTCAGTGTTCCTAGCCAATGAAATGGGAGTATAAATTGGTTGCTTTTGAGCAGGCCATGATGCTGTTGTTTTGTTTTTTAGTTCTGCATTAGCATCTCCAATCTGCCATCACACAGATGTAGATTAATACTTGGATAAGGTTATTCCACAGCATAATACATGGGGGTGCACTAATGCCTCTAACACCCTCAGCTGTTTTGCATCAATCCTGGTTGGTGGAGCTCACTGCTCAAAGTAGACCCTGCAATCCTGCAATCTGCCTGTCCCTTGATGTAAAGCACAATGCTCATTGATGGTGCTACATTTATGCAGGATTAAAAACAATTGTTGGAGCAGAGGTAGTCAACATGATGCAACTCCCAGAAGCCCAGGCCATTGGGCATGCTAACTATGGGCTGATGGGAGTTGTAGTCCAGGTCCAGGAACATGTGGAGGGCACCACGTTGGCTACCCTTGTGCTGGAGTATGCACAATGCTAACACATTTACCTTGCCTTTCCACAATATGGGAACAAGATGGTTATAACAACAATGGTGACACCCCTACTAAAGCATTCATATGTCACTTCAACAGCCCATGAAGAGGCCTGGGAACTGTAGTTTGCTAAGGGTGCTGGGAACTGTAGCTGTGTGAGAGGTTGCCTAATAATTCACAGTTCTCTTTACCAAACTGCCAGGATTCTTAGAGGGGGCAGCTAAAGTGTAAAAGAGTATTTTGAATGTATTGTGTGAATGTAACCTACTGCAAGGGGCTTTCAGAGAGAAAGAAGCATGGCACTTTCTGGTGTTTGAGGCTGGTGGAGCAAGATAAGAGATGGTCACAGACAGAGATGTGTTGGGGTTTAAGAGGGGAAAGATGGGGAGGGAGCCATGCAACTGAAGGTCATTTAAAGTACGTTGCACAGGATCCGTGCGCAGACAAGAAGCCAGTTTAGAATGCAGCATGGTGTGCATCTGTTTGACAGGGTTGCAAGGCAAATTTTATATGGGATAATGAATGCGGAAGAGACACAGAAGAGAGGGTGCTTCCCCCAAAAGCTGAAGTAATGCACCGTTATTGAGTCTGATTTACTGTGCTTAGTACATCAGCAGTAAGTAGCACCATGGTGAAGAATTAAGGATCTTAATGCTGATGAAAGAGCAGAGCTCCTGATCTGGGACAAAACCGTCAGCAAAATAAGATTGCCTCAACAGCATTGACAAGCCACCATAGAATCTGGAATGTTAATGAACTAAACGGATTCACTCACCTTGACCACCACGGTCTGTGTATGGAAACAAACACACACTTGTATGTAACACTTGAAGCTAATTAGCACCTTGGGGCAAGTTGTTTACAAACAGAAAACAATAAGGAACATAACATATATCCCCAGCAGTGCACTGTACGCTACTAATCCCGAAGTCAGCCAGATCTTTTTCTTTGCTATGTCTTTGGCCTTTCCCATTTTTAAAGGAATGAATCATACTCAGAGAATCTGCTCAAAAGTTGCCCCAAGGACCATTTTGGCAAGGTCTGTGTAAGACATTTTCATGCCCAAGGTGAAGGGCAAGACTGAGCCCTCTCCCCTTTCTACATACAGAAGCCAACATACAGATAGCACTCCCACACACCCAAGGAAGAGAAGAAGGCACCTTGTATTGTGATGAGTCAGACCATTGATCCATCTAACTCAGTGATGTCTACACTGACTGGCAGTGGCACTCCAAGGTTTTAGACAGGGGACACTCCCAGCCCTCCCTGGAGATGCCAGGGATTGAACCAAGGACCACCTTCATGCAGATCTCTAGCTATGGGCCATGCTGGCTGGGGCTGATGGGAATTGGAGTCTCAAATTGCCCGGAGGGCCACAGGTCAGCCATGCTTGGGCTACACCTCTACAGGCTTTACCCAGGCTATGACTTGCTCTTTGAGATACGTGATGGGACACAGGACCACAGGAAGTTATCTTATAACAAGTCAGATCATTGGTCTATGTTCAGTGTTGTCAACACTGACTGGCAGCAACTTTCCAGGGTTTCAGATGGAGGGCATTCCCAATTCCAGCTAACATTGTGGGGAATCAAATCTGGGACCTTCTGCATGCAAAGCATGTTCTCTACCACTGAGCTGTGGCCACTCCAGGGCAGCCCAAAATGCAAGTGAGTTAACATATAAGACTGCATACCCCAATGTATGTTGGACAGATAATAGGGTCACTGTGGGCTTCACAATCTGGTCAAGGGAGAAAGGCACTGATTGACACTTTGTCTAAGGCTAACTTTGCTCTGCTACGTGAGCAGTCGCTGTTCTGTGGAATAACATTTTCTTCATAGCTGCCAATTCAGAACCCAAAATGCACATATGAGACGAAAAATAGGGCGAAAAATACGGTAACATCAGGGAGGATTGAAAAAATGTGTTTACTTTTTCTGCCACTGGGTGTTTAGACTAGCTTCAGTGTGAACATTACTTCTTCTATTAAGTCTGCAGTCTGGACTTTTCATTCATATTCTTACCCCACCCCACAAATATATCTTAAAACAACAACAACAACATTTGGACTGAATAATAATTATTCTGAAGTAAAGGTTTACTTGTTTATATTTTTACATATTTATTTTGTGATGTTTCAGTTGGTCCATGTAACATTACCGTATCTCTGCTGGTTTTGGATTTATCCTTGTGTACAAACACTGTCATCTAGTGGATGGATAAAATTATGTACTTTCTGTCCAGAGATCTTTAATTTATCATAACCAATTAGCTGTTTGCAGGTGCACATTTGTTTTTCAAAGGGGAGAAAGTATATATCTATCTATCTATATATATATATCTATATATATATATATCTCCATAGCTTTCAAAAGCCATTGACTTTTGATTTTTATTTACTGTGTTATGCTGTTAGTGTGGTGCCTTTGCAACAGCAGCCATGATGGTCGGTGTTGCAAAGTGCTGTTCCTTTGTTCAATTTCAAACCACAGAGGCAAGGAAATGTAATGCCAGGAAAATGTGATGTCAGGTGACTGACAGGTGACTGGATTGCTTCCAAATGACTCTTAAGGACCATCTGCTTTTGGAGTTCCCTGATAGCATCGAGGAACACTGGACCAAGCTAAAAACATCCATTATTGCAGCCTGTGAACAAACTATTGGATACCAAACCAAGAAACACCAGGACCGGCTTGATGAGAATGACAGTGAGATTTAACGCATTACTGACAAAAAAAGGAAGAAAGAAATTGTGCCACTAATTATAAAACCTATGCCAACGCTATGGCTGAGGTTCAAAGAAGAACCAGAGAACTAAAGAACACCTGGTTGATAATAATAAAAACCCTCAAGAAATCTGGCACTTAGCCGACACTCATGATGCACAGAGTTTCTTTAAAGCCACAAAGACCATCTATGGGCCAATAATTCATGGCATATGCCCCCTACACGCAACAGATGGTACCACACTTCTAAAAGATAAAGAAGCTATTACACTGTGCTGGAAAGAATACTACCAGCATCTCCTTAATTGCAACTCCGCCATGGCTGTTAAGGTCCTCTCACAAATTCCACAAAAACAAATTAGAGATGAGCTTGCAGTATCTCCAAATCTGGGAGAGCTGTGTACAGCTATTAACTAAATGAAGAACAACAAAGCCAGCGGACCTGATGGGATACCTGGCAAAGTCTTCAAAGTGGCTGGAACTGAACTTACACAACAACTTCACAAGCTCGTTGAAAAAATCTGGGAGAGAGAGGAGATCCCAGCAGCCTTTAGGGATGCCAAAATTATCAACCTATTTTAAAAATGTAATAGAATGGATTGCGGAAACTATTGAGGCATCTCTTTATTAGATGCGGCCAGCAAAATTCTTGAAAGGATCTTAGCAAATTGTCTTCTAACAATAGCCGAAGCTACCCTTCCTAATCCCAAAATGGTTTTTAACCTTCTAGGGGGACAGTGGACATGATTTTCACCACTCAACATCTTCAAGAAAAATGCAGAGAGCAAAACCAACCCCTGCACAGTGATACCTCGGGTTAAGAACTTAATTCGTTCCAGAGGTCCATTCTTAACCTGAAACGGTTCTTAACCTGAGGTGTGCTTTCGCTAATGGGGCCTCCCGCTGCTGCTGGCATGCGATTTCTGTTCTTATCCTGGCAAAGTTCTTAACCTGGAGCAACCACTTCCTGGTTAGTGGAGTTTGTAACCCAAAATGTCTGTAACCTGAAGCGTCTGTAACCCAAGGTACCACTGTATATGGCATTTATTGACCTAAGGCTTTTTGACACTGTAAATTGTAATGCCCCATAGACTGTCCTTCGCAAAATTGGCTGCTCAGATAAATTTGTGAACATCATTCAGCTCCTCCATGATATTATGATAGCAGCAATCACAGATAACAATGGCTCTCAAAGTGAACCATTCACAGTGGGATCAGGTGTTAAACAGAGTTGCGTTATCGCCTCCACTCTATTTATCATTTTCATTGCCATGATCCTACATTTTATCAAAGGGAAACTCCCCACTGGAGTAGAAATCATATATCAAACAGATAGAAAGCTCTTTAATCTGAACAGGCTGAAAGCAAAGAGTAAGGTTACCGTAACTTCCATCATAGAGCTTCAGTATGATAATGACAACATAGTGTGTGCACGCTCAGAGGATAACCTCCAAGCCGTCCTAAATATCTTTGCAGAAGCTTACAAAAAGCTTGGCCTATCGCTCAACATCCAAAAAACCAAAGTGCTGCACCAACAAACACAAAAACAGCCCCTCTGCAGCGCCACAAATCCAACTCAATGGTGTAACATTGGAAAGTGTCAATCAGTTCTCCTACCAGGGCAGTTATCTTTCCACACGGGCCGACATTGATGCTGAAATCCAGCATCGCCTGAGCTCTGTGAGTGCAGCTTTCTCCCAATTGACATTCGCAGGGAAACCAAAACGCTTGTATACAAAGCTATTGCACTGCCAACCTTACTGTATGCTTGTGAAACATGGACCACTTATAAACGCCATCTCCAACTCTTCGAAAGATTCCATCAACGGTGTCTCCGAAAAATTTTACACATCACTTGGGAAGACAGGTGAACTAATACCAGTGTACTGTAAGAAGCAAAGATCACTAGTGTTGAAGCAATGATTCTTCAGCATCAACTTTTTGGACTGGTCATGCTGTGGGGATGCCTGATTATCGTCTTCCAAAGCAACTACAGTGGTACCTCGGGTTACGGACACTTCAGGTTGCAGACGCTTCAGGTTACAGACTCCGCTAACCCAGAACTTTGCTTCAGGATGAGAACAAAAATTGCGCGGCGGCGGCAGCGGGAGGCCCCATTAGCTACAGTGGTGCTTCAGGTTAAGAACGGTTTCAGGTTAAGAACGGACCTCCAGAACAAATTAAGTTCTTAACCTGAGGTACCACTGTACTCTATTCCAAACTTAAAAATGGAAGGGTAATGGTGGTGGTCAACAGAAGAGGTTTAAAGCCAGGTTTAAAGGTTTGTCAGGGCAAATCTAACAAAATGTAGTATAAACACCAACAACTGGGAAACACTGGCCTGCGAGCGCTCCAGTTGGAGAACAGTCTTGACCAAAGGTGTCATGGATTCTCAAACTCAGGACGCAAGGGAGAAATGTGCTAAGTGAAAGGCACGTTTGGCAAACCCTCACCATGATCAACTCCCGCTCAGAAACCTAGGTCCCCACTGTGGAGGAACGTGTGGATTCAGAATTGGTCTCCACAGTCACTTACGGACTCATTGTTAAAACCGTGTTCATGGAAGACAATCTTACTCAGCTATGAGCGATCGCCAAAGAGGTGGTCAACCCTGCTCACCTGTCAAACTTGGCCAATTCTTTTTTCTCCCAGGAGGTCCAAATGGCTCTACCCACTCTTCATTGTTATCCTCACAGCAACCTTGTGAGGTAGGTAAAGCTAAGAAACAGTGAAGGTCATCCAATAAATTTCCTGGCCGAGAGGATTCCAACCCTTCACCTCTAAGATTCCTAGTCATGAACTCTAACCGCTACCTACCACCGTCCTTTGTCTCCGCCAACTTGCGTCTAAAAGAATGGTTTCCAAACGATCTTGAATTTGTCCACCGAAACAAGGACATGCATTTCTCTACCCTTTCCTATCTCTGGGCGACTTTTCCCTGCTCAGCTGCCCTCGCAAAGCACACTGGGATTACCATAGATACTGCTCGTTTCAGAAGGGCGCCGGCTTTCTGGTGCGTGGGGAGGTTTTTCCCATCCAAGACGTTACGTGACCTCCGCTCTAGCTTTCCTTCCCTATGGTCACGACGCCTCTCCGCCGGCCATGAAATCCGCCTTTGTCACCGTGGGCACGACCAGCTTCGACGACCTCATCGCCGCCGTGACGGCTCCGGAGGCTCTGCAGGCGAGGCTCTTCCACCTTCTTGCCCCCTCTCTTTTCCCGCTTCTCCCGACTTTGGCCGCCGTCGCTAGGCAACCGCCGGAGGCGAGCGATGGACGGGCGGAAACGGCGCGTGTAGCCGGCGTGGCGTCACATCCGGCATCTTCTAGGAGTTCCGCGAGTCTTGCTTTTTTTCTGAGTCCCTATCTGGAATGTTGCTTCCAATAAGAAAGGGAACCCCAGTATTGCTCCGCACTTTGCATGGAAGGATAATGGGGGTGGGGGTGAACGTGATACGTGAAGAAAGACAAAGGTGCAGCATGATTCGTGCCCGTCCTCTAGCTTGGGTTACTCAGAAGTAAATTCCACAGTGATCCATGGAGGAGACTGCACTGTGCATTCACATTATAAGCAGGCATAGCTTCTTCCCGCAAAACGCCTTGGAAGCAGCACTTTGGTTAAGGGCGCCGAGTGTTATTGGGAGACACACGTACACACTATTCCCCTCAGAGGTAGTCTTTCCTGGGTAGGGGTATTATTATTTAGGGGTAAACCGCTCTAAAAATTGGAGGACCATGAGGGGGAACATGGGAGTGGGGTCTTTAGCAACTCTGAGCACCCTTAACAGTTCCCATTGTACTTTTTGGGGGTGGTAGTGCTGGTGGAATGTACCTCAGTGGTGCAATCCATGTCACGTTTATCACCAGAAATAATAATAATAATAATAATAATAATAATAATAATAATTTTTTATTTATACCCCGCCCTCCCCAGCCAAGGCTGGGCTCAGAGCGGCTTACAAGCAATAACAAAAACAAGATGAATGATTACAAACTTAAAAACAAAAATAAAACACAACAATTAAAATAATGGAACATTAAAATATTAAAATGTAGCCTCATCGCAGGAGGAGAAGGAAAAAAGGGGAAAAAAGAGAGAGAGAGAGGGGGGGGGAAGAGAGGGAATCAAACTGGCTCCAAGCCTAAGGCCAGGCGGAACAACTCTGTCTTACAGGCCCTGCGGAAAGAAATCAGATCCTGCAGGGCCCTGGTCTCATGAGGCAGAGCGTTCCACCAGGCCGGAGCCAGAGTTGAAAAGGCCCTGGCTCTGGTCGAAGCCAATCTAACTTCCTTAGGGCCCGGGACCACTAGGGTGTTGTTATTTATGGACCTTGAGGCTCTCCGTGGGGCATACCAGGAGAGGCGGTCCCGGAGGTACGAGGGTCCTAGGCCGTGAAGGGCTTTAAAGGTCAAAAGCAGCACCTTAAATCTGACCCTGTACTCCACCGGGAGCCAGTGCAGCTTGAAAAGCACTGGGTGAATATGCTCCCATGGCAGAGACCCCGTGAGGAGCCTCGCTGCAGCATTCTGTACCCGCTGGAGTTTCTGGGACAGCTTCAAGGGCAGCCCCGCGTAGAGCGAATTACAGTAGTCAAGCCTGGAGATGACCGTCGCATGGATCACTGTGGCCAAGTCAGGGCGGGAAAGGTAAGGGACCAACTGCTTGATGCGGCGAAGGTGGAAAAATGTCGCCTTGGCTGTTGCTGTAACCTGCGCCTCCATGGAAAGGGAGGCGTCAAGGATTACACCCAAACTCTTAACGGAAGGCAATGGCACTAATTGGGCCCCCGCAAGAGAAGGGAGTTGGTCCCTCATCCCCATGCCATCCCGACCTAGCCATAGGACCTCTGTCTTCGAAGGATTTAGTTTCAATCGGCTCCCACGAAACCATCCAGCCACAGCTTCCAAGCATCTGGTCAGTGTGTTTGGGGCCGAGTCGGTGTGGCCATCCATCAGCAGATAGAGCTGAGTGTCATCAGCATATTGGTGACAGCCCAGCCCAAAGCTCCGGATAATCTGGGCAAGGGGGCGCATAAAGATGTTAAAAAGCATCGGGGAGAGAATTGCGCCCTGCGGCACTCCACACACCAAGGAGTGGCGCGACGACATTTCCCTCCCTAGTGCCACCCTCTGTCCCCGACCAGAGATAAAAGAGCACAACCAGTTACGGGCTATGCCCTGTATCCCCACGTCTGCGAGGCGGTGGTCCAGAAGATCATGATCGACCATGTCAAAGGCTGCTGACAAATCTAAAAGGATCAGCAGTCCTGACCCGCCTCGATCCAGTTGTCTACGGAGATCGTCTGTTAAGGCAACCAGAGCCGTCTCCGTTCCAAAACCAGGACGGAAACCGGACTGAAATGGATCTAATGCCGATGTTTCCTCCAGAAACCTACCAAGCTGCTCAGCAACCGCTCTCTCAATTACCTTACCCAAATATGGGAGATTTGAAACTGGGCGGTAATTGGATAGGTCTAAGGGATCTAATGAAGTTTTTTTTAAGAGTGGATACACCACACTTATTGTTTTAATGCAGGGCTGGGGATCCTGTGACCCTCCAGATTTCCCTGGGGGCTTCAGCTTCCATCATTCTCAGGCATACGCCATTCTGGCTGGGGCTGATGGGCAAGCCTGTGCAGAGCTGGTCTGAGGCCCAGGGCAGGAGTCTTAGAAAATCCCTGGTGGGCCTCTGTGGGTGACTTAGCCCTCTGAGGCCCAGGGCAAGTGTACCTGGCTGCCTCCTCTCCTTCACGGGCCTGCTGATGGGAGCTGCAGTCCAACATCTGTGCAGCCACAGGTCTTCCATCTCTGTTTTAATGGGAGTTAACAGATACAAGTGGAATATCAGAAGTGTATTAGCAGCCCGTCTGTGCTTGTGTGGCCCTTGATTTAAATATGAATCTGCCTGGTCGAGCAGCAGCCTCCCATCTATGCAGGGATGAATGCACCAAAGCCTATTGGAATAAATGGTCTTAAGGGAATTTAAATCTGCATAGGATTAGTAAGAGACCAGTACAATTTTATAGCAAAATCTCCACCATTAAGAATGGTGGGTAAGAATGGGGGTAAGAATCCCCACTGGATTATGGGGATACACTTTTGCACACAAATTGTCCCTGCACAGCTACCCTGCTTGCAATACAAAGTCCAAGGCAAGCAGTAACTTGGACTAATTCACAGAAAATGATATTGAATATGTGGGTTACAGATACAAGATTGCATTACGTATCTAATTAAGGTTAATGCAAATGACAGTTTTATCATACATGATGTACACTAATTTCATTTTACTGTTTATACATAAAGACTGTCTCACCAGGAAGATACCAGCACACTGATAAGTTGCCAAATGCTCCTATGTATTTTTGCGTCTGGCTAGGCTTTATGTACTTGGAGGGGCAAATTAGCTCACACTCGCAGCATCTGATGTGCTATTCTTGCATTTAACTTAAGTCAGTACCAAGTCTGATTGTAATTTCCTTTCTCTCTACAGGTTTTACAGGATCTTGGCTACAGCAGACTTGTCCTTCAGGTTGGCAGGGGCACAGTTTGCCCTGTTTCAACCAGCACACCTACATTTACCCTGGAGGTGTTCAGGTTCAAGAACTCACTCTCTGAAGATGTGCAAACAGCCGATCTAGTCATAAGTCATGCAGGTAAAACTTCTATTTCAATGAGAAAGGTCTTGATTGGCATCAACATATCCCACCACATATGGGATGTTAAACCAACTGTGCTATATCCTCTCCACCACATTAGTGAGGGTTCCAAGGCTGGCATAGTTTCACATCCTTTCTGATGTTGTGTCAGGATAACATGGGGCTTTTAATTTGGTGAATCAAAGGTCTTCCCAGATCTGGCCCAGTGCCCTTCTGAGGGGCATTTTGTCTGGAGAGAGGGAGGTCTGCAGCATCTTATGGGCTCTTAGCCACCCTTCTACCAAACATAGGATTGCTTTCTTAATATGTGTTTTATGCCCCTCAGTGTAATGTTAAATACATCAAATTAATGGGAGTATGGATGTTTGACAAGGTCAGTCTTCAGAGGAACAAAAGCCCTCAAAAGGTAGATGTTGCTGGATATTCATTTCTAGCTCTGGTGGTCCTTGGCATGAATTCTTGTTCACTGCTAAGTGAAATTGAATGTTGTTGCTGAAGACACACCTCTCTGCCCTGGCTTTTGACACTTGAGATGTAACACGTTTCGCTGATTGTAAGTTGTTGTAAACTGTTTTTAGCATTGTGCTTTGATTGTTGTCACCTTCCCTGGGATCTTAGTGTGAAGGGTGGGTAATTTAGTTATTCTTCATTGCTGTTTTACTATTACAGGTGCTGGTAGCTGCTTGGAAGTATTGGAAGCAGGGAAGCCACTACTGGTAGTTGTAAATGACAAGCTTATGGACAATCACCAGTTAGAACTCGCAAGGCAGCTGTGCAGGGATGGCCACCTCTTTTACTGCACTTGCAGGTATGGATCTTCTTTAACACTGTTTTGGTTGCAAGCTTTCCTGCAAACTTACTTACTTTATTATTAAATTTGTATACCGTACTACAGCCATAGGTCTCAGGGCAGTTCACAACACAAAGTTACAAAAACTGTTGAATGAATTTAGTGCTGCAGATCTTAATCACCCTATTTACTGGCTCTTGAGTTACCTGATGCAGAGGCTGTTTAAAGCAATGTGCATCTCATTCCCCCTAACTTGCAGGCATGGCTCTTCTTCAACACCATTTAGTTGCCCTTCTGCAAACTATCCATGTTGACCTTCCTGGAAGTAAGGAAGCAACAATGCATGTCTCAAACCAATGGACAGTGGCAGGAAGAAGAATGTTCACAATCAATGAGTCTTTTCCTGCCATTAAGATACAGCACCTTTTGTATTCTCTGGCTAAAGCCAGAGCCCCAGCTTCAAGGAATAAACATTGATCCTTACAGAGATCCCTTCTTCGCTAGTTTTGGAAGCAGAGTCCAGGTGGTGTCATGACTCCATTGACCTAGACGAAGGGGACTCCAAGGAGGGGATGTTGTAGGAAGCATGTTCATACAGTTCCTGTTGTGCAGGAGCTAGGTACTCACTCTGAGACTTCAAGACCCCTTCTTGGTTAGCCCTCTGAAGGTACATAAGCCCCCACCTACCTTGCAGAACTTCAGCAGGCCTGCTGCCAATCAGTGCCTGGATGGAAGACCGCCTGAGAACCAATCAATGTAAGCTGCTTTAGATTTCATAATGGAAGAAAGCTGGGGGTATAAATAAGGAAATCCATAAAACACTGAAACAGGACTTGGAAGCTGAGACTTCATGATGGTCACCTCAGCCTCCTGAGCTTGACTTCCACACTTGGAAGCTGTATAACGAAGATACCAGAAGCACCTTTGTGGGGAGGATGTTCTGCAGCTTAGGGGCTGCCTCAGAGAATGCCCTCTCCCAGGCCACTACCACCCAAGCTTCTGAAGGCAGAGGAACTACCAAGATGGCCTCCCCTGCTGAACCTAACACCTGGGTGCGTATTCAGGGGGATATGTGAGAAAGAGCAGCAGTTTGAAGACAACCCTTCAGTAAATAAAACACCTGCTTAGTTTCCTTGTCCTCTCTCTAGGGAAAAAAACCCAAAGCAGCCAAACAAGCAAGCGAAATGTTTTTTTTTCTTTTCTGTGTTCTTCTGAAATGTTATAGTAGATGCAGAACTACCAGTGAAAAAAGCAGCCTCCACATTTCATTCTTCCACCTAGGACTAGCAGTGCAAAATATATGATACAGAATCATTGCCACTGTGAGTTTCCCTGACCTCAAGGAGCAGCCAGTAAAGTGGCACTCAGAGGCAGGAAGACCTGCAGCTTAATGGAGTGGCATCTCACATTTTGTGTTACTGGATGTTACTAGGAAGAAGGGAAATCAGGACTACTATTTATTTATTTAAAATGGTATATGCACATCTGCTGTAATGTGCAAATCCAGCTCATGGAAAGCTTGTGAAATTGATCATGGGATCCAGCATGGTGTAGTGGATCTAGTCTGGGTGTAGGGATTACCGTATTTTTCACTCTGTAAGACGCATCAGACCACAAGACGCACCTAGTTTTTGGAGGAGGAAAACAAGAAACAAAAAAATATTCCGAATCTCAGAAGCCAGAACAGCAAGAGGGACCGCTGCGCAGTGAAAGCAGCAATTCCTCTTGCTGTTCTGGCTTCTGTGATAGCTGCGCAACCTGCATTTGCTAAATAAGATGCACACACATTTCCCCTTACTTTTTAGGAGGGAAAAAGTGAGTCTTATATGATAAATATTTGCTCAGCCAGGAAGCTCATCAGGTAATCTTGGGCAAGTCACTATAATGTAATCTGTTGTATCTTGCAGGGCTATTTATAAGGGTAAAAGAACTGAATGAACTACCTCTTCCAAAATCGTAATTTTTGTGTGGGGGGTGTTTTTTTGGGGTTATTTTTCTATAGGACCCTTCTGAAGACACTTCAAACATCAGACTTTTCAACCCTGAAGCCTTTTCCTCCTGGACAGCCAGAAAAATTTGCTGCATTCTTGGACAAAGTAATTGGCATTTGAATAAATCAGCTGTAAAAGGAAGCTCACACATTTGAAACTACTCCTGTATATATAATTTCAACATACATGTGTGCTTGCAGTGGCAAATGTAATTAAAATATGGACTGCTTTGCAGCAAAAGAAAACCAATTCACTGACTTGTAGCTTTGACATGGCCTTAGTGGTCCAGGAAGCAAGCAGTAGCAAAAATCCCCCCTCCTGCCCACCTCTAAACACGCACTTCTTTGCTCAGCCCTATTTCAAATAGGGCACAATGTCATTCAGGTTTTAGACTTTTGATTATGTTACAGTGTTGAGTTTGCTTGAGGTTACTTTGCCATAAACCATTTAGCAGGCAGTATCCATTTGGATAAAAAAATGCTTGGGGGAATAGGATTTGATAACGGGGGCTATAACGTACAGGCAACTTGCAACTTAACATGCCAGGGATTACATTCCTGGCTATCGTGCGCATAAGCAAAATCACAAAAAGCCAGAACACCCCTTAAAAACCATTAAAAAAATTACTCGTCTCCATGGCCTCCTCCGCACCCTCTCCATCTGCCTCTTCACCCAAACACACTCAGTGAAGGCTGCTGGCTTTCAATTTTTCACTCTGTGTGCCATTTCTGCATCATTTTTAATTTACTATTATTATTTTTTGGCAATGTGCTTAAAGCTGTGAGCACATACGTTAAGTGTAAGTTGCAAGTTACCTGTACATCAGCATTAAGCCTCTATAAGTACCTGAAGTGGAAGCTCAATAAAGATTAGTAAGATCTCTTATGAAAACTGTTTCTGTTAAATATATATTAGCAGTAGGCATGAGCCTTATTCATGCATTATTCACCTGTAGAGCTCTCAGAGCCATTGCCCTGACTTTAACATTATTTGATTTTGACCACTTACCTGCCCTTCACCCTAAGGGCTAGCACTGCATTCCATTGTCCACAAGTTGTGTGTGGTTGTCTGTGAAAGAAGTGCTAAGTGCCAGCATCTGCTGAGCTTTTAACATGACAGATGGGGTTAGCATAATTTCATGCGTAACCCCTGCTTCCAGCTGCGGTTGCATACTGTACTTTGGGCTAACCCTCTTATGTAACTGCTCAGTTTTATGGCTAAGAGTGAATTTTCGCACAGTTGGCTCTGAAACTGAGAGGAGGAATAATAGAATCACAGAACGGGAAGGGGACCCAAGGGTCATCTAATCCAACCCCTTGCAATGCAGGAATCACAGCTAAATGAGATCCAAGGAGAAAAGATAAGGGAAATACTGATATCATACCATAGTTGGGATGCGTTATATCTACCCTGTCCCCATGAGTTTGTAACAGGTCATCTGAATCCACCTGCAGTCTTCAGAAGATAAATGTTTTCAGTCTTTGTGACTTTCATGATGTTACCAGCTTTCATGTTAATGTGAACATTAAGCCTGAGTTCAGCTAGCCTAGCCTTCAGTGCAAACCAATCGTGGATTGGCAGTTTTCTGCAGAAAATGACCCGGAAGTACATCATGCAGCTCTATCTACTGCTTAAAGGAAAGATTGCTTACACAACCTGTCAACAGTTCACAGATGAAAACCAGGACCTGCTTGTAACACCCTCATCGAAGATCACAGCCAAAGCCCACCCCCCGTTATGATGCACCATGTTGCTGAAGGCCACTTTAACTGCTGTATTCATTTGCTCTAAAGAAGCTTGTCCACTGAATTTAAAGAAAAGGGGGTCCTTTCTGCTTTCATTAAATATACACTAGAATAAAATAACATGAGGCTTGATCAATATGAGAACTACTAGGGCATGGGTGGCAAAGCTTGCACCTTCCAGATGTGGTTGATCTACAGTTCCCATCATCCCTGACCACTGGCCATGCTAGCTGAGGCTGATGGGATTTGGAGTCCTAACAGCATCCCTGTTCCTTGGTGTGCCTGGCAAAGAAAAGTGCAGCCCCACACTATACATTTAAAACATATCCAACACACATTTAAAGCACATGACTTCCCCTAAAGAATCCTGGGAACTGTAATTTGTTAAGGGGGCTGGGAATTGTAGCTATGTTAGCAGGAAACTACAGATCCCATATTTTTCAGGGGAGCCACATGCTTTAAACGTGCATTGGATGTGCTTTAAAGTCATAGTGTAGATGCCTGCTAAAGTCTGTGCAAGAGTCATATTGTGTGTTATAAACGAATTGGAATGAATGCTTAATAAGTATCAATCAATTGTTATCTCACATTTCCGAGTGCAATTCTCATCACTTTGTACTGTGAAAATTTGATGGAGGGGGCAGGGTATATTTGTGTGTGTGTTTAAAATATAAACACCTGTAATTAAAACATGCAATAAAACAACCTCATTAAAAACAGCACCATAATTGAAACAGGAGACTAGCCCCAACCAGTGGTCAAGGGTGATGGGAATTGTGGTTCATCAACATCTGAAAGGCCACAGGTTGTTCTAGTTACTTCTCCTTATCCCTTCATCTGCTCATTTCCATTCCATAAGCTTTAGCTATGAAAACAGTGGTACCTGAGGGACGCAGGTGGCACTGTGGTCTAAACCACAGAGCCTGGGGCTTGCCGATCAGAAGGTCAACTGTTTGAATCCCCACGATGGGGTGACCTCCTGTTACTCGGTCCCAACTCCTGCCCACCTAGCAGTTTAAAAGCACGTCAAGTGCAAGTAGATAAATAGGTACCACTTCAGCAGGAAGGTAAACGGCGTTTCTCTGCGCTGCTCTGGTTTCTCCAGAAGCGGCTTAGTCATGCTGGCCACATGTCCTAGAAAAACTGTGCGGACAAATGCCGGCTCCCTCGGCTAGAAAGGTGAGATGAGCACTGCAACCCCAGAGTCGTCTGCGACTGGACTTAACAGTCAGGGGTCCCTTTACCTTTACCTTTTTTACAGTGGTACCTTGGTTCTGAACTTACAATAATCCTTTCTGGGAGTCCGTTTGACTCCCAAAACAGTTTGAAAACCAAGGTGCGGCTTCTGATTGGTTGCAGGAAGCTCCTGCAGTAAAGCAGAAGCCGTGTAGGATGTTCAGCTTCCAAAAAATGTTTGCAGACTGGAACACTTCCGGGTTTGCAGCGTTCGGGAGCCAATTTGTTAGGGAGCCAAACCCTTCAAGAACCAAGGTACCACTGTATATCCAAACCATGATTCCCTCCTTGCATTATTGTGTATGGTGGTGGTACTTACTGCTACTGTTACAGGAACAGATGTAAGCAGTGCTTTTTTATCTAAAAGTATGTTTAGGGGGTACTCTCATTTTCCTACTCATATTGAAATACTGCCTCTCAGTGAGGCCAAACTTAGATTCATAAAATGTTTAGGGGTATGCGTACCCCTGCATCCCCCCAGAAAAGAAAGCAGTGGATGTAAGAAATCTTGACTATAGCACATCCCCTCTGTTTTGTGGTTCTTGCCCATCATTTTGTGTGTGTGTGCATATTTTTAGCCACTGGATGGTGCTGTAGTGATGTTTTTGTTTCTGGCAAGTTTCAAATATGCATTTTCAGGAGAAATGTTGCAAGTAGGCAAAACGGCTGTGAATTGAATAGTTCCTTTGTCAGTCATTTCTCTGCCACATTTTCCATCAAGGTTTTTTGTTTCCAGTGAAAACTGACTTTCTGCAGTGGCGAGGTTCATTCCCGCATTTTCAAATAAGTTCTTTTCGCTGCACATATGCTAAAAACTATGCCGACCTTGTTTTTTGAACCGTGACTTCTTAGGATTTATACTCTTAGCAGTGAAAGACAAAGTAAAAATCATTGCTGTTTTCTAGAAAAAGAGGTGCTGGAACTCACAATGAATGCCTCCATTGTTCTCTTAGTAATGGTGCCCACCTGAGAGGTACCGGAACTGAGTTCTTGTTGAAAAAAGCCCTGGTAAAAATAATACAACATAGAATCATAGAATCATAGAGTTGGAAGAGACCACAAGGGCCATCGAGTCCAACCCCCTGCCAAGCAGGAAACACCTGGCAGAATGTGAAGCACTGAGTGGATACAGACAAATAGATGCATGGGAGTAACCTAATTAGATCACCTAACCCACTTAAGAAAAGGCAGTATCAAAGCTCCTCTCCTCTCCTTAAATAAAGGCCTGCCCTAATGACAGAAATGAAGGGGCCAAGTGGCTTCTAATTGGGAAAGAGTTGCACAATGCAGGGCCAACACATCTTTATGTACTTACCAGCTGATGTTTCCAGTGAGCGCCCAAGTAGGACCTCAGATGTCAACTTCAGATCACAAGCAGGGTCAGTGGTGTAAGCCATCCTTCAGGTAGCCTAAACTGTTTAGGGCTTTGAAAGGATATTCTGGGTTAGGATCTGTTTTATGGACTTGTATGCTTTATCATCCTGAGTTGATGCTTTTCTTTTTAAATATACATAATTCTTCCTGTGCCTTCCCAGTATCACCCACCTTCTGTTCAATCTGATTGTGTTGCTGGGTACTGAGAGGGAGTTATTGTTCCTCTCCACTCCTGCCACCCAACCTGCCCAAGGGTAAGAAACTCAATTTGGGGAGTGGTGGTGGATGGAGACAATTTCAAGTGTGGGAAGTATTTATTTTTATTTTACTTACTAAATTTGTATACCATCCTTCATTCGAAGACCACAGGGCCGTTCACAACATCAAAACATGAGGCTAGATCTGTATAGCGTAGTGAAAGATCAGACTTCCACATAAAAATACAAAATTGAAAACACAGAATATATAATAAAGCAAAGCCAAACAAATTAATAACCCCTTGAAGCGCTTGGAGAACTTGTTACTTGTGAGTTCCAGTAAAAAACCAATCTACGTTTTCCAGTGTGGATTCCAGCTTAGTTGTCTGCCAGCCTTGGCACTTCCCGAGTATTCAAATGTATTAAAATAATAATAATTTTTATTTATACCCCGCCCTCCCCAGCCAAGGCCGGGCTCAGGGCAGCTAACAAGCAATAATAAAAACAAGTTGAATGAATACAACTTAAAAACAAGATTAAAATACAACATTAAAATATTGAAACATTAAAATATTAAAATGCAGCCTCTTCACAGGAGGAGAAAGGAAGAAGGAAGAGAGGGAGGGAATCAAATTGGCTCCAAGCCAAAGGCCAGGCGGAACAACTCTGTCTTACAGGCCCTGCGGAAAGAAATCAGATCCTGCAGGGCCCTGGTCTCATGAGGCAGAGCGTTCCACCAGGCCGGAGCCAGAGTTGAAAAGGCCCTGGCTCTGGTCGAAGCCAATCTAACTTCCTTAGGGCCCGGGACCACTAGGTTGTTGTTATTTATGGACCTTGAGGCTCTCCGTGGGGCATACCAGGAGAGGCGGTCCCGTAGGTACGAGGGTCCTAGGCCGTGAAGGGCTTTAAAGGTCAAAAGCAGCACCTTAAATCTGACCCTGTACTCCTCTGGGAGCTAGTGCAGCTGGAAAAGCACTAAATACATTTAAAAGTGGATATTTTAGGAGAAAAGTATGCATTTTTAAAAAGTATGTACAGTTAAATGCAAGTGTCTGCATAAGGAGAATTTGCAGATTAATGCGAGATCAAGACAAAATGGCATTGTGGGAAAGGTAGCATGGGTTGGAGACCATGAACAGGAGCTGCTTCCCTCTCCTTGTTAGGTTCTTCCTTTTCCCGTGAACTCACTAAATAAAGAAGGGGGAAAGCAGCGGCTGCTTTCCTCTGTGAAGTCAGTTTTGCTGGTTTGAATATGGGATTTGGATGCAGTTGTTATGAAATGGCAGCCTGCTGAAGATGTGCAGATGTGCTTCTCATATGCTCTGCTCCTGTGTTTGTAAACAAAATGTGTATTATACACCATGAATTTCCAGTGTTCCCTGGGACTTCTTGCCCCTTAGAAATGGGGAGCACATTAAGAATAAGGCTTCCCATCTATCTCTGTTTATCAATGCACCTATATTGGTTCACACATCCTATTATTCAGATAAATTTCAAGTTTATAGTGGTTTAATTCACCAATGGTTTCTTTCTGCTGGGTGGAGAATATTTCCTTAAGGAAACCACAGATTACCAGAGCTTAATTTCTGGATCCAGGGCAGAGATTGATTTCTGATAGGGAAAACAGTCAGTGAGTTCAAGGAAAATGAGTGAATTTGGTTGCTTTGGATATGTTGCACACAAGCAGTCAGCAATCCAAACAGTTTATTGATCGGCTTCATCATGGAGATTCTCTGCTTATTGGGCACTTTGAACTAGATGATACTCTTGAGTAGACCCATTGAATTGAGTCACATTTTTTGATTTCAGTGAGTCTACTCTGAGTATGATTAACACTGGTTATCACACATTGTTTTCACACCTTGTAAAAATTCATTTCTTTCCAATCCAAGATCCCAAATCTATGCCTGCCTTCTCACTTTTCAGCTTGTCAGTTTCTGTGTAGTCCAGTACTTTACTAAGCCAATTTTCTAGTTGCTATTGATACAGACCTCCAGAGCTAACCAAAGAATAACCTATGTGGCTATAAAAAGATTTTGAATAGTATTTTGACCTTGATGATTATCTTCCCAATAGTTCAGTATAAAAATCTAACAAACAAATGAAACAAATCCCTTGAACCCAGCAAGACTGAATATGATGGCATCACTATCAAAGAGAGAACATTTAAATCTGTGACAAGTTATTGATGCTGAGTTCTTCCATCAGTGTTTAAAGACCTTATTTAATCTTGCTAGACTTATATACTAGTGGTACCCATAGTTTGGCTCCAGCTTTCTTAAAGGCAAGCCACAGGAAATCTCCTTAATTGAGTTATACATTTTGTACCAGATTATGCCCAATATAGCAGTTTCCAAATTGCTGGCCCAGAACTATCTGAGATTCCTTTTAATTCTCCATCTTCGGGTTAATTTATACATTTGGGTCATCCTACTTTTCTTCCCTGTGTATTTTCCCATTAAGTCCTCAGATAAGTTTCTTAATTGCCTTCCCCTTTTTGTAAAAGCAAAACAATTACCTAGTGAAATTATTGCTGCCTAATCGCTTTCTACACAGCCCCTCACTTTGCTGTTGGTGGGGTGTGTGAGGACAATTGGAAGAGCATTTCTGTGTATAGTTATTTCCCTCTATCTTATCAAGGAGTGAGAGAATCTTTTTTTTTTTTTTTTTGGTTTAATGTAGGACAGAGTGTGGGGGCCATTGAGTTTATTTTATTAGGTTAATAAAGTGACCACAAGTACTGGTCCATCTTTATTTCCACTTTAATTTTTTTTAGGAAAGCCTCCTTCTTGTTCACATGTAGGGTCATATAATCATGTTAGGATCCCAGGCAGAAAGAAAGTACAGTGGTACCTCAGGTTAAGAACTTAATTCGTTCTGGAGGTCTGTTCTTAACCTGAAACTGTTCTTAACCTGAAGCCCCACTTTAGCTAATGGGGCCTTCTGCTGCCGCTGTGCCGCTGCTGCACAATTTCTGTTCTCATCCTGAAGCAAAGTTCTTAACCCGAGGTAATATTCCTGGGTTAGCGGAGTCTGTAACCTGAAGCGTATGTAACCTGATGTGTATGTAACCCAAGGTACCACTGTATGTAACTGGCCCAGGGTCACCTAGTGAACTTCATGGCTGAGTAGGAGTTTTAACCTGGGACTCCACCATCATAATCTAACCATTGCACCTCACTGGATCTCTGAAGCAGTTGTTTGTTCATTCATGTACTTGGGGGGATATCTAATCACTGCATCCTCTTCAGACCCGAAAGTTGTGCAGTTCTTCTACAATTTAGGCCTTTAAGTAAGTGGTTTTTTTAAAAAAAAAAATCACTTCAGTTTTAATTTCAATACTTCTACACCATTTTCCTCCTTAAAATCACATTTTGATTCCAGGTCTATTCAGAAGACAGTTCTGGTAAAGGGGTTGGGCAAATGTCAACTCTTGTTAGATGGCTTGGCTGAAGGGCCAAGCAAACCTCTCTGGGGTAGGGCACTGCCATTCTAGGCAGTGAAACTTAATTTTTGCAAATTTCTTCAGTGAGGGGTCTTAAAAATGTGGTTTGGGGTGTGAGGAATTCAAATCTGCTAGTATTTATGTGACTGGACAACATTTAGCTTGGTAAATATACGTTTGATTAAAAAGCACATAAACTGCTCTCAGAAAACCCAAGAATTTTAATTTTATTGCCAGTAATGCTATAAAAAATAGCTTCTGTGCATAAAATATATCCTACTAGGCAAAAAACATTACCTTGTAATCATGAAACAACATTAGAAAGTAGTGACATAAATTAATAAGAAATATAAGCAACAAGTTTCATCAGTCTTGCTTTGATTTGTTCTTGGACATAAGCCGCTGACTTGCTTCTTGGCCTCTGATGTAGCCCTCATGTTTCTCATGTGTATGCACCCTTCCTGTTGCCTCTGTGGCTTGTTTCACATTGTGTGATTGAGGGAACTTTTCATGTGGTCCTCAACCAACAGGAGAGCAATGGGGTGCAGTCATACCTCGGGTTGAATGTGCTTCAGGTTGAGGGTGTTTGAATTGTGCTCCGCGGCAACCCGGAAGTAACGGAGCATATTATAGAGCAAATCTATAATATGGAACAGAACTCACTGGCAAAGTTTTGGTAGCTGTTGAATTGAGTTAGCCTGCAATCACATATCTATCTAAAACTTGTTTTTCTTGCCTTGACCTTCAAAGCACTATCGCCAGAACTGCTCAGATCCTGTGATGTTGGCAACGTGCCATCGCTCCATCCAACGGGCACTTTCCATCCATTTGGTTCATCTGCACCTTGGACTCCCACTAAAGGTAGGGGGAAGTGGTTTTCTTGAAATCCCTGTGGACAGCAGAACGTGTGGTCAATATCTGTAACTCCACTGGCATGTATGCAGTGATGCAGAAGCATTGGCATTCTCATCTGACACAGCACATTCAGCACTCAATGCATGTAAAAGTGCTCAGAGCTTTGGTTCTCCACCAAAGACTCTTAGAAAGTCTTTTCTCAATGGGTAGAGTAACTAGTTTAAGCAAGGTAGATTATAGGGTGTGTGTTTCTCATTGTCTTGGCACAGCTAAGCCCTAGTAAACTGGGGAGTGTTATTACTCTAGGACAAGATCTAGGTGCAAGGGCTGCATGCCAGTGGTGGGCAGGGCTAGAGGCAAAGGTGGGTAGAACAATGAGTGTGCCCATTTATACAGTAGGCTACATTCCAGCCATGCAGAAGTCACTGGTTTTGTCTCTGTCTCTTGCTCTTGGCTAGCAAAGGGGCATGATCACAGTTCAAGCTGGGACAAAAGCACTGGGACTGGGGTAATGAGGAAAGGTGACCTGTGGAGAGACACCCCCCCCCCCAAGCACTGGACAGAGGAGCCTGAGATTCTGCATTGCTGATCTTGGGAGCACTAAGACCAGGGGTAAACCTGGTAATCAGTTCGCCAGAAGCGGCTTAGTCATGCTGGCCACATGACCCGGAAGCTGTTCGCCGGCTCCCTCGGCCAATAAAGCGAGATGAGTGCCGCAACCCCAGAGTCGTCCATGACTGGACCTCATGGTCAGGGGTCCCTTTACCTTTACCTTTACCATACACACAATGGAGCAGTCAGACTTTGCTAATTATGAGGAGTAATTACTTTGGATTAGAGACCCACTTGTATTATCCAGTTAAGATTCTTGCTAGTTTCTGATTTCTAAGACTATCCATATTTTTCCCCTTTGGGAGGAGAAAACAGCTTTTTCTATCAAGAGTAATAGCCGGGGTGTGGGGAGAGACAAAGAAAACAAGAAAATCTTTGGGAGAAACATCCATGCAACTGGGCAGCAGTTGACCCAAAGAAATATTTCTTAATGTATGTTAAGGGAAATGTTGGCACACCTTAAAGCGCATAGAGCCGTTAAATCATTGGGGTGACTAGATTGGGTATTAGCTATGTACTTTGCCATTACTAAAAACAATCTAATTTTGTGGCTTTGCCTAATAATCATAATAATAAAGCCAGTGCCTTGCTTCTACCGTGAGTCATTCTGCAAATACACATTTTGGCAGGAATGTTAACTACCATGATTACTGATGTTTATCAGCTATGCAAATTACAATACATTGTGCATGGGGCTACAAGACTGAATCAGATAAATTCACCAAATTTAGCTTATCCATCAGGCGATTTTTATTGAGGGGGAGTTGGGAGTAGAGTCTGCGTGTCTTTTTCAGGCTGTTTATGAGATGTAAAAAAACCTGAAGTCTGTCTCTAACACTGGTTTGTAGTTTTTGTTAATTGATAATAGACCACATTTCTCTTTGGCGTCTTCATGAACGTTTTACTTTTAAAAGTTAGGCAATTAATCAACGAAAAGCTATTTAATCAGTTTGTATCTCTGGTGACAAAGTAGATAGTTTTCTAATGCTTTTCTTAATTATCAGCTTCTTTTACAAAATAAAAGGGCTTGAGAAATACTATCCACTGTTATATTTTGAATATCTCTCTCCCCTGCCTCTCTCTCTCCTGGGTGCAGGATCCTTGTCAGAATCACAAGTTCCTGCTCATAGTCTAGTTTTTTTGAAGAACCCCAGAACCCTATTTTTGTACCACAGCATGGTGCCAGCTACCAGGTAATGCATTTGCACCATGAACCTTCCCTCTTGGAGAATGCCATGCCATTCCCAATGAGGTCACATCCAGGGCACCACATGGCGCAACTAGTTATCCGTAAAAGAAGAAATTTCCAGTTGCCAAGCATTCCTGTGTTTCTTTTATATGTTTCATTTGACATAATGATTTATTATGTTGAGGACGGGAAAGTCTATATATTGTGGGAAGGAATTACTGCACTAATGGTTGGGGATTAAGGTGCACTAATAAGCAGCAAATTTTAAAAAACTACAACCCAAAATTAGTCTGGTTGTCTCTCATTGAGTGAAGGAGCCTGGAAGAGAAATTCATCTGGATTTTCTGGATGGTGAAAGTGCAGGTGAGAGATGGGCAAGTCTGTCACCTTTGGTTTTATTTCCCCAAACATAAGTTCAGGTCTTCACATTTCCACATCAGTTTGATAATATTTGTTTAAATCCCATGAAAATTCATCAGCATCTTAGTGCTATTTTAGCCTAATGCACATATCTGTGAATGCAGTTTTGTCTAAAATACATTTTTTGCAAAGCCCATTATTCCCAATATAATGCATTTTTGCATGTTTACTAAGATGCATTTTTTTACCCTATGCACTTTGCCCTAGTACAGTTATGCAGGGGCCGCGTTCCAGGAATTGCATGTAAAGCCAACATTGCATTTGGTCAAAAAACACATTAGGTGCAATGGTGAGTGTGGTTGTCAAAGTCTTCCCACCCACCCCTGGAAGTCTTTCCCCCTTTTTAATTTGCCAAGCACCTAAAGCTTGAATGTACACAAGTTAAATGCCCATAAGTTGCAGGCTTGCTGTATACATACTTTTGTACACATTACTTGGATGGAGAAAAGTACAAGATTTGAAGTGCAAATTTTGAAGGCTGGCTGTGTTCCTGTTTGTGTGTCTATTACATAGGCTTGCCTTTAAATGCAAGCTGAATCTACGGTAATTTCTCCCCATTCCTAGCAGGGGTTGCAGAAAAACCTAAGTCCTTCCTATTTTAGGAAGCTTCAGAGTAACAGAAGTGGCAGCAAGACTCTGGTGTCAGCTTTGTTTTATTGTTACTGGGACAAGTTTGAGTATACAGTTGAGCTGTATTTATAGTTGTAATTCACTGTTCTGGATAAGATATTGTACAGAATCGCCTGAAGAATTTAAATGTCTGTGGGTTTGCAGGACACATGCCTATGTGGTGTTTTCATTCATTTGTCTCTAGATGTTAAACTAGGTCTGCAGACCCAGGCCAGGTGGTTGTTGAGAGCACATTGTTCTTTTTTGGCAGTGAGTGGGAAAGCAAGCTCCCTGCAGCTTCCCCTTTGGGCAATGGATGGGGCCATTTTGTCTTTTCCTTTGCTGTTATATTCTTCCCAGAAACAGCTTTCCAGTGGTCCGTATATAGTCATCAGGCCAGTGGCAGAGGCCAAGGTGGCCTTTCCTTCCGTTCTGTGCCAGGACAATGCCTTGGTTTTAGAGTTTACAATTAAGCTAAAGTATGCATTTATTTTATTTAAATCTCACCATTCCTCCAAGCAGGTAAATGTGGTGTACATGGCTCTCCCTGCCCATTTCCCTGCCTCACAACAACCCCATGAAGTAGGTTGTTGTTGTTTCATCGTTTAGTTGTGTCCGACTCTTTGTGACCCCATGGACCAGAGCATGCCACTGCCTCCACTGCCTCCTGCAGTTTGGTCAAACTCGTGTTTGTAGCTTCGAGAACACTGTCCAACCATCTCGTCCTCTGTTGTCCCCTTCTCCTTGTGCCCTCCATCTTTCCCAACATCAGGATCTTTTCCAGGGAGTCTTCTCTTCTAATGAGGTGGCCAAAGTATTGGAGCCTCAGCTTCATGATCTGTCCTTCCAGTGAGCACTCAGGGCTGATTTCCTTAAGAATGGATAGGTTTGATCTTCTTGCAGTCCATGGGAAGTAGGTTAGGCTAAGAATATCCATGAAACTCACCACCCTTTTAGGTTGACTGTTGTTCCTGCATCCTTTCCTTTGTTTACCCAAGCTGGATTCAAAACATTTACAGATGCTCCAATATTGATTAATTACTGGGTTACAGTAACTGGTTTCCCAATGGGAGTCCGCTTTGTGGGTCTCCACAAGAGATTAGGACTTCCCAAAGCCACTACCCCTGGAGCATCCAAAACAACCGGGCCCCTCTGTGAAACTCTCAGCTGCTCCTCAGTGTGGGTCCCAGTGGATGCTGCTGGGGAAGCTGTTGGAATCAAAGGAACTGGATGTGTGGGAGGGGAGGGCTATTTGTGCTATTTGTTCTGCTTCCCCCATCCTCATAAGTACCAATGCATTTCTCAACACAGAGTTAGGTTGCTGATGAAACTGACCATATCCTCTCCCAAATTCCTAAGCATGTCCCAGATCTGATTACACACAGGCTCTTCTACATCTGGCCTGTTACCTCCCTGAGTAAGTTACCCTTACATCCCTTGCCCAACCCCCTCCTTAAGTCCTTATGTAAACACAACCTCTTGTTTCTGCTATGGTGTCTATCCGTCATTCAAACCTGCCCAGGAAGTGGCTCCTCCTTTGCCAAAATCAAAATGGCCAAAAATTCCTCCACCAACCTATTTTTTTAAAAAATGATATGTGTTTTTGTGTTTTTATATTGTAAATAACCCTGTGATCCTCAGATGAAGGGGGCGGGTATGGAAATTTAATAAACAATAGCATCTTCAGTACTTAGCAGCTATAGATGATTCCTTAAGAACTGAACTCTGCAGCCAGTTTCTGCTGCCTTCTACCTAGTAGATGAGTAAGATCTGACAATGAATGTTCCTCACATCCCAACAGAGTGCATGGTCTATTTAAAACTTGAGCATGAAGTTTGCTGTTAGACTACAGCATTTATTAATTTCTGGAATTAATTAAAAACATGAAATTAATTAAATGAAATTAATTATTGAAAACATGGAATTAATGAAAGACATGAAAAATTGTTCTAGTTTCTTGTTACACACTACACTGAGCCCACTAATTCTTTTGTTTAAATATAACTTTGCAGTGGGTTGCTGCAAAAATTAGAATGTGTGTCGGGGGGAGTGGAGAGAGTTGTTCTAGATTTTGCAGATACTTGAGCAAGGCTCCTGGACCAAAAAATCAAGATGCTTCATTTGACATCTAGGAGCAACAGCATTCTGAGCCTCTCGGCTGGTTCGGCTTTGCATGATGTTTTTGTTGAGAAGTGAGGTGCTTAATAATTCAGATGCCTTGGAATTTATCCACAACTAGTTCTGACTTGACTGCTGCAAGATTCATCTACCCATATAATGCATTGTTAGTTTGCCAGGTAAAGCTCTTGGGGCCCAGCCAGCACCAGGTGACCTGAAAGGTCAAATGTTATGCATTCACAGTTGCTGTGGAGGTGATTTTTTTCTTCCTTGGGTATTATTATTATTAATTCAAATGTGTATATTGCCCTTCATTCAAAGATCACAGGGCTGTTCACAACAGAACAGTAAGAAGAGATGGTTTTGGCCTTCAGGAAGTAAGAGATTTTGAGATACCTTTAGATAAACTGTATCATGGGAAGATTTGTCGCTGAAGGGTACAGTGCATGCTTTGTAGGGGGAAACTTAGTGCCAGTTTCAGTTCCCTAATATCAGCAAGCAGGTCTGTCTGGAAACCATGGGGAACTGCTATCAGTGTAGACAGTATTATCCCTGACAGATTTGACTTGGTTTTAAGTAATATACCATGTTCCTAACCCAAATTCTAGCTTGAAAGATGTTATGTACAGTTGGGTATATTTTATAATAGATGCACAGAGTTTAAGGATGTAGCTATCTAGTAATTGGACTAAGCAGGAAATTAACCATTGTATTCCACCAGATTATGTTTTTTTTTTGTGTGTGTGTGTGAAAATGACCACCATAGGAACAGTTATATTGGTGGGCTGGGAGACGTGGGCCTGGTCTGAATCCAGACCAGACCATACATGACAGGTGGACAATCTAGATGAGATGGACTGGTTTGAATAGTGCTCTTGTAATTTGATCTCTTGCCATTTTTAGAAAGAGAGTGTACCTTCCACTTCTATGCTCCAGCTGTTCATCTGCAGTTCTAACAGCCTCCAGATGCTCATCAACATAGGAACATAGGAAGCTGCCTAATCCTGAGTCAGACAGGTGGTCCATCTAGCTTAGTATTGCCTACACTGACTGCAGACCTTCCAAGTGTCCCTATTTTCCAGGGACATCCCTAATTTAGAGAAGTCGTCCTGGTTTCTGATTTGATCCCAAAATGTTCCACTTTTCCTTAGGATGTCCCTGTTTTCATTGGAGAAATGTTGGAGGGTATGGAGTTATGTGAATCCTGAGCCAAGGAGATAAGTAGGTATACAACCTTTAGAAGACACCTGAAGGCAGCCCTGTATAGGATTTTTTTTGAATGTTTAACGTTTTACTATGTTTTTATATACATTGGAAGCTGCCCCGGTTGGCTGGGGCAGTCCAGTCAGATGGGTGGGGTACAAATAATAAAGTTATTGTTGTTGTTGCTGCTGTTGTTATTAAATGGGGCATCCCTGTTTTAAAAACTGGTAGGTTTTTTGAAAATGGAAAATGGTAATGCAGACAACTCTAAATATTCCTGTTAATTCAAAAGTAATGCAAGATTGTTGTAACCTATTCTACTAGACCTACTCCCTGAAGAATGTAAAAAGAAAAGAAAAGCCACATACCTGCAGTGAAGTTGAACATTGGACGTGTTTGATCTTGTTATCAAGCTAGTCTCAGAAATTGTTGCAGACAACACTGTAATCCCATTAAGGTGTGCTTGCTAATGATAAATCCTGGGATGCAATACTAAAATGGATATTTGAAACATTTGGTGTCATTCTTACCATGGCTATTGAAATTGTATTACTCAGAACTTTGCAGGAAGCTGCAGATCCCTCCAGTTCCCTGGTGCCTCACCCCTCAGTCATATTTAGTAATGCAAAATGTGTGAATATATGAATATTGTATGGTGAGTTTCCCCACTCCTGGAAGCAGCAGTCAATGGAGTGAAGTGTGTGTGTTGGGTGTAGCCTAGCCTTGTGTCATACCTTGAATGTTTTTTCCTTCCTAAATGGGTAATTTACCTACAGCGGTGGCTTCTGCTTGCAGGAGGGTGTGAGAATAACAGAAAGAGGACAAAATCCAGTTGGAAATTTAAATTGGATAGAGGGAGAAATAGAAATCTGAGCATTTCTAGCAGCAACTGGGAGATGCAGCTTTGTAGGGCTGAACAATTTGTCCTCTGGGGATCTGATGCAGGATTTGCAGCTGCTCATAGGAGTCTGTTTGCTTTCACTATGTTCTGCTTACATATTTGTAAATAAAGCAAATATTACAAAGGCACATGAAGCCTCAAGTGTGCTTTCGTCCAAAGGAAACTAAACCCTGAGGTATTAGCCCTGGAGCTTCTCACAGCTTGCAGAACTGGAGAAGGATGCATGGCAATAACTTTACCCATGTTGTAAATGCGTCAGCTGAATATTGTTGTGAATAGCAGTGTTCAGAAAGGGTAAGCTACTGTGCCAGAACAAGCACTTTAAATATCCAGGAATGGAAATGCTGTTCTAGAATCAATATAGCAAGGAATACAAGCCAGCACAGAATCTGACTCCTTTCCTGATAAATGCAATGAATGGTTCAAAACGGAGCAGTCATCTGAAAGACTTTGGCAAACCTACCCAATGAGAGCAATATAGGCAAGCTTGCCATGCAATTTTCAGGAAAGGCAGATCTTTGGGACTGGAAGGCCACTATACAGAGTTGCTAAATCATGGGGGTAAGGAATTGATTCTGAATAACACTGAACTTTGTTTCCATCACAGGCTTCATTAACCTGGTGCCTTCCAGAAGTTTTGGAGTTCAACTCCCAATAGCCCCACTCAGAAGCCTTATCAAGTGTTAATCTAGATAAGGTAAGATGTTTGCTCAAAGTTATTAATGGGGTGAGTTTTCAGTTCGTATGAAACAGAGAATCCTTGCTTTAAAGTTCTCTATTTGATTTTGGGCCTGAACACATGTGCTCCTTAACTGTGAAATGGTCAGTACTACATGGCAGACACTTTGTTTTACAGGTGTGATCTCATGAAGTAGATCAATTTGGGTGGCAAAATATAGCCCTGGGATTGCTGGAAGGAGAATATAATGACCTCTGCTAATCAAGGGGCTCCAGCCCTGCTTGGGAGGACTATGGGGTTCTCTCTGTTTCCCATGTGTGTATGCACAAAACTCTTTATCTGTGAGTTCTCTGGATAGGGACCACTATGTCATCTGCTGACAATTCAGTTTTTATAAGTCACAGCAGGAGCTGCAAATGTGCTAGGTTTGTATTCTCCTCCCCATCCCAAAAGCCTTTTATCTAGGGGCGAGGTGGTTAACAGCAGTACTCAACCCAGGCTCAAATATTATAATCCAGGGCTGTGCAATCAGAACACAGGAATATGATGTTTCATATAACACCTGAGAAATTGTGTGTGGCAAAACTGTACTGTCAATCCCTTCTCCATGTGTCTCATCCAAGGGAGGTACAGAAGCTGATGACACAATAACAGGCTTTTTCGGTGGTGCTCTCAACTCTTGTGGAATGCTGTCCCAAGGGAAATGTGCCTGGTGCCATTATTGTTAGTTTTTAGGCACGAGGCTAAGACATTTTCATTTGCTCAGGCTTCTGTTGGTTAAGTTTGGCTTGCCTTGCTTTTCTTTCAGTGGAGAAGGGCAGGATTTGTCCTTATTGTACTCATGGATGAGCATTTTAGGAATTTGGTATTGTGCTTTGTTTTTAAATTGTGTGTATTTTATTTTGGTGTTAAGTCACTTTGAAACTTTTTTTTTTTTGGTATAAAATGACTAACAAATGCAATATAATAATTATCACTTGCAAGACGTCCTCTGCTCTGGATGCACTGATTAGCCCATTGCCTAAAAATGCTGTTGTGTCAGCTTAGGGATGGGAAAAGCTCTCAGTTTTAGTTTCTCATTTTTCCCTCAATCTAAAGTTCAGTTATTCACATTTCCACATCAGTTTCTTAAGTTTTAAAAATTTTCAGCATTTTAGTGCATATTTCTCCTAATACACATTTTTGTATGCAAGTTGTCCTAATACACGTATTTTTGCAAGCAATTTCCACAAACATAATGCATTTGGGTGTAGTGTTTTCACTAATATATGCATTCATATGCACACTTTCCCCTAGTATATGCATTCTGTACACATTATTTGGTTGGAGATTTCAAAAAATTCAAGGGATGGCTGTGGTTTGTTTCACATGTTGTTTTAGGATGTGTGAATGAAGTATATTTGCTTAAATCCACACTAACCCCATTGTTATGTAAAATATAGACATGTGTTTGGATGTCAAACATGCTGAATAGCATTTGTGGGGGGGGGGATGTTGCTATTTCCCTGGGACAATTGCAATGGCATACTACCATATCCGGATGGAGGGGTGCACGCGGAGGGATGAGAAAACAGAATATTTTGAAAAACATCTGATGCATGAAAACAGATAAGTTCCAGAACTCAGCTTTAACTCATTGTGGTAATAATTTACAATAAGAAAACAATATGCAACCTTAATAAAAGACATACAGTTGAGTTGAAATCATGGGAAGTTGTATTGCTTGAAAGCGAAAAGCTCATTATATATTTGAACCCTTAGCCTTGCCTGTAGTCTCAGCCTGGCTCTTGACTTCCAACTAAGTCACTGAGCATCTGCTGATCCTAGTGAGCAGTAAACGGCCAGAAAAAAATGGAATGTAAAATGGCACAAAGCAGAGCTACTAACCAAGGTGAGGTTGGAAAAGAAGCAAATGCTTGAGAGGTTCTCCAGCGTTCTGTAACAAAAATATATAAATCCTAAAGAGATTGCAGGAGAAGAAAGAAAGGAACCTGTATGAAGCAACCTTAGAATGTATTATATAGATTTTTGTGTGTTGTTCAAAGGATTTGGCCATTTGAATTAAGAATGCGGCTAAAACAATATGAATTCTGCACTCATCAGTAGAGACAAAATGGCGGGGCGGGGGGGCAGGAGACCTCCTAACTATGAATAATCTGTGATAGCAAACAGTTTCTAGTAATAGTTATGTTCTGCAGCAGGTTACTGAATAGCTGTACTTATAGGCGAGTGGTAACCTGTTCCTCCTGTCCATCTTTCCATTGGTTCCTAAACAAATCACAGGCGTCTCCCCACGAGTCAAAAACGTCCTCAGAGGAGTCTATGAGTTTGGAATTAGAGGTGCAGATGCTGGAAGCACAGTGAAGGGAACTGGAACAAACTGCAGGGCACTGGCTCTGTCCCGTATGTCTGACGTTCCTACTGTAGTCCACCTCATTGAGGTTAATTTCACTCTTGGAGCAGTTCTCGTCTCGCTCTTTAGCCATCTGAGAATACTTAATGTCTTGCCACATGAGGTGTGGCTGGATGACCCCATCGGAGATGGTGTACATGGGCTCTGAGTTTGGCTCTGGGAGGTGGCCATTCATCTTGGAAAAAAGGAGGCCCAGTCGCTTGAAGGACTCTTTCTTGGAGCTAGAGAGCCTTTGGACCCTGTTTCCATTGCGGATGAAGGAGCGCTTGTTGATCCCATTGCTTTTGGGCTTCTCGCTGACCATTTCGAACCCAGACATAGTCTTAATCAGAGCCGACACGTTGAAGTCTTTCTTCTTGTTGGCTGTGCCAAAAGGAACGCTCTTTGCTTTGGATGTTTCTCCAGCAGTGTCCTCATTAGCGTCATCCTTCTGGGAGACTTCTGTGCTGCTGGTGGAATAGCTTCTCCGCTGGGGTTTTCGGTTGCCTAAGAGGTCAAGGACTTCATACCGGAAACTAGAGATATCCTGCTTTAATTCCTAGGGTGAGAGACAGGGAAGGGGAAAAATGAGTTAAACTCTAAAGATTTATCTGTCACGGGGGTGGGGGAAGAGAGAGAGTTTGAACTCTCCTGAGAGAAGCTATGCAAAGTTCAAAGTTATGCAAATGAATTTTTCCACATCACTGTGTACAAGAATTGCAAACAAATCTTTTTCATTATTTAGAATCAGGAACAGAAGTTCAGCAGTTTTTGTTGAGGAAAAGAAAATCTGCAATATGATTTAGCCCCTTCATCTAAACATTAACCATGCACTTCCTTAGTCTTTCATGCACAAATCTTGCTGGGGAGGATAGAGTACCTGGGACCAGCAAAGATGTCTCACAATTTCAGAAACAGACTGGATAAAAATCTCAACTGAAAAAGGCTTGTGGAAAAGGTGGCACCAAAAAGATAATAAGAGACAGCACCTGTCTGATGTGTAATGGGAGAGAGTTCCAAAAGTTAGGTACCACCACACTAAATGCCTAGTTTCTACATTGCATAAAACCAACCTTCTTGTGAGATGGTATCTGCAAGCTTAGTATCCCCAAACCATTTAATTCTTCACAGGTTGTGAGCTGATGGGAGGAGATTAACATTTAGAAGAACACACACACACACACATACACACATGCACACAAACCATAATCAGCACTTAACAGCACTTGCACTTAACAGCACTTAACAGCACTTGCCACCTCCCCATAGCCACCGCTTGGTTCTAGTAGGTGGTAAAGGGCTGTGATGTGGTGGCAGAGAACATGCATTGCATCCCAAAGATGCCAGGTGAGACTAAAACACTGGAGAACTGCTGGCAGTCTGAGCTGGATAAACCAATGATCTGACTGGGTGGGAGGCAGCTTCCTATGTGCCTAAGAGCCCGCTAAGGTGCTGCCTGTTCCCATCAGGTTCCCTATTCCTCCTATACCCTGGGATTTATCTCCCCAGGCAAATACTTTTCTCTTTACACAGATTTTTGGTTCTTATTTTGAAGGCCTCTTTTAAAGGGATGGGATTGGTAAATCCTAATCTTTCTCCCCCTGTTCATCTGTTGTTGTTTTTTAATCTTTTCATTGAATTTTCTTAGCTGAGGAGTCAGTTTGGGTCCTGCTGTGAGAAACCCATCTAACAAATATAATAAAAAATGGAAGACATTTAAGTGACAATACCCAATAATCTAGGAGCGAGTCTAATTTAACTCAGTGGGACTTAACAACTTAGTTGATATGCATAGGAACATGCTGCAAATATTTACAATGTCAAACAATTTTTATGTTGCGCCTGCCATAATACACTAAGTGGGGAATGACAGTATCATATCATTACCTTAAAGTTTTCTTCGGTTAATCCTTCATTGGTTTTTGAATTTCTTATCATTGCTGCAATATATCTCTTCACCAAGTTCCTGATCACTTCCTGTAATGAAAAAGCACAAGAAACCTAATTCCTTTGGAAGGCAATTTCCACAAACAAGGCTTCAATCCCTCTTCTGCTTTTCATGTAGTTCAGATGTGAAATCCAAATCCATCTGGAATGCCCATTTTTAAATTAGAAAATAATCTGTTTTCTAACCTGTTTAAAGAGCCTTCACCAATGACACCTTCCAAAGTGAAAGGCATTCATAGCGTCTCCTCTGAAGAGTCACACGGGAATCAGCCTGGAAGTTTTAGCATGTGAAGCAAATGTTCCACCACTAATCCATAGTCTTTAAGTGTGTGAGGAATGTTCACTGCTAACTCATCCTATGACAATCCACACAGAGAAGGCATCACTCTAAAGTTATTCCATGCTATTTAACTTTTTGTTTTCTTAGTTCGTCTCCCTCTGCTCATTGAAGCCATCTGTGCTCCCGAGAAGCTACTCTGGAGTGTTGCAGAATTCTCCTCCTTGTGGAGGGGATAATTGCCCACAATTATAATCACACAGTTGGCTGTAGGGGGAAAGACTTTCCTGTTGGGAATGTACATTAACTGATCTTAGGATCCATGCTAGGCGGTTAACTAGCAATAATAGATGAAATGGCTGGGTAGCCATAAATTGTATTGCTTGCTTTATTGGAAAGAAAAGCACACTCACTGAAAAGAAGTGGAACAGATGATATGAGTGGGCAAAAGCTCAGCCCTGTTTACCTCTGTTAGTGTTCAGTGAGCTGCGAAGGAAATACATTACTAGACTGCCCAGCCGAGCTGTGCCGATCTACTACAAAATGGTCTCATTTCATAACTCCTCTTAGTATCCTCCTATGAGAGGTCAAATGCTTAGGCAAGGCAACACCCCACACCCTTTCAAGCCTTCCATCCCTAGAGGGTCCTAATGCAGACTTTCAATTTTTGGGGATGTCAAGGCTGGCTGCAGCTAGCAGGAGAGCTAGCAGCTCCTTGTGTACAAGGGTGGGATTTGTATCACTTTTGATGGCCAAGAGAGATAATTTTGGGTCTTTGGTTAGAGATAGGTTTGTTTCTGTAGAATGGTTTGTGAATATATGCTGATAATTTTTCACATTCCAATCCACATATGAATGGAAGTATCACTGTGACCCCAAGCTTGCCAACATCTTTCAGAATATGTAGCAGCCAAACAAGGATCCAATGCTAGCCTAGGAAAACCCTGAAGGAGGCTTCCTGTGTTTTGGTGGAAATTGTCTTAATAAGGGGGAAGGACCAAGTGGATTTATCTACTTGTATCCCTATACAGTCATACAGTCAGATTACAGACGCTTCAGGTTGCGTTTTTTCAGGTTACGGACCGCCAAAACCCGAAAGTACTGGAAAGGGTTACTTCTGGGTTTCAGTGGTTGTGCATGCGCAGAAGCGCTAAATCGTGCTTTGTGCATGCGTAGATGCGCCAAATCGCAACCCGCGCGTGCGCAGACGCACTGCTGCGTGTTGCGGACGCTGCGGGTTGCAGACGTGCATCCTGCACGGATCACATTCGCAACCCAAGTGTCCACTGTATCTCCCTCCCACGCTCCTCTCAAGCCTTCTGAGGATACTGCAAAGATATTAATAAGCAGTTTGTATAACTGCTACTCTGAGCCTTTCAGCTGCCCTGGGGTTTGCAAGCACATGTATTCAAATGGGGTTTGGGAATGAACGCCTTACCTCTTGGACAGTACAGAGCTCATGAAAGGTCTAATGTGGGTCACTTGGAACCAAATGCTGTATGTTATGTTATCTTATGTTAACTTAATTTATGTTAACCTAATTTATTGTGTAGGGCTGCCTCTGATATGCAGTAGTCCCTTTCAGTTAAGTCATTTACATGATACAACTCCTTGGACTTCTGGCCTTCATACTGACTGTTGTAAGACACTTTGGGAACCCTTTCTCCCTGTTGAAGAGCAGGCTAAAAATACTTTAAATAATAAAACAAAGAATAGATTATTTCCTCCATAAGATTTCACTTATGGAGCAGCTACACGTCTTACAATTGTGGCCCTTGGGAAGATCTCTGGAAAAATGAAAGTGCTCCCAGAGTTATCCTGGAAATCTTTATCTACCCAAACAGGAAGTGTTCTCCATTTCTGTGTTCTTCTACACTTAATGGGTATACTGGAAGGGGACACCATACAGAGCCAGAGACCATCTTGATTGTGGGTCCTGGAAGACCTGCCCCCTGCTTTGAAGGCCCTTTTCCACCAGGCCTGGAAGGGCAGGGCCAAGACTGACTCCAGCTACAAAAGCTGAGGCTGTTGTATGGACTCTTGGGCTGGGGAATTGCTTATGGGTTTTTGTTGAGGATGTATGTTATTGCTTTTATTGATATTAATTTTTATATCTTTATTTTGTATCATATGATTTACGTGGAAATTTTTTGATTTGCTGTGTGTATTTTTTAATGTTTTATTTATTGTTTATGACTACTTTTCCTGTGTTGTAGTTATGTATTTTTTCATGTTGTAAGTCACCTTAAACATGCTAAATTAACTGCAGTAATTCTTGCAAGTAAAGACTGAACTAGGGCTTTTGAGTTAATGGGATGGACATTAATTGAAATGCCTAATTGATTTGTGAGTCTAGTGATAAATAAACTGGGTGCACTGCAAAAAAAATTATTATACAATCTTAAAAAAACCTTGATTATTAGAGCGATTTAAGTAATTTAATATAAATGATTAATGGATATGCTTACAGTTTTTTGTGAAACTGATTTCTCCCTTCAGTTATCTTATTGGTTTACTTTGTCAAATGAACTTACTATGCAAACTAAGTGCTTTAATTTACATTAGGCTATAGCACAGTTTATTGCATTTGTTAAGTCACACTCATTGAGGCTGCAACAATCATATGTACAGTCACTAGGAAGCAAATGTTATCAAAATCTGTTGGGCTTGCTTCTGAATAAAATTGCATAGGAGTGGAATTGTGAAAAGTGTGGAATATGTTCTGAGCATAAGATAAGTATATTTTTGCTGGATGAGACGAACATCCAAATAGTCCATCACTGCAAGCAGGATATTAAGGTAATGACCCACATTTGTACTTGAAAAATTCTGTAGTAGAGACATCCTGACCCTGAATATGGGAGTGCCATTTAGGTATTGACATTGATGTCACCTGATATATGGGATGCTCCTTAACGAGGGTCTTGGTTGCGCATGGACCCCTAAGTCACCCCCGCTGGGAGAGTTGTTGCCGGGCATGGCCCAAGCCTTAACCATTGGACCCCAGGATCATGCCAGGTTGTTTGGGCCAATTGGGGCAGTTGGCGTGATTCCTGGGGCCTATAAAAGCAGCGGTGTGGCGTAACTGGGGGTACTTGCATCGCGTTGCCGAACACCCGCCCTCCCTCCCTAATTTTAGGTGCTACTGCTTTGGCCTTGCTTTGGATTGGGTTGCCTGCTTTGGAGCAGGGGCTGGGTAGGAATTTTTTCCATTTGGCAGATTGGATGTAGCCACTTGGTTTTTGCCTACCCTCTTAGCAATCGTCACAACTTTGTAAGGTTTGGTGATTAGGCATTGGCTTATTGAAGTGTGTGGGGTGGGAGGTGTGGCCATCACCTGCCCCTCCATGAAGAAGGGTATTCCGGTAAAGGAATCTGGGGGTCCTGGATCTCAGCCGAAGTCCACTTGAGGGGCTAGGGCCATGCCAGGACCACAGGAACCCCAGGGTGAGCTTCGTTGGTCTTCATCGATGTTGCTCCCTCATTTGGTGTTTACCCTTTCAAACTTCCAGCCAGAGAGGCAGGAGTCAGTTATAGTCTGTTGCCAATGCCTAAGTCAACACCGCTCACTTTGCTGTAATCAGTAAAGTTGTGGCCTGAATTTTGCCCAATAACTCAAACTAAAATTATGTGCCAGTTTGAAGTTAGGGGAAGGGCTTGGGGGCCTCGAAGCGCAACCATGAATTTATGTTACCCTTTAAAAAGTCACCTTGGCACTACCAATAGGGGTGGGTGGATATGTCAGTTATCCTCAGGTTTCTCACTTTCCCAGTCTTAAATTTACTTTGCCACACATTAATGCACGAGTTCGCCATAACAAAGTCCTCAGAAAAAATTACCAGCATTTTAGTGTGTTTCTTTTAATATACTAGATTAGAAGCAATTTTCTTAACATAATGCATTTTATATGCTTTTCCCCCCACCAATACATGCATTTTCATGTACTTTCCTTTGATACACATGCTTTAGGAGTGCAGATTTCAAAGGACAACTGTGTTTTTTGGTTCATGCATTGTTTTTCGGAAGTGTAAATTGGGTTTTGTTGGCATCCGTCTGTCTCAAGAGACAATGGAGTGTGCCACTGGGGGTGAAGTCAAACCTCTGCATTAGCAGCATTGGAGTCACTTCCTCAAGGCGTAAGCCTGGGCAGTGTGTATGGAGGTCCTAGGCTGCCCAGATGACAAGCGTCCCCCCCCCCCCGTTTCTCTGCACTGAAACCAGAGTTATGAGAATGGCACGTGAACGGTCCTCAGAAACGCCACTAATTTGGGAGAAGAATAAAATTTTCGTATTTCCAGAATCCACAAAACAACTTGCAGATCAAAGATGTGGTTTCCTCCAAGCAAGATGCTTGGCAATAGAAGCTAATCTGCAGTTCTACATCAGATTCCCTGCTATTTTCTGTGTCAGAAGGGGCAAGGAAACATACAAATTTACAGTACCAAAGAATGCAGAAGCCTATATCCAAGCACTAACTGCAAAAAGTCTGCCAAGTACAGCTACCAACTGAGCACAAGAAGATTTTTATTTATCCAGGTTTTATGATGTCCAATTTTCAATTCTCTCTTTTTTTCCCCTCTTAACAGCTGTGACTTTATAGCATTCATTGATTTTTCTTTTTCCCTTCTTTAGCTAAATAATAAAATAAGTCACTAAGGCTAATAAGAAACTGAAATCCTTTTTCCCCGCTTGGTTACCATCTTAGAATGATGTCAACAGCATTTTTTCTTCTTCGTCTTCTTTTTGATATGAATGAAGCATAATTTTCATTATTAAAAGGAGAGAGCTGTTACAAGTTGGATTCAAGCAAGAAGTCCTTTTTTATCCTTCCCATCCTCTTTTTTTCTTTCCCACCTTTTCATTTTAAGTCATTTCTTTTACTAAGAGTCCCACTTACTTAGTTTAGTCTTGTTTCTTTCCCCTTTTTGTTGCTTCATATAAGCAAGTGAGTGTGAGTGTGCATGAGTGCGTGTGTTTTGTAATTATTTCCCCCCTTCCCCCTTACTTTCTGTATTTCCTCCCTTTCATTAATCTCATACTTTCCCTTTTATCAACATTGATTTTGATTTTACACCTATTTCTTCCCTTTCAATAACCAACATGTACTGGGGATATCTTTGTTATTTATATATTATTATTTATAATTATTGTTTTAAGGCATAGTGTTTGTTTGGGAAACAGTTTCTACATATAGTTAATATCTATTGAATTCTAGTTTAAACATATATGTTAGATATTTATCCTTGAGATATATTAGATCCTATATATTTCTAAATATGATATTTAGAAATATGATTTGAAATATAATTAGATCCTACATATTTCTAAATATGGATTAATTAGTTAAGAGAACTGATTAATGGGCTGAATTAGGTGCAAATATGAATGCTGTTAGTCTTAATGTGAAAGGTCTGTGAGAAACTAAGCAGCAGAATGTAATCCTAGCATATTTCCAAAGGAAAGTGGAGTGATATGTTTGGCATCAGCTTGGCTGCAGGAGTTGCTGGAAGGAGGCAAACAAGGGTCCCTCCAACCATCTTAGGGACTGCACTCCAGGTTTGTGTAACGTTTACTCCTTAGTCGTTTCCTCTCCTAAAAATATTCCGCAAGGCAGCAGAGGTTTAAGATCAAAGTGTTCCTTCTTCTAGATGAGCTACATTCCCAGATTGACTGGCTGTAAAGACTTTCTTCCCCATCCTTATCTTATGGCAGTAGATGTTGAACCTATAGCCTGTGCTCCAAATTAGGCCTTGCAGAAATCCTAACTTGGTCCATAAGCCCATTTTCCGCAAACAACACCCATCTGCTTCACATATGTTGTGATGTGAGTTCACGGATCCAGTAAAGACACGACTAAAAAAGGTAAAGGTAAAGGACCCCTGACAGTTAAGTCCAGTCGCGAACAACTCTGGGGTTGTGGCGCTCATCTCGCCTTACTGCCTGAGGGAGCCAATGTTTGTCCGCAGACAGTTTTTCTGGGTCATGTGGCCAGCATGACTAAGCCGCTTCTGGTGAAACCAGAGCAGTGCATGGAAACGCCATTTACCTTCCCGCCGGAGTGGTACCTATTTATCTACCTGCACTTTGATGTGCCTTCGAACTGCTAAGTCGGTAGGAGCTGGGACCGAGCAATGGGAGCTCACCCCGTCGTGGGGATTTGAACTGCCACCCTTCCAATCAGCAAGCCCAAGGCTCAGTAGTTTACACCTTAGCGCCACCTACATCCCAGCAATCAAGTAAAGACATGACTAGAAAGAACAATTGGGAGCCTTAAAGTGCCCTTCCTTGACAGGCAAGGCTTCCTGTCAGAACTGATCAGCTGTTCGATGGTCAGCTACATAAAGGCGTTCTTAACTGGGAACTCTGTAGTATGCCTGATTCCAACCCAAAGTGGGGCTTGCTTTAAGTTGCTGACAGCAAGCCCTGCAGGGGTTGGTAGTAGTACAGTGGTCCCAGTCCATGCTCCAAATGGGGCTTGTTGTAATTGTCTATGAGCCATCGCCTGCTGATGTTGGTGAAGCCAGATGACTGCCAGGTGAGCATCTGACTACCTGTCAAAATGGCCTGCAGAGAGCTGCAAAAAAAGGACAAATTTGAAATCTTTTGGGGTGCTTTTTGCCATATGTGAGTTGGAGTTCTGTTACAATAACCACTATCCCAGATGCTTTATGGAGAGGTTATTTGCAGGTTTCGCATTTGTAAAACTAATTGGTGCACAGCATGTTTTCATATTGTAGGATTATAAATAATGCACAAAATGTTAGTCAAAACTCTTTATTGTAGAAAGAGAGCACGTCTTATTTCAGTAAATCCTAATTTGTTGCCAAGTTTTGTTTGCATGTATTGTATCTGTTAAAATTCAGTAAGAGTATTTTTAATGAGTGGCCTGTAGGGAGTGGGGGAGCTCAGGATCCAGCTGCCACATCTCGCCACATATATTTCAGCATTCAGGATTTCAAGTGTAGGTAGTTAAATACTGTGGCTAGGAACTTCAGGTTGTCCCTGAAATCTCCAGTTTGCCTGGCCCCCTCCAACTGGGTGGGAGTGCCTTTGATAAAAAGCAAGACAGTGCATGCTGCTTGCAAGCCTCAGCCCTGTCAATTGCAGCATAGATACTCTGGGTTGTGTGTGTGTGTCTTCCCTCCTACACTTCACCACCAATTAACCTCTGTTTCCAGGGCTCATCACCAGTGGCCATTCCTAGGTCTCAATTTGGGGTCATGAAATCTTAGGGTCTGGGATGCAGCTGACCTGGCAACTCTATTTAGGACCCAGAAGCAAGGGGCAAACTATTTCCCACACAACCTATCACTCTCTACTTCTCCCTATTCAAGTGTTGCTTTTTGAATGCAAAATAATGTAGGAAGTTGCCTTATAATGAGTCAGGCCATTGGTCACTAAGCTCTGGCAGTGGCTCTGCAGGGTTTCACATGGGGAGCCCTTCCTAGTCTGGAATGCTGCAGGTTGAATCTGGGACCTTTGGGGTGCAGAGCAGATGCTCTAGCCACTGAGCTACAGCCTTTCCCCCAGATACAGTCCCATGAGTAATAGTAAAAACAGGCCAGGCCAGGATGGACGTTTTGTTCCTCCTAGGTTGTTCCACAAGCAAAAGCTAGACTCCAACCTGTTGCAGCTACAGAGAAGGAGCCACATCTAAAAGTGTATCTGAGCTTCTGATATCTCAGTGGTTATTTTCAAAAATCTAGCATAATGTGTTCGAGCTGATGGCATGGTAAATCCTTTAATCTTAGTAAATCTTTTAATTGGAAGAATTAGTGATGCCAAACAGGCTACAAATGCAGTTTAGGGTTGCGAAAAACTATGATGGAAAACGCTCAAATCCTCAAGGCCTTGTTCTGTATGCAGATACTAAATGGGGAACCCTTCAAGGACCACATACCTGTGGTGATCAGGGTCAGAGGCAAGAGGACAGAGGGACTTAGGGACAGTCCTAAGAACCTGGTAGAGAGGTCTGAAACGCCACATCCAGCCCATGGGCCTGAGGTTTCCTATCCCTGCTCTAATAGCACGACTCTGATACATTCAACAGGGTTTGTGCAGGGTCACATGGAAGGTGGAGAAACTGGTTTGGACAGCTTTGCAGCTCCCATGCAGTCTTGGAACTCTTGCTACTAATCTTGTCCTCCTGAGTCTTCGGCCTTGCTCTCAAACCAGATAAACCGGATGCTATTCCTTTGTCTTGCAAGAGCACCTGGACCCTGCTCCTTCCTGGCCAATGAGTTTGCACCATTAGACTGCTATAATAAAAAATACTTCTTTATTTACCAGTACATGCCTCTGCGGTTTGCATGATCACAGCCAGACGGCTTTTTGCAGTGTTTTGCCAATGCACATGGGTAAAGAGATGTAATGAACCAAGTGACCTGCTGCAAACTGCACATACTCAGTTCTACAGTCTAATTTTAGAAACACTAAGATTTTAATGCAAACCGAATCTCATCACACTTTTGCATTAACTCTCACGAACTAAGAATACTCCTTGTAGTTGTAACCGGATGCCAAAAGAAAGTATAACAGAAAGTCGTAACCTGGATCTAAACAATGAGGGAACTCATTCTGCCTACCCATGGGAGCTTTGGATTATTTTTATTTATTTATTTTTTGCAGGACCCCACTATGTGACAAACCTCTACTGGAACAGAGAAATGCTTCTAAAGCAGTTGATGATATGGTGTTGCTGCGCATGTTAGATTTGTCATTTAAATAGGGGGAGGGGGAAGTTCTTAAAAATCTGCAGGACACACCCAATTTTTTTGCAAAGTATAAAGAAACTCTTTGGCTCTAAGCTCATTGCAGAGCAAGGAAATGCAAATAAACTGCTTCATTAATGAATGTATTTTACCTGATAGTGCTGATTCTGAATCAAGTTGTCAGCATGACGTTCCTGAAATGAAAGAGGCGCATATATATTAAACAGGTGACCATCATATTTTCAACTTTTTTGCTGTAAGCAATTTGTCAAAAAGAGCCCCACTGGATGAGAACTAGTTAGCTAGTTGCTGATGGAAGTCCTGGTTACACATAAAAGTGAGGCACAACTATTGGTCCACTTACCCCAGTCTGGTCTACAATAGCACTCCAGGGTTTCAGACAGGGGATTAAACCTGGGATCTTCTGCATGCGAGGCAGATGTCCTCCCACCCACTGTGCTACAGCTCTTCTTCAAAAGTCAGGTCCTCCCACAACAGGGGTGTGTGTGTGTGTGTGTGTGTGTGTGTGTACAGCCTCTGAATCTGACCTCCCTTTTGAAGCCAATGAAGCCAGTGTTCACATCATATGTATCTGGTTGACTGGCTGAAATCTAGACTGCTCACTAATGGTTCCTCCTAATTCTGGGCAAAGGTGACAGGTGGAGTGCCACAACAGGGTCCCTGTCCTGGACCCATTGTTGGTCAACATCTTTATAAACTACCTGGAATAAGGAACAGAGGGGATGCTCATCCAGTTTGTAGATTACACCAAACTGGGAGGGGTAGCTAATGCTGCAGAAGACAGAATCAGAATTCAAAATGACCTTAACAGATTGGAGAACTGGGTGCAAGCTACCAAAATGAGGGCTTATCTGCTTACCTTTTGCCTTTCTCTTTCCAGGCACAGCTCACATGCAAAACCCCACTTTTTACCACTGAATCAGAGCAAATGATTGTTGCACTTCAGCTTTAAAGAGCGGATTTTTGTGGGGCAAAAAAAGAGCGCTCGGACACAAAGCTTTAAAGTGTGGACCCCTGCAAAAGTTAGGTTTGGAAAAGCCCTGAATGGAGATTTGAATCCTGGTCTCCCAGGTCCTAGTTTAACACCCTAACCACTAAACCTCACTGCATTTTGTATGTTATGTACACTAATATATGCATTTTTATGCACACATTACCTTAATGAGTGCATTACTGTACACATTACTGAGCTGGAGAACTGTCTTTCAAAATTTGAAGAATTGCAGATTTCGGATACCAGCTATGTTTCAGTTCTCATATTGTTTCATAAACTGCATCTTAGGGAGATACACCTTTAAATGCAAACTGAATAAAATTTCTTCCCCATCCCTACTTACAACATCATCCTGCCATTCAAAAGCAAAGAACCAAATGACAAAGCAGAGTTTCCTGAGAGTGATTGCAGGGACTGTCTCCTTACCGTGAATGTCTTCAGGTTTTCATGCTTTTTCTGATCATTGTCTGGGTCCTGAGACGGGCAGAGTTGGTTGTGGATCCACTTGCAAAGATACCAGAAGGACTTGGGGCTAGGGATGATGTTAAAAGGAGGTGGCAGAGTGCCACCTTCATCAAAGTAACTCATCCAGAGCTTGGTGCGTGCAAACTTCCATTCAATATCTGCGTGGTCCTGGGTGTGGAGAGAAAGTCAAGAAAACAATAGTGGCAAAGTTGTTATCAGCTTTTGGTGACAGCGAATTGCCCACACCCTAAGCTACTGTACAACAACCTCTCTGGCTGAATATTAAGAATGGCCCTGGAGATTATGCTTGTATATGACATAATGAAAGCCACAACCTTCCCAAATTGTGCCCTCCAGACGTTGTTGGAATACAACTCCCACCATCCTTGACTATTGGCCAGGGGGGCTGGAGCTGATGGGAGTTGGAATCCACAACATATGGAAATTTCTGAAATTCTCCTCAACCCACTATCTCCCCCTGACTGCGGAGTTCCAGATTATCTAGCCTGATTTCCTTTTTTAAAAAAATCTATTTTTATTGATAACTCGTTGAAAGATATACCAAAGTTCATACCCAAAATAAATGGTTTTAAAATTTAATCTAAAAAGGAATGGAAGCAAAGAGGAAGGGAAAGGGGGAAAGGGAAAGAAAGGAGAGAGAGAGAGAAAAAAAATAAAAAAGATAAAAGACTTCTGGTTCTCTGTCCTGAAGCTAAACATAGTATTCACTCATTAACATCCAACAATTCTATTTTCTATAAGCCAATATTTTTTTCAGTCTTCAGATCCAGATATTACAAATTCATTTTCTCTGTCCTGCAAAAAGTCCATAAGAAGTTTCCAATCCTTAATAAATGACAATAATGATTTTTCTCTACTTAAAAGTGTTAATTTTGCCATCCTATAATTTTATCAGCCATTCCTCCATAGTTTGTAGATCTTTCCATCTTTGGGCATATAACAGTCTTGCTGCTGTGAACATATATTGAAATAATCTCTCATAGTCCTTTTCCAGTTGTGTATCCATTAACCCTAAAAGAAAAAGTTCTGGCTTCAACTGCATATTAACCTTTAAAACCTGCTGTATCAATGTATGTGTTTGTATCCAATGTTTTGTAGCCTTTTTATACATCCACCAAGCATGGTAAAATGTTCCTTCATGTTATTGGCATTTCCAGCAAACATTTGAAACATCTTTATACATTCTAAATAATTTCTCAGGAGTTAAGTACCAATGATAACAACATTTTATAAAACTTCTCTTTATGATCATAACATAATGTAAATTTTAACCCCTTATTCCACATATGTTCCAACTGTTCCTTTTTTGCCCATTTAATCATGCACCCATTAACCCTTTTTCTTCTGATTCAAATTTCAACAAAAGTTTATACATTTTTGCAAGAACGTGTTTTAAAGTGAAACGAATGCATTTAGGGTTGTTGTTTTTTGTAAATTACCAGTTTGCTGCAGTTTTATGTTCTTTCATTTCTTCAATCTTTACTTCCCTCTATTATTGATGCACATGTTAATACTGATAAAACACTGCAAAAAAGCAATATTGAGGTAACAGTACAGATGGTTATACAATGATTAGTTTTTTGCAGTGTTCTTCTAATATGTGTGGGTAAACACTACATGCAAAACATCTTGAAGCATTTGTTCAGACACTGTGTACATACATACATATAATGTTGCAGTGTTGCATGTGTGCCCAACCCTTTCATTTGCATTATCTTTCCACTAGGAGTGGTAAATTCTGTGGTGCAGATGGTTCTCATGACAGCTTCCACAGCATGGGAGAATGGGAGAATACAACTCTCTCCTAAGACAGAAATAAACTTCTGAACAATGCTGAATTATGACTGTTATTATTGTCAATTACCTGCCCTTTGCCCTAAGGCGCCAGGGCATGTTGCAACATTAAACATTTGTTGTTACAGTGAGATGTACCCTATCCTCTCAAATACATTATATGTCATATATCAGCAATTAGTGATTTGCAGTGCTCCCAGTCATTGTATGCAATCCCTGGACTAATTTCATGCAGGTGGGAAAGGAGGTGACAGAGAAAGAGTGGGAGAAGGGCTAGCAGAGAGAGAGAGAGGAGAAGGAGCCCACACATGGCTGGCTCCTGCCCCACTTGCTTTCAGGTCTTGGACCCAACAGATGGCCCCCAAGGGACTGTGGTTATCAATAGGGGAAAAAGTTACCCCATCCCTTCCAAAGTTCATGTGCTTATTTAGCATTCAGACATGGGCAAGTACATGCTGACTTCCTTCTGTAAAGGTTGCTCAGTTTCCTCATTTTAAAAGAACAACAACCATTGAACCTACTGCACATATTCTGCACTATGGGCTTGTTTCCATGGTGACCTTATCATCATCCCAAGGTTTGATTCCAGAGACCTTTCTCCAAGCTCCTGCTGACCACACCCCCACTCTGTCCCATCACCATCACCACACTACTTCCTAGCTGTCACTCAGATATTTTTATCTTAGTTCTTTCAGTCATAAACAATGGACAGTGTTAGTCAGTCTGTTACATTTAAAAACAAACAAACATGTGCACACAAAATGCTAATTTCTCCTCTGTTTTCCTTCATAGTGAAGAAATGACAGCAGAATTCACAAGACATCCTTTAGCAAATCCCTGAGTCTTAATGCTGTCTTCTCTATTTGTAGTGGAATTTCCCCCATTCCCTTGCTTTTGCAACTGCAGGTTTCTTTTCTCGAAAGAATAAAGTTCATAAGAGCCAACTTGGATTCGGATTTCCAAGTGTGCAAAATGTCAAACTAGCTACTCTGATTGTCCCTGATGCTTTCAATACCTATCTCATGATTTGTCCTCAAAGGCCAACCTAGAAAGGATGCTGGAGACCCACAGTTCATCTCACATGATTTGTCTTAATGGTTTCTTACTTGTTCAAATGCCATTGTCAAGAGGCAGGGGGCTAGAAATCTGCAGTGGCTGTAAGGAGGGGGAATACTTAAGCCTTTCCCTGCAGGTGATTTCTCCTTCTCAAAATGTTTTGTTTTTTCCCCTTTCAGGGGAAAAGATATTGGGTTGAGGTATCTTTTCTGCCTACGGGTAGATAAAGATTATTTGCAAATTTGTACTGGCAATAGCTCTCCAAAGCCTCAGACAGTGTCATGAGCCCTGTGGAGATATCATGGAAGGAATAGTCAGATCCTGAGGCAGAGTGGGAGGAGATCAGGTAGTTGCAACTGGACATCCCCTGGAAGGTCTAAGCAGGTGAGCAGAGAGGCATCCCTCCTTGTGTTATTGGATACCTCTTGTCAGGTACCTTCTAAGTGGAGCTGCCATAGTTTCCTCCTCCTGTCTGTAAGGAGTCTCTACCTTCTGGGAAGGCACCTGAGAGTAAATTGGATACTGAGTCAGCACTGACTCCACCTCCATCTCCAAGGACAATGCTGGTGTGAACAAATCTCGCAGTCCCCACCCACTTACAGGGATGCCCATTTGCTTGCCCAGTCCCAAGACAACTGTCATGCTAAGGCTTGTGCCCACCCACTTCTTCAAATAAAAGAGACAGGAGCATGCCGCTTATTGGAATAAGATCTCATCTTGTGCTTAGCCATGCAATTCACCTGCTGTGCCTTTTACCTTGCCTATCTACTTTGCCTATATACTCAGCTACACATATTACTCAGATATACATATTAAAGATATGGGCTGAAACAGGAAGTCAAGTTCAAATTCTCTAGCAGTGAAGACCGCATTAGGCAGGGGTCTTTTCTGAGTACCTGAGACACTCTGGGCTTTCGGATGGATCTTAATGTGTACCACCATTGTACCTTGAGCCTTTGCCATGAGATGGGAGCCACAGCACCACCTCAGTCACAAGTTAGCTCCAAAGGAGACTAAAGCCTATGCAAAGAATTCCATAGGGGAATATTTGTATGTATAGATGTTCCTAGTTCCCAAAAATTAAGCCAGGTGCCACCTGAAAGTATTATTACCCACCCCCATTCTTGCACATGACAATGGCAATGGTAATGGTTCAGTTGATAAATAAATGCATCTCTTGCTTTGGAGGGGGTTGTAGGTTGTTGACTGGGAAGGGGTAGTAGGGATGTAGAATAAATCCTTTCCCATTCTGCCCTGTATTGATTGCATGCAGCACTGTTTCCATTCTTCCAGTTCCACTTCTGCTAAAATCTACATTATTCATCTCACTGTCTGCTGTGGTGAAATTATGGAGCATATTGAATTCATTATACAAATTATGTAAATTACTCCACCCCATTCATTTTAATGCAGAGGAAATGCAATGCAAAAGGAGAAAAGACATAATCAGTCCTGTATTGTTTGTGGACTGAAAGCAAAAACAACAGCGAATATTAATTTTGTTCACTGAATAGATTCCCATTCCTGACAATTTCTGCTCCCATTTCTATTTTCATGGAATTCTCCAACATTCCAAAGTGTGGCACCCTCAAAATAAGAAAGGAAGGATGTTTGATATCTGAATTTTAGTTTGTAAAAATAACAGAAAGATCAGTGCTGCCCATTTTGTAAGGATTTTGAATGTTTTGTATTGTCCACATGTTGTATTTTGTAGCCTTTCCGGTTCTCTTGGGCTTTAGTTCCCCAACATCTTGTCTATATGCATTCTGTAGCTGAATATTAAGGTTATGAAAAGCATGAAAAGCAAAACAAGCCTCCCCAAACCCCACTAGAGATGGAGGAAAATATGTATCAATTCAAATTTTAATGTGAACCCAACAAATTTGCACTTCCTGAACCAATATGAAGAACAAAACACAGCTATTGTTTGAAATTAGCGCTTCCCTGAATTTTGCCATGCAGTCTACTATTGAAAAAAATGTGGACACAAATGTAGTAAGGGTAAATGGATTGATTAATGAAAGTAACATGCAAAAACGCATTCTATTAGGGCTTGCATAAATGTGTATGCTGTATTAGTAGTTGTATGAAAGTGTGTGAAAGGTGTTTCTTGAGAGAAATGTAATTAAAATGCATACAAATATTTGAGTATATTTTTTTTAAAAGGCAGACTACTATGTGAATGCGTTGAACTGAATGGAACCTAAGACTTTAAAAATGAAAACCTGAGAGAAGTCAAAATTGACAGATTTGTCCATATGCAGCCAACGGTCCTGTGAAATGAAACAACGACAGCTAATGAGGACCTCTGGTAGAAGGCACGTGCGTAGAATAGAGCAGGATTTTAAAAATTCTCTTCTATTAAATTGCCTGATAGGAAAAGCCTGGAGTGGCTCTTTGATTTGTCCGAATTCAGTTCAAATGTGTTCTGCTTTGATTGCAATATCCAGATAAATCAGAGCACTGTGAAGGTCACAGGTCAAAAAAAGCAGTGCTTTGAAAGCACCAGCAGGGAATTTCATATGAGAAATAGATTAGCTGAATATATCTTCTCTATATCACTGTCCCTTCTCTGTCAGATAAGACTGTCCATTCCTTATAGCAAATTCCTGATAGTAGTTTGCCCATAGGACCATTGAGGCTCAGAACTTGACCGGATCTTTCATGGGCTTTGCCCTCAGTGTCTCCAGAGAAACAATTTAAATCCAAAAGGTGGAAGGCAAAAGGCCTATTTCCATCCTTCTTTCCCCAGTCTAATGTTTCAAGGGAGTAGTGGCCTCCAGGTATTTGTAGTGCAACTCCCATCACCCCTGACCATTGGCCATGCTGGCTGGGGCTAGTGAGCATGCAATCACATATGTGAGTGGCTAATCTATCCTCTTTTATACGATATACGATATACAATATCTTTATTGTCATTGTCCCTTGTGGAACAATGAAATTGAAAACTACATAAAACTACCACAAAACTACATAAAACTACCACAAAACTACATAAAACATTCAAAAACCCCTAAAAACTCTAAAACCCCATTTTAAAATACACTATACTTTTAAAATACACTATACACTATACACTATACTTTTCTAGCATCTTCCAGGATCTTTCTCCTTTCCATGGGAGAAAGAGATTGAGAAGCAGACACTGCTAACTACATGTTGAAAATGCATGAGAGTTAAGGCAGTTATCCTGCACTGAAGAGATCATGCCCTTACTCTGAAGGGCTCATCCAGACTTCCTTTTGTGTCATGTTTTTAGGTGCATGCCCACCCTTTAAAGGGCCATGTTTGAGCACTTCCCTGTGCTTTTCTTCAAAAACCCACTTTTTACCACTGAATCAGACCAAAGGGCAAACTGTTGAAAACAGGAATTGCTGTTTGTTCCGATTCAGCATTAAAGAGTGGGTTTTCGAGGGGAAAGTGCTGGGACAAAAAAAGTGTAGAGGCAAGCAGTTCTTCTGAATGGAGGAAGCAGTGCTTCTGAATGCCAGTTGGTGGAAACCACAGGAAGGGAGAGTGCTCGTGTTCAGGTCCTGCTTGTGGGTTCCCATAGACATTTGTTTGGCCACTGTGAGAGCAGCATGCTGGACTAGATGGACCACTGACCTGATCCAGCAGGCTCTTCTTATGAGTCTTATTGCAAACTGCCAGGTCTTTTGTTTTCCTGAACATTGTGGTCATCAGCTACTCAGTAGCCAGACCAAATTTTTGTAAGTGCCATTACCTCCCGAGCACCTTGATTACTGCAACCCTGATGAGCATCATGAATAATAGCTGGTGCAGAGTAACGCCGCTTGTCGATTGTATTTTTAGCATTTCTTTTAAGCATTTGGCCACTTTCCCAGGCAAATCTCTTTAATTATATAGATCTGATTTTCAGGGTTAGGAGAGAAGGAAGGAAAGGTTGTAAAGGAAAATGCAAGCATGAAGGAGGGGCTGGCTTGCCTTCTATATCTTATTTTGCTTAATTAATTCAGCCGCAAGAGAGAACGTTAATTTTGCTTGTCAGGTCTGACTTGAGGATGAGAGGATGCTCTAGGCTGCTGTCTCTGCTGCTTCCTCTGGGTACGTTGGCTTCCACCGTGTCATTAAAGGGGCCTCTTGGGATGTCATTTTGCCTGTCACTTGGCATATAAACTATGCAAGCAGGTTGGGCCCATCTCACACAGGCGGGGAGGAAAGCACCCTTAATATCTGTGAGAGGAAATTTATTGCTACAAGCACAAATGGCAGAAGAAGAGCTATCAGTGAGTTTCCATTAGGGGGAGAAGAGTCCCTCTATCTCATTTGCTTCTTGTTCAGCAACACGTCCTGTGTTCTAGTCTTCCACAATTTCAGCTTAACCTGGAGAATTTTCAACCTTAATTCTGGGACTGAGGCATATGTTGGTAAGGATGAGCAAATCTTGGATAATACTGGTTCCTGTAATGAGTATAACAATAACATTCATTAGACATTTAAGGTATGAATGAAGGAATGAGTGTAGGCCTGTTTTTAGGCTGAAGAACACCACTCTAAAATGGAGTCTCATTAAGACTTGTGGGCAAGTGAAGTGGGGAAGAAGTGCTGAGTTCTTGAGACTTGACGTATGAACAGGCTGATAACAAAGGACGGGTGTTGAGCAAGATTGACTAATGATGATGTGATGAACTCTGGAACGTGATGAACAACTATGACAAGGAACAGATGGTGGTGAATCACCAGAGCTGGAACGTCTGATTGAAAGTCTATAGAGAAGGGACTTTCCAGTGGAAAGGTGTGCCATGTTCCCAGTGCTGCAATGCCTGCCATCCGTCCTCTTGTCATGGCCTGATCAGCTACTGGTGTAAAGTTGGTGAGCATGACTAAGAATGTGCGCGCACGCGTGCTAGGGACTGCGATTTTAATGGTTACAATAAAAATGTTTTGCTGAGTCACTCTGAGTTTAATTTTCCTTTCTCCTAAAGAACCAGCTAAAAATGGATCAAAAGAGCCTCTTATTTGTAACATTTCTCTCAGTTCTTCCTTGTTCCAGTTTTAAGTTTTGTTTTCCACATTTTCACAACAGTTGGCAATTAAAAAGAAGTCATCATAAAAATTCATCAGCATTTTAGGGTGAACGTCTCTCACTATCTTTTCTTGTTCTTCATCTTTTTCCCCCAATAGTGGGTCCAACTGTCAAGAATGTGGTTTCTGCTTGTGCTGTAGAGGGAAGTGAGGGCCAGATGGGGTTTGTCAACCTGAGAAGGTAACTCATCTAGGAAAAGAAGGGAAACTCTGATCTTTAACCTCTGTTGCCTTGTTAAAAGGCTATGGAGCACATTGCTAAAGCATTGAAGACTGATGCTATTTTCTGGTAGGATTCAATTGTGTACTGACAAATTCAGGTTGTACAATTAACAACAAACCCCACTTCCCCCTAAAACTGGACTTTTGCATGAAGGAAAGTGGAAGGGAAAAAGTACTGGAAACACAGCATTGTATAACTTCTTTGCAAATCCCCAGAGGAGTGCCATTAGCTGTCTCCCATGTTACACAGGCCTGACTACGCTCAACTTAGATGTTGGGCACTTAAGTGTTGCTGGTCCCACACGGTTGAATGCTGTCTTCCAGCAGAGATGCAGCAAGCAGCAACACCTGGGGGGCACCTTCTATGCAGGGATGCCAGTGATGGACTCTTGGCACTCACCTTCACCTGCCCCCTTCCCCTTTCCCAGAGCAGGTGACAGCTGTTGCTCTTCTTCACCATCACTTGCTCTTCTGCTTGTTTGCCCACCACTTTGCTGGGGAATTGAACAGGCAGCAAAAATAGTAAAGGGTGTAGAGCATCTGCTATGCATGTATGTTCAATCACTGACATTACCAGGTTGGGTTTCAAATGTCTCATCTCTGAGACCTTGGAAAGCCACTGCAAACCAGTGTAGACCAGCCTTTCCTGCCCTGGTGACATCCAGATATTCTAGACTACAGCCTCCACCAGCTGGGGTTGGTGAGAGTGGTTGTCCAGGGCATCTAGAGGGCACCAAGTTAAGGGAGGCTGGTGGAGGCAACACTGAGCTAGAAGCATCAATGATTTGACTCAGTATAAAAGTAACTTTCTATGCTCTTATTCTCAAAGTGAGGAGGTGGCAATGCTGTGGTGTGTGCATGTTGGGCTTGGACGGGGACGGGGGAATGAGGTTAGGGACCTACTGAAGGTTTCTTGCTTGAGGTGCTTCATAACCTGGAAACAATGCCAAATATTAATAAAATACAATTGGCCACTTCTGATAAAAGAGTTGGAGAGAGGCAGAGAGAGAACTCATATCTGCTTATCCCTGTGGGGCTCAAGCAAAACACAAGTGTATAAAGTCAGAATGCATCCCCTGGATGCATTTGGTTGCTCAGCAAACAGTTCATGAATATTAAAAGCTCACTTCAAGTCCACAGGTGAGATATAGTTAGGCTAAAGACAGGAAAAGGAAAAGGAAAGGAAAGAGACAGTTCTTCATCATCACATGCATGACGTCCTCATGCTCCCAGGGAAACAATTAAGCCTCCTTAGACTCCAGTGAGGTATGCAGAGCCAGATTGCACAGGGAGACCTTTCCATTGCTCAGGATGCAGCTTGACATGTATTTGATGCCCCAGAGGAAATTCTGGAGGCAAATGCAGCACTCACACGTCAAAAGCATTGGTGAGTATGTGGGATATAATTACAGTATGAAGCTGCTAACTATTTTTTAAAAATTGTGTGCCCCTTGGATAGTACCAGGAAGAATGAAGTGTGTGTGTGTTTCTTCAGGAGCACAAAGGGATCTAGAAGCCTCTGAACATGTCACACTTCTCTGGGCACGGATAATGAATAATACTCAACACTTGTATGGTGCTCTCAAGGGTCCATAGAAATTTGTTGCAGTCCTTATAACAACCATGCAAGGAAGGTCAGTTTTGTTTTCCTCACTCGTGTGTGTGTGTGTGTGTGTGTGTGTGTGTGTGTAGTCTGAGAGAAAGAGAAAGCCTTGCCTAAGTACATGATAGAAACAGTGAGGGCCACTGACTTGGATGATTCTAAACGAGGTTTAGACAAAGTCAGGGTGGAGAATGTAGCCCAATGGCTACATTCTACCTGTCAGATTTAGTATGCTTCTGAATATCAGTTGCTGGAAACTACATGGCCAAGGAGTGTTCTTGTGCTCGAATCCTGCTTGTGGGTTTCACACAGGCATCTGGTTTGCCACCACAGAACAGGATGCTGGACCAGAAGTGGTTTGATCCAGTAGGCTCTCCTTATGTCATTTTTGCCATTCAGAATCCACTTTTGTTAGTGTGTTATTAACATCCATACTACAGGAATATAGTTTAAGAGTGCTTGAACATCTGCAAATATCAAAAATTTCACCAATACAAAATAGATACTGAAAGCAAAAAGAATGTATCACTGGACATGCCAACATTCCCTCCTCCAATGAGGCATTTTCAGTATCTATATGTATCTGACAGTGCCTTCCTGCACAGATATACCTAAAACATATTTTTTAGCTGAAGCAGTCTCAGTTACAAATCTAAAGCAACGTTCCTTATAGTTTCTAAACAATTTTCCATTGTTTAGCATATACAGCATATTTTAATTCCTTATCCCGCAACTCTCCAGTTCCTGCAACCTGCTTTACAAAGAGCCAAAAAAGTATTTATAAACAGCAGTCATGGATTTAGCTTTCTGAGAAGACTAAAAAATTCCCTCCAACAATTTAGGCGATGCCAAAGTGCTCAAAGCAGACAGTTCATAAATAGACACAAACACGTGTGGTAAATGAAAGCATTAACAAAGAAAAGGCAGCACACTGTGGAACTCACTCCTCCAGGAAGCAGTGATGTCAACCAGTTGTTGTTGTTGTTGTTGTTTAGTCGTGTCCGACTCTTCGTGACCCCATGGACCAGAGAACGCCAGGCACCTCTGTCCTCCACTGCCTCCCACAGTTTGGTCAAACTCATGCTGGTAACCTCGAAAACACTATCCAACCATCTCGTCCTCTGCCGTCCCCTTCTCCTTGTGCCCTCCATCTTTCCCAACATCAGGGTCTTCTCCAGGGAGTCTTCTCTTCTCATGAGGTGGCCAAAGTACTGGAGCCTCAGCTTCACAATCTGTCCTTCCAGTGAGCACTCAGGGTTGATTTCCTTCAGTATGGAGAGGTTTGATCTTCTTGCAGTCCATGGGACTTTCAAGAGTCAACCAGTTAGGATGGCTTTAAAAGAGGATTGGGCAAATTCATAACCGCAGCGGCAATCTTCTACAATAGCCGTCAGAGGCATTGGCCACTGAATACCAGTTCCTGGGAATCACAGGTGGGCAGAGTGCTGTTGTGTTTGTGGCCTCTTTATGGGCTTCCCATGGGCATCGGTGAGAGTAGGATGCTGGACTAAATGAGCCACTGGCCTGATCCAGCAGGCTCTTCCCAAATTTAGTCCCCATAGGTGCACTGCAGCAAATGTCATATTTGATGTCTTTGCCACTAAAGAAAGAAAATGCCCAACCGAATCCATTGCAGCTGGTAACACTGAAAGAAGTGCATTTTTACGAATGAGTATAGGCACACACTTAGAATTCTTGGAGTAACCAGGAGCGTAGAGAACCCTTTCTCATGTTGCCAAACCAGACATCAAGGAATAATGCCTTCAGACTTGTGGAAGGCTTATCATTACGTGCACTGTTGCTGATTCACTTGGCCATCCCTACCACATGGAGATAAATCCCACTGTCCTTTTAGACATCATGACAGTTTTCATCTGTGTTCAAAATGCAAAACTATTTCTGTCATGCCTTGAAAATATTGAGATGAGGAAACCCATCCTTGCAGAAAACACTGGACCTATCCACACTCCGCTCTTTCCAGGCACGGTCTGCTCTGTTTCTGAGGGTGTTTTTTGTTTTGGTTCTGGAGCTTTCCCTGTGAAATACCACTTTTTAAAGCTCGATCAGAGCAAGTGGCAAACCACAGGAAACCTGAATTGACATTTGTTCCAATTGAGTTTTAAAGAGCAAGTTTTTGCAGAGCAAGCTCAGAGAAGGAAAAAACCCAAACAAACCACTCAGACACAGAGATTTTAAGTGTGTCCCTGTGCCTGGGAAGAGTAGGGCAAAAGCTAGATGTGGATACGTCCACAGTGAGGAGATATCTTGATGCTGGGACTGCTACTACAGGACGTGATCTCAGCTGATTGACTAAGCCCCTCAATATCAGTTTACACTGAAGCACGGCATAAGGCGGCATTTTGCTTTCTTAGCCGCTGATTTCTGTATTTGAATATTGACTGTATTTTGATTCTATGAGAAGGGAAGATAAATACAGGTTGGTGCAGTGAAATGCTCAATAATTACATTGCTTCAAGGTGCCCTGAAGGGAGCAGACGGCTACTGAAGTTTAAAATAGCCTTTGTCCAAAAAGGAGAGTGAGAGAAAAAATCTTGCAGTTCAGTAAGCTGCCTTCCACCTAAAGCAATTCAGGGGTTATTATGGTTGCTTCTCTTATTGGGTCTTGTTCAGCCGCTCTGTGCCATCACTACAATGTGCGACCGGCAAACAGCCATTAGCTGAAAAGGTAGACAAAGATCTTAGAATGCGGAACTAGAAGACAATGGCAAAACAGGGCAGGCTTTAAATAGGGAATAAGCTTTCAAGTTCTGTTTAAAGGGAAAATATGTGCACATATTGTTGTTGGCATCTGTCTCAAAGAACAATGGAGTGTGCCTCTGGGGGTGAAGCCAAACTCCTGTGTTAGCAGCATCAAAGTGACCCCCTCGGTCTGCAAGCCTGGGCATGGAGGTCCTGGGCTGCCCAGACGACTAGACCCCCTACCCTCAGCCTCACTGGGTGTGGTCCAAAGGAAAGCAGAGCAATACACTTGGCAACAGCTTGGCTACAGGAGCTGCCAGAAGGTGGCATATAAGGTAGGATCCGACCATTTTAGGGACTCCGGATTTGTGTAGGATTTTGTCCTTAGCCTTTCTTCTCTTGGAAGATATCCTGAAAGGCAGCGGAGGTTTCAGATCAGGGTTTTCCTTCTTCTAGAGGGGCTACCTTTCCAGGTTGATGAGCTCCATCTGCCCCTCACTTCTCTCTACAGCACATGCAAAAACTGCTTTCTTGGCTGTTGTGCCCACTGTTGGTCTCGTTGGGCGCTCCTGCTAATAATGCACTCAGGTTAGTTGATAATCTGCAGTACTGTTTGCCCATTATGAGGGTGGCACTGCAGAACAGGGAAGATCAGACCAAGTAACTACTTAAGTTTGCTAACTAGTGCAGGGACAGTGCCCCCAGTAAAATTGTACAGATACCATTCAGTCTACCCTGCCTTAACGAAACAGATGTGGACTGGTGCCTTTGCAGTTATCCCTTAAGTAGGGATGACATTCCATCATCACTCCACAAGGTCTAAAACCCACAGAGACTTAATATGTATGTTCTGTTTTATTCTAAAGAGCTTAATAATCTTTCTCCCAAGATTTAGCACCTCTTCAGGGTTGCCTATACATCAGCATCAGGGCTATAATGAATCAGAGCCAGGTTCTCTTTCCAGGTCATATGGAGGGAGAGAGGGAGAATTGTATTTCTTTTGCCTGTTCTTGAAGTCCTGCCAGATGCCCAAAGTCACCAAAAGTACAGAATGCCTTGCCCAGTTCTGCATTTAGGTATGCAAGCAAGCTGTCAGGCATTGAAATGAGGATGTTTTTAGGGAACAGCTCGTCAGGTAGCTCTCTTGCAAGATTCATGTTCCTTCCTATTCTCTAGCTTGTGGAGGAAAATGAAGTCTAGCTTGCTATTTTGGAATTTCATTGGAAATTTCATAATATATAACTTTTAGCATGTAGAAAATGCATTATCACAATATCTTAGCAATATCCTTAAAATTACCATCCTATCATGGAGTTTTGTGTTGTTATCCCCATATTGCAGATGGAAGGCTGAGACTGAGGCTTGTCTAAAATCATCCAGTAAGGAAGAGGGAAGAGTCACACCAGGTACTTTTTGATTCTTTCTCTCTACCCAAGTGGTCACCAACATGATGCTCTCCAGATGTTGCAATTCAACTCCCGATCAGTCCCACCCAATATTACCATTGGCTACCCCTGCACTAGCAGCACCTCCAGGAAGCAACTTAAGTAGGTATAGAACAGGGATTGGCAATTTTTTTTAGCCGCAGGCCGGTCTACTGTGCCTCGGGGGGGGGGGTCTGGAAGAAGAGGCGGGGGGCAAGTAGTCCTCCTCCCCATTCCCCACCCTCAGCCACTGCACTTACCTTCCCTGGGGCTGCTGCCACCACCACTGCTGTTTCTTGTGGGTAGGCAGAGCGAGCTCATCCACTCCGCTCTCTGGCCCACAGGAGCACCAGGGTGGTGATGGCGGAGGGAAGATGAGCTGTGCGAAAGGGCTGGCTCTGGAGAGGGGCTGCTTAAAATGGCGCTCAGCCAGCTTAGCCCAGCCCCCTTCCTCCTCTAGGCAGGGCGGGGAGAAGCCAGGAGGAGGGAGGGAGGAGGCGCCACACATTGTGTGTGTGTGTGTGGAAATGGAATGGCATAGAAAAAAAAAGGCGTAGCCCAAACGAACAGAATCCCCACGCCGATCCACGGACAGTCTGCGGGCTGGATCCTGAAGGCAACTGGGCCTGATCCGGCCCGCGGGCCTTAGTTTGCTGACCCCTGGTATAGAAACTCATAATAGGGAGAAGCCTGGCATAACATATCTGTGATAACGGATTAGAAGCAAGTCTCACTGTGTTAAGTTCAAACATATTCTATTCCTCTCTAAGTACGAATGGTGGGCAAAAAAACCCCAAACCAGTACGTATCTTTGGGCTTGCAGTAGAAGCCCACATCACTGACTGGCTGACCTTCTGTGATGTCATCAAGAAACACCCTCAATCCCTGGAATGAAGCCAACTGTATGCAGCTATGATTGGCTTACCTTTTGTGATGTTACCAAGAAACACACACCCTTAATCCAATAAGAGGCACCAACTGCATGCAGCACTGTTTCACTGACCTTCTGTGATCTTACCAAGAAACAAACAAGACACTCTCAATCCCCAGAACAGAAGTCAATTGTAATCAGCACTGACTGGCAGAACTTCTGTGATGTCATGAAAAACACCTCTTCTCAATCCCTGGTTTTGATTTCCCTTCTCCATTGTTAAATTAATACATTAATGAATGAACAGATAAACACATGAATATTCACGCAGTGTTGTGTGTGAAAGAGAGATAGAGAGAACCAGTAGTCTGCCTGAAGCATGGCAGACGGGTGCTAAGTGGGTGGTTGAGCAGCATTCAAATCACTGGTAGGCATTTGTAATTAATGATGCAAACCTCATCTCATACCAATGGCTGAGGTACCTACAGCAGCAAGCTCTCTTTTTCTAATGCATCACTCTTCGTCCATTTTTAAGAAGTGTCAAACATAAGATTGTAGAATTGGAAGGGACCATGGTGATCATCTAGTCCAACCCCGTGCAATGATCAGTGTCATCTGAGAACACGGCAAATGAGTTGGGAATTTACAGCATATTCTATCTGCACATTTACTTGCAAATACATGGCCCACCCATGAGGCAACGTGAGGCAACTGCCTCAGGTGACAGGATCCATAGGGGCAGCAGATCCAGCCTCCAAGGAAAGCACTGCCTGCTGCTGCTGCTGCTGCTGCTGCTGTAACAAGAGCTGTGGCACGCTCCTTGAAGGCTGGATGTGTCACCACCTCAGCAGCCCCCCACCCCATTCAGCCTCTACAGTGGCCTGTCAGCGAATAGGAGGTGCTGCTGATTTTTCTCCCACTGCAGGGAAGAAATGATGGGAGCTGCCCTTGGGGGTTTTCTGGGCTCTGTACTGGCCTGGCATTATTCAGAGTGCCCTGTGATGGCCTTTGATTCCCACTTCAACTGCCAAGTAAGGTGGATTTGACACCCCCCCCCACACACGTTCCTGATGTAGATCTCCACTCACTCCTTCTTCTCTGGTGGGGCAGGGAGCACCATTTTGTGGTTTGTCTCAGGTACCAAAATGTCTTGGGCCAGCCCTGCATACATGTAATTATGAGGTCCTATTTGACTTCTTGCTTTTGGCCAGAGGATGGTGGGATCATAAGCTGTTCTCAGCTGCAGCTTGCAACAGCAATCCGTGTTACTCTTTGCTTCAGAAGTCAGGTGATTCTCAAGGGTCAATTGCTCAATGTTATGAAGGGATACAAGGGATATAAAGAATCCAGACTTTCTTGTTTCCCTAAGGGTGGTGGTGACTTTTCTGCCTCCAATCTGCAGCTGAAGTATCTTTGGTGCCAGGCAGAATCTTACTTTTCTGTCCCTCTTGTACACAGGCAAACGTATATACACAAAATGCATATTTCAAAGAAAATCGGAAAGAAAGTTCATCAGTTGACTTACTGCTATGAGCTGGTAGGAGTTATTCATCATTGCTATGAGCATATTTAGCAAGACCACTAGGGAGATGACGTTGTATGTGCCAAACATGGTGGCCCCAACAAATTCTGTGAATTCATGCCTGGCTTTCACATTAGTGACGTAGAGGTTCAGCAGACCAAACACAGACCAAAAGAGTGACTGTAGAGTTTCAAAGAGCCTGCAAAAGAGGAGTGCGACATTTGTCATTGCTGGTTGAACATTTAAAGCCTTCGTTTATTTAATTTAAGTACAGAGAAAGGATCAAAGCTGTTGCCTTCGAGAATATTCCAGCTGTCTTAAAACAGGAACAGCAGAATCCGGGGCTCCCCAGATGTTGTTGAATGGCAACTCCGACATTCTCAATTTTGCATATAATTAATCAAACACACCTGACAGATTAACTTAAACACACCTGACAATCAGAGGTGTATCTCAGCTCCCTTGTGCCCTTGACAAGGAGATGTATTGGTCCCCCCCATCCAAACAGCAGAGGAGTGACCAGGGCAGGATTCTGGCCACTTTGTGCCAGAGTAGAGAGGCATGGTTTTTGCACACCCCTGGGTTTGCACCCGTGGCAGGAGCTAATCTCACCAACCCCTAAGTACACCCAATGCATGCAAAGTTCAAGGAGACTGGAGCCACCACATTCCATGTATAGGTAAAGATAAAGGGACCCCTGACCATTAGATCCAGTCACAGACGACTCTGGGGTTGCGGCGCTCATCTCGCTTTACTGGCCGAGGGAGCCAGCGTTTGTCCGCAGACAGCTTCCAGGTCATGCAGCCAGCATGACTATGCCGCTTCTGGCAAAGCAGAGCAGCGCAAGGAAACACCGTTTACCTTCCCGCCGGAGCAGTACCTATTTATCTACTTGCACTTCATGCTTTCGAACTGCTGGGTTGGCAGGATCAGGGACCGAGCAACGGGAGCTCACCCCGTTGCGGGAATTCGAACTGCGACCTTCTGATCGGCAAGCCCTAGGCTCTGTGGTTCAACCCACAGCACTACCCACGTCCCTTATATATATCCATATATAAATTCTTAAATATCCTTATATATCCATGTATAAATTCATTTAAAACAAAGTTCTCCTCCATCCTTGTCCTTATGTGATAACCAGATATTTTACCTTCTTTTCCCAAAGACCCATGGAAGAAAATGCAAATTGTCAGCCTGTCCCTTCTCTACTTCTTCCTTTGTCCATTATTCAGAAGAACTCACAGTGTTTTTATTTAAAAGCAGCTGCAGAATAGGGGTTCCAAAGTGTATCAGAGAAGTGGTGCTGGGATGGGGAAGTTAGCCCTTTCCCATGCGTTGTTTCCCAACTGATACATTTTTATTTTTATTTTTATTACTTGTTACATTTGCATACCGCCCTATGCCCATAGATCACAACATAAAATTACAATATAAAAACACAAAATACATAATAAAAATATAAGCTAATACAACCCAATAATCCCCTCTTCCACAAGACATTTTGAAAGAGCATTGGATCATGTCAGTCATCCAAAGGCCTGGTTAAAGAGGAACGTTCTTGTCTGGTGCCCAAAGGTGTATAATGAAGGCACCATCCGAACCTCCCTGGGGAGAGCATGTTAGAAATAGGGAGCCACTGCAGAAAAGGCCTGTTCTCATGTTGCCACCCTTTGGACCTCTTGTGGAGGAGGCACACAAAGAATATATTCCCCTATTCTCCTTCTTCATGCTGAAATATCCCCCTGTAGCTTCACAGAGAGGGCTGTTTTTGATCAAGAAAGGGGTATGTGGGCTGGGGGAGAGTTACATGCTCCTCCCCCAGTGCCACTGCTATAAACATACCAGAGTTTGCCCTTATCTACTTTAAAGGGGGGGGGGGAGATTCTATCACTGTGCTGCACTATGAACTTGTCAGAAAGTATTTCTCCACTACCTACTGGCCTGTGATTTGAAATAAGGAGGGAAGCACTATTTGTGGTTCCATCACCATCTATGGCTTGTGAGGTGGTTACCCAAGACAGGGCCTTCTCAAGTGGTGGCACCCCAATTGCGATCATCACCACCATCATGTTATTATTTATCAGATTTGTATACCACTGTATACCCATGGATCTCAAGGCAGTTCACAACATAAAACCACAAAATACATAATAAAAATAAGAAGAAAAACAACAACCAAATAACCCCCCCTCCCACAATACATTTAAAAGGGCATTGGATGTCAATCAGCCAAAAGCCTGGTTGAAAAGGAACATTTTTGGCTGGCACTTAAACGTGTGTTTATAACAAAGGCACCAGAGAAACCTCCCTGGGGAGAGTATTCCATGAATGGGGAGCCGTTGCAGAAAAGACCTGTTCTCGTGTTGCCACCCTATGGACCTTTCATGGGGGAGTCACATGAAGAAGGGCCTCAGGTGGTTATCTCAGGGCCCAGGTAGGTTCATATGGAGAGTGGTGGTTCTTGAGATGTTGCGGTCCTGAGCAGTTCATCTGAGGCCCTTCATCACATGCCTACTCCCAGGAAAGATCTGAAGCATAACACAAGAATGGGCCTTTTCTGCAGTTGCTCCCTGTTTGTGGAATGCCCTCCCCAGGGAGGGTCGCCTGGCACCTTCAGTGCATATCTTAAGGTGCCAAACAAAAATGATTCTCTTTAACCAGACCTTTGGCTTTGGCTGATTAACATTCTATATCCTTTTAAATATGTTTTTTTTTTGGGGGGGGGAGGGTTATTGGTTTGTTTTTACTTTTCATTTTGTAATTTTTGTTCTCATTTTGTATTTTTTACGTTGTGAACTGCCCTGTGATCTTTGGATGAAGGGCGGGTTACAAATTTAATAAAGTAAATAAAATTGTGGAATTCCCTCCCTAGGGAACTGTAATTGTCCACCACACTGATAAACTTCAGACACCAATTAAACACATGCCTATTTCTCCAGACTTCTTGTAAGTAAGTATCTCGTAGGATCCAGGAGGTGGTATGGTGGATTTCTATGCTAATTTGGATTTATTGCTTTTGATAGGCTAGTAAAGAAATAACAACAGCAACAACAATAATGTGCAGTTTGGCCCTTAACTTAACACTTGGAAAATGTGGACACAATGAAATGGGAGAATTTGGCCAAAATTTGACCAAACACAAGTACATTTTGAGGAGTTCACAGCAGATCTATTTAGCTAGCACAGGAACTACAGACTAAACTTCCAGTAGGAAAAAAAAAATCAAACTGCAGCTGCCTTCTAAAGATACCCAGAGCAAAGTGACTGTCAGATCTCATTTCAATAGCACAGTTAGCTTCTACTTTTTACTGGCTTTGGAACAAAACCCATTCCAGTTATCCGTCACACTTCACACACAAAAATGGTGTGAAGGGAAAGGCAGGCCCTTCCTATTACCAGGGATGGCACTACCAAAAAAGGGAAGGTGGAGGAAAAGGAAAGAGAGGTTAAAGTAGGTTTGAAGGAGGACACCCTGCTGTGCATAGGAAAACTATGATGGAAATAATGTTCTGGAAAAGGAAGAGTAATTTTTTTTCAGATGGGATGCTTGTCCATTCTTTCCTGCTACTGCCACCAACCTATGGCAGCAATCAATGACTGGAGGTACATCAGCAAGGACACATTTTAATCCTACCATATCTTTACCCTTGTCCCTGTGTTGTCAGAATGTGCAGTTCCTCACTCTCTCGCTGCCAATGGATGCAGAGAGGATGCATAGCGCTCTGATGGGTTAAGTGCTGTTCTTTGCACTGACGATGGCCACAGGGTAATCAGAAGGTAGTTTTCAGCCAATGGAAGCAGGGAGACACAGAGCACTTTAGTGAGTTAAGAGCTGTTCTTTAAGTTGCAGGTATCCAAGGGGAGATTAAATTTGAAGTAGTCCCCTACTTCCCCTGCCAGTGGAAGGAAGGAGGCATGCAGGACCATCCTGTTCTTTATGCAGTGGGTGGCCAAGAGGAGGCTAGATGTTATAATTTTCAGCAGTCCCCTACTTCCTCTCTGCCAATGGATGTAGCACTATTATGGGTTAAACCAGCCTTCACTGGCCTAGTGCCTGCCAGATGATTTGGACTACAGTTCCCACCCGGGCTGATGGGAGTTTTATTTTGTTTTGTTTTGTTTGTTTGTTTCTTGTTTTGTTTCTGCTTTTTATTGTATGTTGAAAACTTTTAATTAAACTATAAATGAATGAATGAATGAATAAAAAAATAAATAAATAACTGGAGGGCATCAGGTTGGCAAAAACTGGCTTAAGCTTTGCCCTTCATTGTGGATGGCCAAGGGAAGATTAGATGTGACATTATAGCTTTCTGACGTCCCTGTGTGTTTAATGTTCTGACCCACAGCTCTATTGCAAATATATTTTGTAGATGGGCTATCAAAGCAAGGGTGAATTTGCCAAGAACAGGAAAGCCAGAACATAAAGCTAGATTTATTAATGGTTTGACCTCCTGCTTGTCACGACAGAATATTACAGTTCCAGGAGGTGGATTGCTCCAGAAAAAAATGGGAAAGAAAAAAAGGATTAAGACTATCCTTCGGAAAGCAATAACAAAGAGTATGACGGTGTCCTATTTTAAACAAGTTGTGCAAACAGGAACAAGAGCCCTTGCCTGGGTCTCTTAAAGAACTGGAGCTTATTAGCTGCTACTCTTCAGATCCAAGAGGAGTTAACGGAAGCTGCTCAGCTTCATTCTTCCATTAAGGGTGACTTAAATGTAGCAAACTCAAAGTGGCATTGGGGGCCGATTGCAAACCCATTGCAACGCCGCTCCTTCACACCGGCCCACAGATATAATTTCTTATTTCGCAGGCTGCCCGTTCTTAGCAAGTTATTCACGCTGAGCATCTGTTCGAAGAGCCAAATGTCACTTGGCACCAGGGGTGTTAATAATGACTGTTTCAGCTTTTAAGACAAGGTAGAGTGAGCTTCTGAAGCGAGGCTCCAACAAAAATGCAATTGCCGCGCGCTCTCCCCGCCTGTAAAGAGACTGCCACTCTAATGGTCTCCCCCTGCTGCTTCTTTGTTTCCGACAAATCTCCCCCCTCCCCAGAGTCTGAGCCCCCTCACATTGCCTTATGCGGCAGTTTTCCTGTGTTTGCAAAGTTGGCTTGTGAGTGTTCAAAGGCTGTCGTCAAGTCATTGAGTGTTGTTGCTGTCAAGCGGTTCACCGTACATTTTCTTAAGCTCTTTATTGTGTGTTGACGCCCTTCTTGGAGATAGGAAAATGGCTTTTTATAGTTATAATGAAATGTCAGGATTCAAGCCGTGTGGCTCTATGGCAGCAGAGTACAAGAGTTCATGGTACATGTAAGAGCTAGCATCTTCTCTAGAAACATAGGTCTCCAGGAAGATCGCTGGAGTACAGAAAACTCAAATGCCGATGGAGTGCCTTCAGCACAAGACCAATATAGGCTTTTGAGACAGAGATACTGTAATCCATCAACTGAACTCATAAACTCTAAGCTGCATATCCCTGGTTAAAATCTGTGCTCAGCCATTGACTCAATGGGCGGCCTTAAGCAAGCCACTATCTATCCTGCTGCCCCCAGCTCCTGTCTGTAATGTGAAGATAATGCTTCTAGTCTGGTGTTATAAGGTTGGCTGTCTTGATTAGACTGAATGGGCTTGTTGCCATTTTGCCTGACAAACATGATGGGTGACAAGGGACTTATCAAGAGAGATGGATGTTCCCTGATGGCTCTAGCCTTTGGAAGATGATGCTGTCTGTAAGGAGGGACAGAGAGCAACCAAGGAGGAAGATTGCTTGAATTTATGCAGAGAAAGAAAGCTGAGAGTTTTCAGCTGGTGTTGGCTAAAACTGAACCCAGTTTTTCCTCGGCTGCAGCTCTTTGGGAATCTGATGTTGGATTGGTGGTTGTGTTGCTTGTTTTTGGGAACCCACTTGCTTGCAACGGGTTCTGCTTTATGTTTGCAAATAAGTAGAGATTATGAAGGCAACTCTCATCCAAAGGAAACAAAACTCTGAGGCTCTACCTCTGAATTTTTAAACTTGAACATGGAAGTGTGGAGTGCATAACACTACCATAAAGGTAAAGATAAAGGGACCCCTAACCATTAGGCCCAATCGTGACTGACTCTGGGGTTGGGGCGCTCATCTCACTTTACTGGCCGAGGAAGCCGGCGTACAGCTTCCGGGTCATGTGGCCAGCATGACTAAGCCGCTTCTGGTGAACCAGAGCAGCACACAGAAACGCTGTTTACCTCCCCGCCAGAGTGGTACCTATTTATCTACTTGCACTTTTTGACATGCTTTCGAACTGCTAGGTTGGCAGGAGCAGGGACCAAGCAACGGGAGCTCACCCCGTCGCAGGGATTCGAACCGCCGACCTTCTGATCGGCAAGTCCTAGGCTCTGTGGTTTAACCCATAGTGCCACCCGTGTCCCAACACTACCATACTGTGTTGTTATAAGGATAACCCAAAATGCATGTAAAGCACTTAGGAGGACAAGAACTAGATGAATGCTGCTGTGAGCGATGGTGATTAAGATAATGATGATGCATCTGTGTGGTTCTAAAATTTCAGAGCTACGTAATCTGCTTATGGCATGACAATGATGTATAAATGGCTCTACAGGGGGGAAAGTGGGGATCAGTATCCCTGTGAATATGACCACTTGCCGCCTTTTGCCTTCCTGGCTGGTAGCACTGATGTGTGGTCACTACTGCAGGTGCAACTACTGATTGATGGAGCAAGATTTCTGAAATTTACCTTTAAAAGTTTGCACAGATGAAGCTCTTACAGGCAAGCACTTCTTAGGACAGAGATTGGTTGCATTATGGAGTTCCCAACTGGAAACTCTGTACTGCAACCAATCCCAACATGGCTTGCTGTCAGCATCTTACACGCCAAAGAACACACTTTAAGGATCCCAACTGTTCCTTTTCAGTCATGTCTGTACAGATAAGATGTTGGCAGTGGGGCGAGTGCCACTGTTTGGAGGAAATGACCCCTATTGATCCTAATTTCACCCACTGACCAGAGGTTCCCCACCACTTTCTTAAAGGAAGGAACAGGGAGATAAAAGAAGGTAAAACCTGGATAAGTAATGTGAATGGGGCAATTAGAAAATACAGATGGCATGCTTGGAATTGTGCGTGTGTGCAAATGGCAGCAGAAGCCATTATTAACAAGTTTCACAAGCACTGTGGCCTTTTCCCAGTTCTTCAGCCTTTGACGCCTTCTACAAAATATTTCTGAAGAACATTATGCTCTGGAATTGATCTATGGTTCTGAAAAGTATATGGCTACATTCCCTGACCATTCCTTGGGCCCCAGTACTCTATATAAATCTAGTATAATAGTATAGTATAGTATAGTATAGTATAGTATAGTATAGTATAGTATAATATAATATAATATAATATAATATAATATAATATAATATAATATAATATAATAATAACTCCAGAACTCAAATGTTGGCAATCCTATTGAGGGTTGTGAGATGGTGAAAATATTAAAATATCAAATTTGGGGTTCATAGCTTTTACTTTGGGGAATCAAGCAGCCCGGTCAAGAAAGGGTTATTTAATGAACAAAAACAGCAATAATAAATCACACATTTTTGGATTTTCAAGTGTGGGGCCTAATGGACAGGGAATTGAGAGATGCTTCTACAGGTCATGAGAGGCAAGGCCTGGGTTCTTTAACTCTGGCTTTACTCCCTGCCACCACCTGGAAAACTCTTGGGAAGTAGATGCTTCCAGTAGGGCTGTACAACAGATTAGGATGAGGTCCTAGCCACACTGGGCTAATTTGGAGGGATCCAGGCACCAGTTGAGTTGGGTTGAGACAGTTCTATATCACTACAGGCTGTGTTGGGTGGCCCAGAGAAATCTGGGGTTTTCAGGGAGGCCAGGGTTTTAGGCAGAGATGGGAAGGAGAAACCATGAAATGGAAGGGCCTACCAAGTTGGGTTAAGACAGGGGTGGGGGCAACCCAACCTTCCCTTTCTGTCAGTCCCCTCCTTCTTCCTGCCCCCTGAAGCAGCACCACACAAGACTGAATCCTCACATTTCAATTTGTGCAGTGCCAGTTGCTGTTCCTTGACAAATGCCTTCCCTGCATGCAGTGAAGCTGCTCATGAAGAAGCAGCATCCTGCAGGATAGACTCTTCCTGCTTATCACCTGGTCATTGGGAAGATTCAATCCTGCGTGTTGCTGGTTGCTTCATCCTTACCAGTGGCTTCCCCACATGCGGAGAAGCCACTCGTTAAGGAGCAGCACCCCACAGAACCCACACAGCGAGGGGAATAAGGTGACATAGTGTTTCCTCCTTTACCCACCTCCTCCCAACCATATGGGGTTTAGAAAGACCTTAGTAAGCCCCTTGACCTTAATTGCTTTGGGGGTAGAATGGGTGGCCTGATTGGGGGCCCTCAGATCAGAGCTGTGGGGCAGATCTGAGGGGCTGTGCACAGCTCTAGCTTCCAACCTTATCCTTGCTGCTGTACTACAACCCTGTCTTCTCAGTCAGACAGGTGGCCTGGGCAGCCCTCTGTAACTACTACTGTTCCATGCTTGGTTCCCCACTTGGAGAAACTGGTCTCTGAGGAAAGGAATCCTCCTTGGAATCAGACCACTACCCTCTCTTAAGACACCATCAATTGCATTTGGACCTTGGCTCTTTTTCTACCTGCACTGATCTCCTGAGGCTGCATGCCTCTGGCTGCACCAGGTCATGATAGGTTAGAAAAGCAGGAAAGGGGAAATGGGCTCCTGGACCAAGAGCAAAGAGCCCTCAATGTGATATGCCATTGTCCCCGGAGCCTGTTTACTCATCTGCTCCTGCATACCTGAGTTGACCCAAAAGAGTGTGGCCCAGGCTGATGCAAATACTGATCAACCCAAGAATTGCTTTTGCCACAGCAGTGGCAAAGAACATCCCAGGAGAACAAAGCTGCAGGTACCCAGGGCTAAACAGGAAATGCATATAGTGCAGGAACTTGGGGCCACCCCATGAAGCTGAATGTTGGAAGAATCAGCATAGGTGCAGAGAAAGTCCTTCTCTGCACACTGCATAAACTATGGAATTGACTACTGCAGGATATAGTGATGGCCAACCACTTGGATGGTTTTAAAAGAGGATTAAATACAAAAAGCATCAATGGCTTCTATCAATGAGGGTGATTTGTTCTATCTTCACTGTCAGAGGCAGTATGCATCTGAATTCCAGTTGCTGGTCAGGGCAGGTAGGGAGAGTGTGCCCTCAGTGGGAAAAGTCTGCTGGATTCCCCCCTTTGGCCTGATCCAGCAATGAGGTTCTCCTGATGTTCAATGGTAGAGCACCTGCTTTGTATGTAGAAAGTCCCAGGTTCAATATCCAGCATCACCAGGTGGGGCTGGGAACTCAGGATAGCCACTGCTAGTCAGTGCAGACAGTCTTAAGCTAGATGGTGGCAGCCAGGTTCGGTCTTATGTTTTTAGTGTTTGATATTGTATTTGTGTTTTTACTATTTTTTGTTGGGAGCTGCCCAGAGTGGCTGGGGCAACCCAGTCATGTGGGTGACATGTAAATAAATTATTATTAGTATTAGTATTACTGTTATTGTTATTATGCTATTCTCAAATAAATTGGGGCAGGTGCTGTCTGATTTTTACATGAACGGATGTGAATGCTTCCTCCTCCCTTTCCACTTTGGGTTTCGCTGGTCAGGGGAAGTGTGCCAGTTTAGCTGGATCCTGCAGGGTTCAGGTTCTTATGTTCTTATCAGAACATTACAAAATACAGCTTTTAAGAAAGGAACAGCACACCAGGATCCCTTGTAAGAAAACAGCTTATAATGTCAAACACAGTGACTCTGATTTTTAAAGGGCAACTTCCTTTGAGCAATTTTGTATTCTTTGCATGACTCAGTAACAGGAATGTTATGGTGATTTAACTGACAATGGATATACCATTTTAAGGATTTGGTCCTGATGAAGAGCAGCGCTGGAAACACTTAGGACAGCATTTACTCCCTGAATAAGCCCTTGGAGAGTCCCTGCAGCTTTGTTCTTTTGTGATATGCAAATACTAACAACGGGAATTATAGCGCCAGGGTGTAAAGTCCTGTCACCCTGACGGCTGCCTTGCCAAGTCCCTTGCAAAGCTCAAGTTCAGCTTTGTCCTTCTGCAGACTGTCTGTCTGAGATAACTCAGGCCAGGCTTACATAACCCCTGACAAATGGACTGGCACTCATCTATGAATAGATAAAGGAATTTTTGCAACACCAGCAGGAGCAGTGGCCAGCATGCCAAGGCCACCGCAGGGAGAAACAGCAGCATTCAGGGAGCAGAAAGAAGAAGGAAAACAAACCAACAGAAGAGAGGCAAGGAGTCTTACGTGGAGAAGGCATTGTTCTGCTTCTCGCATCGGATCCCCTTGCAATTGTTGGGTTCTTCCGAGGCACTGGTCTCGTAATAGAAATAAAGCTGGTTCAGTCCATTGGCGAAAGCCAGCAGCACCAGGCAGTAAATAAATAGGAACTTGAGAATATCTAGCAGCATACGTCCCAGAGAGATCTGCAGGGGTCCCAGGTGAGAGTTTGCTGTAAACAGGGAGATGAGACGCAAGGAGCTTAAAATGTTTGATATTGCAAAGAGGGCTTCTGCAATGAGGGTGGGGTGCCACATTTCCCACTCCTGCCTTGGACGGGAACCATTGTACTGCAAGAAATAATAGGGAGGGGGGAAAGGAATACAGGTGAATTGTTGCAGTCAACACTTCAAATGACATCATTTCACTTTTCAGAACATTATCCACACACGTACACATGCATTCTAAATTTCACTGAGTAGAAGGTGCTACTCTTGCAGGGGATCACTGGTACCTGATGCTCTTTGGGACTTGTCTGGTGAAAGGCATAGAGGTCAACAACAATAGGTGGATCCAGAGCCAAAGACAGCCAGAAGAAATTAATTCTAGTTTTGTCCCCATCCTGCTCCTCTCTGTTGAGTTCCACAAAGGATAGCATTGAGACTATGGAGGAAGAGAAAGTTGACAGCCAGTGCCACCCTCTGGATGTGTTGCAAGGAGGAAGCTGGGCAGCTGGGGGTTGGCTGAGCATAGATTGAGCTTGGTAATGCAGTGCCCAATTTTCCTAACAACCAGCCTTCACTGCAGGAGAGTCTACCCCCCTATTTCATTAGGGAGAATGAGGCAAGGGATTGAAATTAAAACTGCCAGTATCATAACGCTATTGTACAAATCTACAGTGAGGCCACACTTGGAACAATAAAGGCTCCCCCCATACTTCCTTTTGTGCCTAGAAAGCGTGGGGCAAAAGCTAAATGTGGATGAGCCCTATATCTACAGTTCTGGAGTAGAGAAAGTGGGGAGAGAGAGAAAAATTCTCCTTCTCTCATAATATGAACTTGTGGACATCCAATGATACTGATGTTGGGAGAGTCAGGATGGACAAAAGTAAGTACTCCATCCCATAGTGCAGTTATTCAGTTGTTGTATGGCTTTGAAAGAGACAAAGACAAATCTGTGGGGGAGAAGGCTCTTGGGACTCTCTCAAACCATGCCCTTCCCTTAGCCAAATCATTCACCTTCCTTGAGTGCTTTTGCCAGGCTTTTTCTTTGAAATATGGTGCCTTTTGGTTGCATGGATGGAGGAGGTGCATGCATGTAGAATTCTCTTGTTTTTTGTGGCTGGAATGTACAAAAGGTAATGATCTCATCTACTGCTTTGCCCACTGTTTGCATCTCCCTCTGCGTACCACTAGTATGCAGCCCCCAATAAGGTTGCCCCAGACAGAATGTGGCCCTAGAAGATAGAATTTATTCCAGGAAAAGGACAAAGTAGCATACTTTCCAGTTGGGTGTACTGTCTGTTTACAGTAGCCCCACATGACTCCCATCAGCTATATGCATGGGCAAAGGCTATGGGATGTGAAGCACAAGGTGCATCAGAGGAGCCCCTGCAGTTTCACAAAAGATTATGGGGAACCAATAGCATACAGCCAAAGAGTTCTGGCTGAGCATGTTCTACAGCAGCAAAAGGACAGCTCTCAGGTGATGCAGCACCTGCCTTCTTGGGCTCACCTCTTTGGATTCATCCTAGGCAGAAGATACTGTTAAGGGTTTGTGGGTGCCTGGATTTAGCAAGTGCTAGAATTTAATCTTTGACCAAACTGTGGGAGGCAGTGGAAGACAGGAGTGCCTGGTGTGCTCTGGTCCATGGGGTCATGAAGAGTCGGACACGACTAAACGACTAAACAACGATAAGAATTTAATCACTGCTTGGAGAGTTGAACTGGAAATCAGACCCTTAATAGCTGGAGGCTCAGCTTCCTGATAATGTCTGAGTCCTTAAGCAAAAAAAGGGCAGAGAGATGGGCAATTAGCAAAGCAGAGATCCTGTGGCAGCTGGAAAATGGTTGAAGACCCTCCCAGAGCTAGGAGTTGAGTAGAACTCCCTGAGTAGAAGAAAAAGGCTAGGAGGAGAGTTTCAAGATTGCAGTTTGCCCTGCTGTGCTCTATCGGAAAAGATTTTCAGTTGGTAAGCAGTGGAGAAGCAATCTAGGTAGCTGCCTAGTGCACAGTTAGGAGTTGTATGAGCAGGAAAGCCAGGGCAGCAGGCAGGATGTCTGATGTCTGTTTGAACTCAGGACGACACCTACGGGAGAAGCTGAAAGCTTCCAATTCATTATAGACCTAGGCTTAAGGTAAAGGTAAAGGTACCCCTGCCCGTACGGGCCAGTCTTGACAGACTCTGGGGTTGTGCGCCCATCTCACTCAAGAGGCCAGGGGCCAGCGCTGTCCAGAGACACTTCCGGGTCACGTGGCCAGCGTGACAAAGCTGCATCTGGCGAGCCAGAGCCGCACACGGAAACGCCGTTTACCTTCCCGCTGGTAAGCGGTCCCTATTTATCTACTTGCACCCGGAGGTGCTTTCGAACTGCTAGGTTGGCAGGCGCTGGGACCGAGCAGCGGGAGCGCACCCCGCCGCAGGGATTCGAACCGCCGACCTTTCGATCGGCAAGTCCTAGGCGCTGAGGCTTTAACCCACAGCGCCACCTGCGTCCCTACCTAGGCTTATATATATGTAAATAAATGTCCTTGGGGAGCCTTCATTCTTCCATTCTGTGGACATGACCAAGCCAGATGTTACTGAGACAGGAATACGGATATTCTGGGAATGTGGGCTTGGGAGAGCACATCTTTGTTTGAGACTCTGTGTTGCCATGTGATGCCCAAAATGTTCCTGATGCAGCACATGTGGAAAGTAACGAGGTGTTCCTGGCGGGTGTTAGTTGCCCACATCTCACTACCATAAAGGCCTGTGAGCGAGGTGCACCTGAAGCCAAAATGGGGGGAGAAGCAGCAACAGTCCTGGAAGAAATAAAGCTGATGATAGAACAGCAGAGCCGGCAGCTTGAGCAAATGATCCAGTGGCAAGGGCAGGTGTCCAACAAAATGGAGCAGAACCAGCAGTTTGATAGTACAGACCAGCTGCTGGCAAAGTCGTGGAAAAGCCTCCATGGCTAAGAAAGTGTGACTCCATGTGAGGTGAGAGCCTTGTCTGGGGAGATGCAGTCAGTAGGTGAAGGGGGAAAGATGATGCCTTGGGGACGAGGAAGTGCTGCTAATTTTCCATGGGAAAAGGGGGTGCAGGAGGAAAGTGTTACGGAGAAGAGCTGGCTGGCTGGAAATCAAGAACTGCTTCTGATTGATTTCTCTGCTCCCTGGGAGCCTGTTGTGGAAGAAGATGAATTGGATGTGCATGTGGATACCCAAAAAGTCCAGCTGGTTCTTGAGGAGGTGCCAGAAGAAGAGGTGCTGCAGGGGTAATTGTGCCTGATGAAATGGCTGTGTTTCCTTCAGTGGAGAACACCAAGGAGCAATAGAGGGTGGTATGCATGCACCACCAGTGGTAGGTAGCTCCTGCTGATTTGGCTTCTGCTGAATTTTTGAGATAAAATCCCCCAGTGATTTTGCCCATTGGGTGACACACCATTGGGTACGTCAAGATGGTACAGTGGTGCCCCGCAAGACGAATGCCTCGCAAGACAGAAAACCTGCAAGACGAAAGGGTTTTCCGTTTGCGAGTTGCTTCGCAAGACAAATTTCCCTATGGGCTTGCTTCGCAAGAAGGGAAATCTCCGGGGACCTCTTTTAAATGCTGGCGGTGGGGAGCAAAGCCTTTCCCCCCCTCCGGCCTTCAGAAGAGGTCCAGGAAGGCTGGCGGGGGCCGAAAGGCTTTGCTCCCCACCGCCAGTATTTTAAAAGCAGTCCAGGATAGCAGGGAAGCGCTTCCCGCTATCCCGGACAGCTTTTGAAGGCAGGCGGGGGGAGCAAAGACTTTTGCCCCCCGCCGGCCTTCAGAAGAGGTCCCGGACCTCTTCTGAAGGCCGGAGGGGGGCAAAAGTCTTTGCTCCCCCCTGCCTGCCTTCCCGGGAGAGCGGAGAAACACAGCGTGTTTCTCCGCTGTCCCAGACGGCTTTTGAAGGCAGGCAGGGGGAGCAAAGACTTTTGCCCCCCTCCGGCCTTCAGAAGAGGTCCGGGAAGAGGTCCAGGAAGGCCGGCGGGGGCCGAAAGGCTTTGCTCCCCACCGCCAGTATTTTAAAAGCAGTCCAGGATAGCAGGGAAGCGCTTCCCGCTATCCCGGACAGCTTTTGAAGGCAGGCGGGGGGAGCAAAGACTTTTGCCCCCCGCCGGCCTTCAGAAGAGGTCCCGGACCTCTTCTGAAGGCTGGTGGGGGGCAAAAGTTTTGTCCCCCCTGCCTGCCTTCCCGGGGGCTTTTAAATCGCCCCGGGACAGCGGAGAAGTCCTCCGCTGTCCCGGGGTTTTTTAAAATGCTGGGGGTGGGAAGAAAAGCCCTTGTCCCCCCCCCAGCCTTCAGAAGAGGTCGGGGGACAGACTGTCCCCGGACCTGGTCTGAAGGCGGTTTCCATAGGAACGCATTGATTGATTTTCAATGCATTCCTATGGGAAACCGTGCTTCGCAAGACGAAAAACTCGCAAGACGAAAAAACTTGCGGAACGAATTAATTTCGTCTTGCGAGGCACCACTGTATTGTGGGTTAGGGACCTGTCCCTGTACTGGCTACAGCAGCCAAGGTCACCCAGGATCCCATGATTTTGAGGGTTAAGAGCAGCCAAGAGGGCTACTTGTCTTTCTTTGTCCCCACAAAGTGCTCCAGAAAAGCTGGGGAGTAAACAGAGAGTGGAATTTTGGCCACCAACTTGAGGGGGCTGGGCCAATGGGTTCTTGAGAAGGTTTCCTTAGACAATGACTTGGAGCAGGACTTTGATCTGCAGGTTGGGTTGGGGGGTGAAGTGGACTGGGCCAAAGGGGGGTGGGGAGGAGGATGAAGCTGGATTCCCAGTGACTACAATTCCCATCAGCCCCAACCAAAATGGCTGTGCTGGCTAAGGCAAATGGGAGTTCAAAGCATCTAGAGGGCACCAAATTAGCAAAATGTGTTCTATAATGTAAGACACATCCTTTGCCTAGTTATTGGGCTTTGCACAAGCCTCAGACCAAGGGACTGAGGAAAAGCTACTAGTGGTATCTAAGCAGGGCTTTGTGGTAGAATACTTTGAGCCTGGTGACAGGACCGAGGAAAGAGGTGCTCAGTGGGTTTTGATGAGTTTGGGCCTAAAGCCTACTAGATAGCATCATCAGAAGTGTACAGAGTGAGGGGAAGTGAGGAATATCTTTGCCCCTTGCTTTTTTTCACAACTGGCCTGAAGCCAAGCAAGTAAACCAACAAAACAAAAAACAAATTAGCCAAGCAAAATGCCAAACCAAACCAATGGTGTTTGCTTTATGTGGTGTGGCAAACATGAAACCCCATGGCACACTCTGCCTCATGTTCTAGACAATATGTTTCTATAGTATCCTCCAGGTGTTGTGCACTACAACTTCCATCAGCCCCAGCCATGTCAGGATGATAGGAGATGTAGTCCAACAGCACCTGGAGGGCAGCATGTTTGGTCTGCCCCTGCTGTATGACATCCAAGTGATTTTGAAATTGCAGGTCTTTTTCATCACTGTGTCATTTTGTGAGACAGCGTCAGGTTGAACCTAGTGGTAATGGTGCATGCAAGAGGAAAATAATGTGGCTTGCTTGCTGGTGTTACACTGAGGACTTATTTTGCTGCATGGCTCCATGAAATAAAAGCCAACAGTAAATACTTGTTGCTTGCCTCTTAAATTGGAGTTGTGTCTGTACGTTTGCAGGCTACATAAATAGAATTTTCATGCTTTTGGAAAAAATGTCATAAATTAAACTGGTTTATAGAAACCAAGGATTGTGTAAAGCTTTCTTTTTTTAAAAAAAAAAAAGGATAATTTTTCCCGAAGTGCAGAGGTACTGAAGTCCTGCACAAATGCCTTTCTGCATGGCTTCTGATTGCTTCTGACATTTCAAACTGTTCTAGACATCCACGAGCGTCACGGAGAGACTCAGTCAACTTGATTTGTGGAAAGCCCTTACAATGCTCATGTTTAACTCTTCACTAGACCTTTAACTGGAAGCTATGAGTGTAGAGTTTGCCTGGAAAACAGCTGCCCAAGGGAAGCAGTGGGTGCCAGATATGGCTTAGCTTCTTTGACAAACTCCCACAATGCATGAGGCTCTTAGCCAACATTTGTGCTGAAGCCCCTGAGAAGAATAACTTGACAAAGTAATTTAATTGGCCAGATCTATATCATTCAGCATCTTCAAGGGCAAATTCGAACTGGGTCATTAAAAAAAATCAAAAATCAATGATGCATCCTTCTCTTGTCCTGTATAGCAATTCTGGCCATCTTGTGCCAAATCATTAAAGGCAGCTTTCCAAATACTAGTGAATGTCAAAGTGGCTTGCACACGGTGTGCTCTCAACTGGAAGCCCTTCCTGCTAGGCTGCCCATCTCTGCCACATGAGGTACTGGTTGTGCAGATTTAAGGGAGCATGCCTGGTTTGGCCACACTGGGCATGGAGCCTTGGGGTAGCTGCAGGGAGTGGCACAACTATGAGGTAGAATGGAAGGCAAAATGTAGGGGGCTCCAAGTTTTGGCATTACAGAGGGTGCCGCTGAAATTTGAGACCGTAAGGTCCACCACTGTTGCTCACTGTTGAAACGGTGATATTTTGCATGTGTCCAATGATGCAACATGCCTCATGAGAAAGTGGTTTGATGACCTTTGAGTATTGTTGAACTCTAACTCCCATTAGTCCCAGCCAGCATGGTGAATGGCTAGGGATGTTGAGTGTCCTGCTTTGCAAATGGCTGTCAAGAGGGCAGTCCTTAATTGCAAGGAGTCCTCTATTTTGGGACACAGTGGCTATAGTTCACCTCCAAGTGGTGTGCCTCTGAAGAGCTCATTTGTTCTCCAAGAATTCTCAAAGATTACAGACAAAGGCTGTGAGATTACATTCACAGGCTCCTTTAGTACCATTGGGTGCCGCTCACAAGGCCTTGCAGATTTGAAGTAGCTAGGTGTTCCTTTACCACCTCTCTTCCTATCTAGGGCTGCAGCTCCCTCCTTGCATAGTTTATTCTGTTATCACCGGGTTGGGCACTGCTTTCCTTTGGTGAAGAAAGAGGCAAAGCAGGTGTTGAGCAGTTCACCCTTCTCTCTGTCGCCCAATAGCATTTTCCCATCTTCTTCACACATTTATTTACTTATTTACTTAGGACACCAGAGAGTCCCCAGAGTCCCCAGAGAGGTTTTGAAGACTCGGCAAAATAAAGGAACAGGCCAAAATTAAGCCAATAGAAAACCCTGACATATTTCAAGCTTTGTTCTCTTCCTCAGAGGACACGTCTTCATCTGGATGCTGCAGGTTTTGCACTGTCTGAAAACCCCGAAGCAAGGATTGATGTGTGAAGAGCAGAGCTCTGGTACCTAAGAGCTTGGTTCTGCTGTCAGCAGGGCCAGCCCACCCATGAGGCAAGGTGAGGAAACTGCCTCAGTTGGCAGGAACCACCAGGGCAGCAGATCTAAATGTAGATCTTTCTTTCTCTCCTGCCCCTTGTTTCTTATGTAGATCTTCCCTTACCCCTGGCAGAGAGGGGGGATGCCATTTTGAGGTCTGCTTCAGGTTCCAAAACGTCTTGGGCCATCCCTGGCTGTCACTCTGCATATGCACTTGAAGTATATGATTCCTTTGACTTTGCTCAGCAGGAAACTGTGCAGCAAGTGCATCCTCACTGCAAGTGCATGGAGGAAGGAAAATTTGGCATTGGAAAGAGATTTCTTGTTATGGATGCGATCAAGAGTGTGAGAACTCTGAGAATATTCTAATGTCTAATCATGCACCTGGTTCTTTGCCAACTGCCAATTCAAGCATGAGCTACAATTTGGTCTTCATCGGCCATGGCAAGAACATAAGCCTTCTTCCAGTGGGCACTGGCCCACTGGAATTTCCTTTGGTGAAGCACTTTTAGATCTGCTTCCCATGCAGGGCAGATCTGTCACTAAGGTCCAAATATGGCACGGACTTGAGACAATTTGGCCTCTATTGGCTCTTGCCGCTCACATTCACATACACACCCAGGACTGCCCAATCAATCTGCAGTGAGATACGTGCATTGTCACACCAGCCATGACTCAGCAAATGCAACTACTGTTTTACAGCATCCCTTCTGTACAGGCTTGTCCACAATCAAATCAGGAAGCTGCTTTATACTGAGTCAGACCAATGGCCCATCTAGCTCAGTATTGCCTACAATGACCAGCAGAGGATCTCCAGGATTTCAGGCAGCCCTACCTGGAGATGCCAGGGATTGAATGTGAGATCTTCTTGAGTGCAAAGCAGATGCTCTGCCACTGAGCTACAGTCCTGCAAAAAGCTATGAGGCTGCTTTATACTGAGACAGGTCATTGGTCCATCTAGCTCAGTTTTGTCTACTGACTGAGCTCTCCAGATTTTTGGGGAATGGAACATTCTATATGGAGATCTGGGACCTTTTGCATTTAAGGCAAATGTTCTGTGACTGAGCCATGGTCTTTCCATCCTCCGGCCCTCACACAATCCAAACACAGGTCATTTGCATTCAAGTGTACATGCACCCTTCCATCCCTGCCCTGCCCCATTTGATCTCAGCATTTTAGTCTCCTGTAAGACTGCATTTGGCGCTCCAAGTCAAAAAACCAGTTTAGATGCCGACTGCCATTTTCATCCTGCAAATAAACCAATCTTTTCCTATGTTTAGGTCCAAAATTAGGATGTGGTGATTACTGCATAACATCTCATAAAAAATTAAAACAAATAATGGCACAGTGCAATTGGCCCCCATGTCTTAGAATAATAGAATTGTAGAGCTGGAAAATGGGTCATCTAGTCCAACGCCCTGCAAAGCACCAGGTTCCACATAATAGATGCCAAATGTCACACCTTCAGGGTATCACATGTAACTCATGAATTCAAGTAACCCGTGACATGTACAGTAGCAGTCAGTATGGAAGAGTGGCTGTACTTACTTGATTTCCATCACTGGTGTCACTACACCTGACCAGGAGGGATAAGTGGTGGGGTGGTTGGTATGGTGCTAATGTGCAGGTGGAGTCAACCCTGCAGGTGTATTTGTACTGTTTCACCCTCCCAGCCAATATGCCCCTTCCCCTCTCCCTCCTGGAAATGTGCAGAGATGCCAGTGATAGGAGGTCAGGTGAGCACTGCCTTGACTTCTTAAGAGAGGTTGGTGCTCAAATTCCACAATTATCTAATAAATGTTGACTTGCATGGTTTCAGATCTCCCCTCTTTCTTTTGTTGCCTTTGATCTCTTGGTGCTGCAATCCTCTGATGTTTCATTGTTAAATTCTAAAACTGTTAAAATGCAGTTGTACCACTGCCCACCTTGCACCATCCATCATCAATACATGTAGATAGTGACACGGCTGCTTGGGATAGAAGAAAAATCCTTATTTGGGCACCTGGTGCACAAGCAAGATACATTTCTGATGCATGTAACACTGGCTTCTTGAAAACCATGGTTTGCAAAGTGGGTGTTGGATAAGGAACTGGTTACTCATTCATCCTCACTTTCCAAGTCCACCCTAGCCATAGTTTATCATTTACAGCTGCATTTGATGGCAACCAAGTTCACATTGCAGACCACAATACTATACATCTGAGAGTAAGTCCCACATACATCAGGATTACTTCTGAGCATACATGTATAGGATTCCACTTCTAATCAGGATTTGAACTGAGTTTGCAAACCCTGGTTAAGAGCTTGATGTGGTTAGTGCTAGTGCAGACAAGATGCTAAGAACCATGAATGAGGCCAATAATGGGTGGGGGGAGAAGTGAGTAGGTGTCAGAAAGTTCAAAGGGTGAAGAAGCAGACATCCCCAAGACTCCAGATATGCAAACAGGAAATGCCTGAACTTGATCATACCCCCAAATTGTAATGTAATCATAGAATTCACATAGAATTTGATGTGTTTCAGCAGTTCTCAACCTGTGGGTCCCCAGATGTTGTTGGACTACAACTCCCATCATACCTGAGCTCTGGCCTTGCTTGCTAGGGATGATGGGAGTTGTAGTTCATCAACATCTGGGGACCCACAGGTTGGCAGGGAGAGAGAAAGAAAGAAAGCCATTATCTTGGAGAAGCCTAACACTAAAGCAGGAGTGACTAATTTTGGGGGGGCCCAATGTCAAGAGTTGCAAAAGTGGATGGTTAAAAAAAAAAGATTTGAAGGGGATCACAAGACGCTTTTGGCATTTACTTACAGATGGAAGTGGTCAGTAAAAACATGTATTGTTATTTTTAAAGTAAGAGATTTTTAATTTAAAAATGACAAATGGGGGGAAGGCTATGGGGGAGCTACAAAAAACCCTTAAGAGCATAAATATGACTTGCAGGTCACAGGTTAGCCACCCCAGTGCTAACGAGTGCAGACACACATGCTCCATGGTAATGATACCTTGACATATGCAACAATTTTCAGAGAGATCGTTGCCAGGTAGAGAGAGTTCATTGCAAAATCCATCAGGTTCCACCAGTCGTGAACATACTCATTGAAGCCTCCGTCCCACATTTCTTTGATTTCGCCCCAGATAAAACCTAAGGAAAGAGAGTTCATTTCCATGAGACACATTCACTGACCACCAAAGCAGAGTAAACAGGACCTTATGAAAACACTATTTAAAAACAGTGGCTCAGAAGCAAGATTCGGCGATCCCCTCTTGCCACTCCTTTGTTTCTGAAAAAACATAATGATGCTGCTTTTAAGTAGTCTGCTCTGACAGGATGTGAAATATGGCTTGATGTGGAAGGACTAGTACAAGCATAAGTAGCTGAGCTGCCGCTTCAAATGGAAAAGGCTTAAAAGCCCCTGGAAGAAGCGTCCATTTAACCGTTTTTATATTAAGATGGAAGTGCAGTAAGAGCAGTTTGCTTTGAGAAAATTCAGTTTAACTTTGAAAAAGGCTATTTGGAGGTGGGGGGGAGGTATCTCTTTCCTTTTTTATTAGAGACAGTCTCTTTCTTAAGTTGTTAGAGACTGTTCATGCCACCCCTCTTGACCCAAGCATAATAGTGGCTTTTGATTTCCCCATTTTGGCATTCAGGCTGCACACTGGAGACGTGACAGTGGACCATGCTGAAGCGAGCCTTTGGTGCTCGGTTCCTGCAACTGAGTCATTGTCCCTTCTCTTGGTAAAACCTCTGCCAAGCTAAGACCTTAAGGAGTTTCTGCCAATTAAAGAGGGACAGTGGACGGTGAGATGGGCCAGTTCAGTGAGCCAGCTCTGTGTAACGTAGCTTTACACACCATCCATATCTGTGTGTCCATTTATATCCCTTTTCAGCCCCATCAAATTCCATGCAGAGTCAATGCAAAGAGGGAGACTGGGACTACTCATCAGCCTCCCTGACTTTCATGCGCTAATTTTTGTGTGTGCAAATTATTATATAGCTCCGTAGTAGAGCGTCTGCTTTGCATGCAGGAGGTCCATGGTTCAATTCCTGGTATCTCCGGGAAGGACTGGGAATGTCCCTGGCCTGGATAGACCAAATAGGCAGCCTCCTGTGTTCCTAAATAGAGTGTCTGCTCACCCTCCAAACATTGATTCTGCTTAGAATTTGAAGACCCAAAAAGGGGATGATATGATGCGCCACTACCAGTTTATTGTTCTTTATCCTATCACTACAGGCCTGAATATGCATTCATTGAGCTTTATCAAAATATAATATCAATTCTATCTACATTCGCCCAGCAAGAGAAAAAAAAAAAAGAACAAGACAAGCAAATGAAACGAAAAGAAAAGGCACCCGGCCATGTTGGACCCTTCCATTTCCTTATGGTCACTAAACAACAGGGAAAGAGGGAGTTGAATCAATGAGAGGCATCCATTGCACTTGTTCCATTTGTGCAATGATTTTTGCTTGCCCTGTGAAACTTTGCGTGCTCTCCTCCCTCTGTGCATCCCTTGCCCTCTACGGATCTGCTCCAGAGGGTTGGGGGAGCCCCCCAGAACAGACCCGAGGAGCATGTGGCAGGGCAGAGGGAGGTGGGAAGGTTCATTGTACAAATGTAGATCCTTGTACTAATGAAACTTCTTTGGATGCATCCTGGCCTCATGAAAACTTAACAAAATCTTATCTTTCAGTTTTTTGAACTGTGATTTCAGTATCATCATCTTGCTGAGACTGGTTAAGGAATGTTTTATTTTTCTACCAAAATCATCTTCTTCTTCTTCTTCTTCTTCTTCTTTTTCTTTTGCCTGTTCAAACAAATCAGTGGAGTGGATTCTGATGAAGAACCCCATATGTTACATTCACTGCGAGTAATCATTGTTAGAATTGTTACTATAGTTACTGCCATGCCGTCTGCATGGAACGTGACTGTTCTTTCCGTTTGTCTCCCTCCTTTTTTAGAAGGAGGCATTTCATATTTTCTCCCCCTCCCCCCTTTTAAAGAAGGAAATACTCTTTTTTTTGCTATGAAACAATGCCTTCCCTCCGCAATTTAACCAAGACCCCCACTATATCTTTCTTTTTGGAGACAAACACAACCTGTTAAAGCAAGATTCAGGTAGGCAGCCGTGTTGGTCTGACACAGTCGAAATAAATTAAAAAATTAAAAAAATGTCGAGTAGCACCTTAGAGACCAACTAAGTTTATTCTGGGTATAAGCTTTTGTGTGCATGAACAAACCTAGTTGGTCTCTAAGGTGCTTTGTTGTTGTTGTTTAGTCGTTTAGTCGTGTCCGACTCTTTGTGACCCCATGGACCAGAGCATGCCAGGCACTCCGGTCTTCCACTGCCTCCCGCAGTTTGGTCAGACTCATGCTGGTAGCTTCGAGAACACTGTCCAAGCATCTCATCCTCTGTTGTCCCCTTCTCCTTGTGCCCTCCATCTTTCCCAACATCAGGGTCTTTTCTAGGGAGTCTTCTCTTCTCATGAGGTGACCAAAGTATTGGAGTCTCAGCTTCAGGATCTGTCCTTCCAGGGAGCACTCAGGGCTGATTTCCTTAAGAATGGATAGGTTTGATCTTCTTGCAGTCCATGGGACTCTCAAGAGTCTCCTCCAGGACCATAATTCAAAAGCATCCATTCTTCGACGATCAGCCTTCTTTATCGTCCAGCTCGCACTTCCATATATCACTACTGGGAAAACCATAGCTTTAACTATACAGACTTTTGTTGGCAAGGTGATGTCTCTGCTTTTTAAGATGCTGTCTAGGTTTGTCATTGCTTTTCTCCCAAGAAGCAGGTGTCTTTTAATTTCGTGACTGCTGTCACCAACTGCAGTGATCATGGAACCCTAGGAAGTAAAATCTCTCACTGCCTCCATTTCTTCCCCTTTTATTTGCCAGGAGGTGATGGGCCCAGTGGCCATGATCTAAGGTGCTACTCGACAATTTTTTAATTTATTTCGACTGTTAAAGACAAGATTGAAACAGTATGAAGACACCTGAAACAAAAGAGGCACCATCATTTTATTTACAACCAATTCATCCTTTGCTTGTTTGTTCCCCTGTAATCCCTTTTGTTTCCGCAGAGGTGTTTTGCACAATTTAAACTCAAAGGCAGAGACAGAGAGAGGGGCATTAAGAAATACTACCTAGTTAGGAGCCTGCTTGCAGGCATGTGCTGTGAGCACGTTCTTTTACGCAATGACTAGTTCCCGCTGTTCTGGTGTTTCAACTCAGATAATCACTCTCAGCTTCGTTTTTAGAAGCTGTGCAGCTGAGCTGTAAGAATACAATGCAATGATTTGTCTTTTTTTTCTTTTTAAAATCAACCTGTCTTTTTATTCATAATTTCAGCTTGCCTGTAGGCAGATGCGGACCTAGGCTCCCTTGCACCCTTGACAAGGAGATGTATCGGTGCCTCCAAAACTGGGAGAGACCACGGACAAGAAACTAAAGGAGTTTACTTTTTGTTGCCATTCACATTATGACAATGACTCCCTCTGCTCCTCCCCTCCTCTTCCTCTTCCATCAGTCCATCAGCTTCTCTCTGCTCGGTCCTTTCCTTCTGCTTCCTTCCACCCTCCCTTCCTCCTGCTCTCTCTGTCTTTCTTTGCTCTAAGTCCTAAAGGGCACTCCGCTCACACTTCTAATATTGCCACTGGCCCACTGAGGGGCCCGCAGGACTGCTGCAAAGTCCCATAACAGCAACTGGATTTCTCTGCCGAGGCACCCAGAGGAGCCTGTGAACCTTGTCCAGCTGCCCAGAGCAGCATAGGAGTGGCCCAGGGAGTGCATGGATGGGAAGGTTCCTGGCCACTCCAATCCAGAGTGGAAAGACAGGATTTTTGTGCCCCACTGGGCCTGCACCCTTGATGGGGGCCAACCTAAATAACCCGTAGGTCTGCCCCTGCCTCTAGGTCCCATGAGATCTATGTGAGATTAATTGCAGTTGGGAGAATTAACCTTTCAGGGATATTTGTGTGTGTGGATGAGGCTTTGACACAGAGAGATGTTCTCCCATTCAGAGTGAAGTTTTGTTTTCACTCTGAACTGGCTTTGTAGTGCCATCACATATTTGATTGGCTGCATCACTAAATCTGAGTGATGATGTGATGCTTTTACTCTGCATAGCAGACAACATCAGAGTAGATCCACTGAAATTGATAACTTAGATACATTACTTTCAGTGGGTCTACTCTGTATACAACTTAGCTGGAATGCATTGAACTAGATGACTCTTAGAAGGACTCCAAGGGTCATCTAGTCCAGGGATGTCTAGCAGGTCGATCACAATCTACTGGTAGATCCCCAGGAGGTTTTGGTAGATCATGGTTGATTGTTAGGTCCCTTTCCTTAGCGCTGGTAAAAAAAGAATCCAGCCCTGCCCCCTCATCCCGCCCTCCATTGTTGCACGATCTGCAGAATGGAAGACGGAGTTTACTCAGTGAGGCTCTTTGTTTCCCCAGCAATCTGTTGATGAGTGGCTGTTCCCCTTTCTCCCTTGAGCTTAGGCTTGAATCCTCAAAAATTGGGGCTTTCCTGCCTAAAAAAAGTTCAACAACTTTGACCTGAACCCCCCAAAAGGGGGTAGATCACTGCCAGTTTTTAATTCTGTTAGTAGATCACAGTCTCTTGGGAGTTGGCCACCCCTGGTCTAGTTCAGCCCCCTGCAATGCATGATTTACAGCCAAAGTATCCCAGACAGATGGTCATCCAACATCTGTTTTAAAACCTGCAAGGAAGAAAATCCTAGCAGCTTCAGAAGCAGTCCATTCCATGGTTGAACAGCTCTTAACATTAGAAAGTTCTTCCTAATGTTTAATCCAAATCTACTATTTTGTAATCTGAATCCATTGGCTCAGGTCCTACCCTCTGGAGCTGCGTAAAACAAACTTGCTTCATCTTCCATGTGGCAGCACTTTAGCTTGTTGAAGATGCCTATCATATCACCTCTCTCCATACCCAACTACCTTAACTGTTCATCAAAGGGCTTGGGTTTCAGACTCTTCTACCTCATAAGCCAGTTCTGCCCTACTGGTAAGGACCAGGTTCAAGATAGTTGTTCCCCTTGTATCTTCCCGTAAAGCTGATCAGGCAACCAACTTACACTTGCATCATCTGTGCTTTCGTACATGCTCAGGCGAGAAAACAAACATGGCACAGGTGCTGCAGGTCACTGAAGCAGCTCCCTCACTGTTCATGCCTCTTGTTCATGCCTCTTGCACCATGATGCAAACCTTGGGGTCTCCCGTCTCCAACTCCGCTACTAAATGCCCTTGCAAACACCCCTGTTTACTAGTCCTGCCCACAAGCTCCTGATAGCCTGACTCTTAATCACAGGCAGGTTCTTTCATAGCAAAAGTAGAGACTCAGAGGCATTCTTAACTTATTTTTGCAGCCATGGTACGGCTAGGCATGTTCCTGTCATAACAGACTATGGCTTATAGTGACATCAAATTGCAGCCACAATCTACAGTACATTTTCTTCACTGATGTAGTTTAGTGTAGCAGCAAGGAGACTGAATCTGTCAAAATGTCTAGCGACCCTCTGTGCTTCCTGCGTAAGGGTTTGTGAAGTGCATGAAATAAGCTGGAAATCTATATGTGGCTGGCTGTTATGTCCACCAAATAAAAGTGCCGCTGCTGGAACATTCTAATAATGCTGGGAGAGCATTCTTTCTTAGGCTGAAAGCTTGCTAATCATCCATGATGCTAATAGTCCAGGAGCTAATGACTGGATATGTTTTCCTCATAGCTTGAGTTCTCCTATATGCCCACAGCTGCTTTGAGGTCAGGGCAGCTTAACCTGAAAGAGGCGAAGAAATGTGTGTGTTTATGGAAGCATGCTTATTTGCCAGGCTCATCCTAATTAAGCTAATCCCCTTATATAGAACAGCAGGACAAAAAGAGACAATGTCACCATCTAGCACTTCATACCTGAGAAAGCTTAGCTTTTCACTCTTAACATTTGACTAGTGCTGCATACAGGTTGAAGTGGACATTAAAAAAATCATTCGAAGGAAAGGAAAAACAAAAAAGCCCACTTTGCCCACATGAATCATCCAGCTCACCCAGTAAAATGTTTTTGAGAGCTTTAGTTAAAACAACATCCATTATCGTTCCATTATTTGACCTTTGCAAGAATTATTATGATGAGTTATTTTAAGTGAGTGTGATGATCTCCATCCATCTGCAGAGGGGCTGTTTACAAAGGATGCACCTGTAGGAAAAAATCTCCTACAGGGAAAGCTTGAGACAAAGGGGAGTAAATTTCCCCCTACAGTCTGCTTGCAGGCTTCTCTTAGGCATCTGGATGGGTGCTGTGAGAGCAGAATGCCACTGTGCCAATCCAGCATGCCTCTCATGTTCTTGGCAGCTGGTTTTCTAGGTGCAGCCCTTGGAAACAGCACCTGTGCAAATGTATCAACCGTATTTTACCGCATACTGGTTGCCACCTTGTAATAGTACTACACCCCTTTTTCAGATCCTAAAATCGGTCCCAGGGCATTTCCCACATAATAGTCACAGGGGAAATTGTGAGGCGAGATGGGGATCAGCATGGGGGCTCCTGAGGTGGTGAAGTTGGGAGTCTGGGTCCTGAGCGGAGGTACAGTATCTGGAGGAGGCAAGGCAAAGCCAATCCCGGGCTGATGCTGCCCATTGCCGCCAACTTGTGACGCATGGAGTTGAGAGGCAAGGAGGCAGCTTGGCTGTGGGGCTGACTGGCAGAAACTTTCCAGAGATGCTACTCATTACCCACTGTTATTAGCTGTGAGGGAATGGACCAGCGACCTTTTGAATGTGAAACATGTGCTCTGTCACAGTGCTTCCCCAAGGTGTGACAGTGCAGAGTGTGCCTCACAAACTGTACTGTACACCATTTCACTGCTGCCCCTATAAATATTTTAACTCACTTGTACCACCTGGCTAACCCTAATCAGAAGCACAGACTTAAGACAAATAAGGAAAAGAAAAGGAAAAAATATATACCTATCTTCTTCCCTCAGCCCCATCCCAAACTGGTAGCAAAAACAGGGGGGAAAGTCTAAATCCAGTAGACTATTTGACCATTTTTCACCCGCAGAAGAAACAACAGCTACTGATTTGGAAATTAAGGTGCTACACCTATTTGCATGGAAACAGCACCCCAAACCAAATTAATCTGCATGCAAATCCCATCAACCCTCACATGCTTTTGCATTCAGTGGTTTACCTAGAACCCAGGGGAGGATCATCCATTCAACGATGGTTGGAGGAGGTCCCTGCATGTGGAGGTCAGTCCTGACAATGTGCTGCGATGCCAGTAGGAGCATGAAGAGAAAGGTAAGGTAGGAGCCAGTGTGGCAGATAAACTTTATAAATGGCTTTTTGATGAACAGTCCCAGCCTGCTCTTAGGGGCAATCAGGTAGGCCACAGAAAGCACGGGAAACAGCAGTCCAATGGTGATGCATGTCAAGAGCTTGACCACCCAATGCTTTCGCCGCCATCCGGGAAAGCCATCATACCAAAGCGTCGCTAGCAGCTGCTGGCAGTTGGGCTGGGCAACAAACTGGAGAGAAAGAAAGAGGAGAGAGAAAGGGAGAATCTGAGAGAAACATTGCAAAGAGGGAAAGCAAGGGATAAGCACAAGAATGAAAGAAGAGATTTTCTGGATGATGAGCACAAGAGCACTCTCCCCTCATGTGGTTTCCAGCAACTGGTGCTCAGAAGCATTGCTTCCTCCAACTGTGGCAGCAGAGGATAGCCATTGTGGGTAGTAGCCATTGATAGCACTCTCCTTCATGTGTTGGATGTGTTTACAACACAGATGCCCATGTAGGCAGAGACTCCAGCCTGCATTGTTTTCTCTCCCCACTGCCCTTTTCCAGTATGGATGGCATGATGACCTACTGAGTGGCTGCTCAGTCTGTTGTCCAAGTGCTAATTACAGATGGGCAGCTTCAGGGGTTTGGGTTTCCCTTCTTAGAGTTCTTTCCTGGAACCAAAGAGGCCTTTCCCAATATAGGACTGAGCTTGACAGCTCTTGAAATAGAGGACGGTACTCAGTAAAGCAGGACACAAGGCCACCTAGATTGTGTCACCTGCAACAGCAGATGGATGTGACTCTTCTACAATTCCTCTCCCTGCATCTGTTCTCAGTGAAATGATTTCATTTTACAGACTTGGTTCTGCTACTAAAACTTAAGGGGGTTCATATTTCAAGGAGGAAATCCTTTTAAGATTTTGCTTCCTTTTCTACTTTGTGCTAACCCAGAGAAAGAGCCATTAGAAAAAACACCGAACCAAACCATAGCTACTTAAACTTTTAATCAAACTTTTATTTCGGTCTTAGTGAGAAAATGTACCAAAAGGTGCCATGAGCAGCAGTGATAATGCCCCACCCCCAAGAACAGCAGTAGTCACTAAATGTGCACATCACAGCAGAAAAGCAATTGGGTTGCTCTCTAGTCATTAAATGACATCCTCCATTGACTTAAGTTGCATGATTCTGGGCCGTCACTGGCAATAGGCTTTCATTTAAATATCATGACACATTGTTTTTAAACCAAAGGGCATAATAATAAAGAAAAAAGAGTGCATGAAATCACCATAAAATGAAAGCCAGCACAAAGGCAACCTAAGCAGGGTTATTTCAACCTTATGAGAAGCTTTTCCAGTTTTGCGTTTTCTACTAAAGAATCTGAGAGTCATTGACACAGTGCCTGGGGGTGGGGGCTGACCTAGAGCGGGCCCCTAGGAGGGGGCTTTTATATTCCTCCATACTCGGCTCATAGACTGCTGGGATAGCTCAGTTGGTAAAGCATAACTCAAGGGTTGTGGGTTTGAGCCTCATGTTGGGCAAATGATTCCTGCATTGCAGGGGGTTGAACTAGATAACCCACATGGTCCCTTCCAACTCCACAATTCTATGATCTTATGTGGGGCTCTGAGCAAGCTTCTGCCCTCTCATGTGGCTGGCTGAACATGAGCATGTGCAGATTGTTTCCTCTGAGCACTAGGGGAAGGGTTGCAGCTCAGTGGTAGAACATCTGCTTTGCATGTAAAAGCTCCCAAGTCCAATCCCTGGCATTTCCAGGTAGGACTGACAGAGACCCCAGCCTGAAACCCTGGAGAATGGCTGCCAGTCAGAATAAGCAGTACTGAGCTAGATGGACCAATGGTCTGACTCAGTACAAGGCAGCTTCCTGTGTTTCTCTATCTGAAGAAGGACCACAGCTAAGTGGTCCTTGCATGCAGATGGTCCCAGGTTCAGTCCCCAGCATGCCAAAGTAGAGCTGAATGTGTCCCATTTCAGAAACCTTGGAGAGCATGGAGAGTATACAATACTCTCCTTGGGTCTGACTAAGTCTGAGGCAGCTTGCTCTGTTCCACATCAAAACCTTTGGGTTATAGGGAAAGAGCTTTGGAGAGTTGGGGTGTGTTTTGCAAACAAACCTATGATCCCCCACACAGTTCTTTCTTGAAATAAGCCTTTGCATGTCATGTTAGTGATAAAACCTGGCGCTGCCCCAGAGCCACAGGCCTGAGAATACTATGGCATCACCCCACTACCCTGCTTCTTCTCTTGTGATCATGTGCTGCTGATGCTTTTGGTGTCATTCCCGACACTGTCAGTTCCGAACATGATTTCCATACTGTTCTATAATTTTTCCTCATTTGCCCTGGAAAAGGAAGAATGACTGCAAACATCACATCTATTATTCTCCACATGAATTTGCCATATGGGTCAGGCTTCACTATAAGCTGAATGTTTTGCGCAGAGGAAATAAGGAGGACATAGCGTAAGCACTAAAAAATGCTGAGCATACTTCATTTTATATTTCCTCCATCAATCATGCTTTGGGCAAACTGCATTCTGTTATAGCCACAGTTACATTTGCATCCCTAGCCCTTTCTTCTTTTTCTTTTAAGCGACAATGAAATTATGAAGCATTAATTATACATGTTCAATAATCAGCAGTGAGGAGATGATGTACTTTTGCCCTGTATCAAAGCAGCTACCAGCACCATCTTTTCTTTATTATCAGGCAGAGTTAGAAGGCTAGGCAAATCTGTTAAGCCATGACATTTTGGGCAAAAAATTATAGGGAAACTTAGCTCCCTCCACAACACTTTTCTTACGCTTGCAATTTCAAGAACCAAGATCAAGGAAAATATATATTAAAGTGTATAATCCAGTAATAGTTTTGTATTGTTTGTCTGTATCTCTCTGTCTTTCCATCTTTCCATCTTTTTAATTTTCCCGAAAAAACACTTTACAGCAAGGAAAGAAAAACATCAAGGATAAGGAAAATAATATTTCCCTGTCCATCACAATAGTTTAACTGAATGTAATTTAGGGTAGAAATCATCAATTTTGGTACCCCAGAAATTCCTAAACCCCTTTTTCTCAAATGAAAAACAGAAAACCACCAGCCTTAGGCTATGATCCATCCTTCTGCAGATGCAATGACCATACATGGAAGGATCACCATAGGGCTCATTAGAAAGCTGGTCCCCTCCTTGACATATGCTTGTAGGTGCATACAAAAAGAGGTTCATTATAGGGATTGTGAGATCTGTGTGTATGCCTTTGCGGTTATGCAAATCTGAACTCAGAATCCAAGTGTTTAGGACTGGGTAGACTCCATGACTCCTGGTCATTGGCCATGTTGGCTACAGTGCATGGAAATTGTTGAGCAAAACTTATGGCGGGCACTCACTTGGGTAAGACTAGTCTAGTAGGTGGCTTTGTACTACCCCACTGCAAGTAATGTGTGAATATTCATGATTTTAAAAGTCACGCTTAAGAGTCATGGTTTCTCCTGCTTGCTGTTGCAATTAGTTTTCCTCCCACGTGTTCCTTCAGGGTAACTTCAGAACACCACACAGCCTATCATATTTGGCCATGTGGTGACATCACTTTGATAAAATTGAGAGCAACTGAGAGTGAGGGAATGTTTATGAATAAGTGAACATTCTCTGTGAAAGAAGGCTGAAAAATCACGAAAGGGGGGAGGCATTTTCTGGTGCTGCTGAAGATCTTTGCAAACACAGGTGCCTTGGCACAGACCTTGTAATTGCTTATCATTTGGCAGATGGTGACACTTCTCAGGGTCTTACTTCCCTGATTTATAAACTATGAAAACACAATGGGTGAAGCAGGCAAAGCCATGGTGGGTGACTGCAATGGAATCACTGGGTATAGGGAGGTTTAGAATTCAGTGCATTCTCAGATTCCTGATTGTTCTTCTACAGACGTGACTTTACCTGCCCCACACCTGACATTGTATTATATCATAGGTCAGTTAGGTAGGGCAGGGCAGGACAAATCAAGATGCCAGGAAGGCTGAATCTGGCCTACAGACTAGGGGTTTTCAATCTCTGATTGAGATCCATTTCTCTCTGGGTTCATGCCTAGATTGGGGGTAGGATGGGCCTTGGTTTCCCTGATGGATAGCCTTTGCTGGAGAGGGACATGGGGAGTTCAAAACTGTTACTCTTGCTCTCTCATCAGCTTTTGATGGTATCCTCCTGGACCACCTGTTGTGGGATGGGAGATTGAAGCACTGTGTTACAGTGCCTTCTCGCCTTCTTATGACTGGTTTCAGAGAGCAACCATGGGTGATTTTTATTACCCCTCCCCTTGGCAGTTATGCTGTGGGGTGCTGAAGGTAATCAACTTATCCACAATGCTGTTTAACATCTATATGAAGCCACTGGGAGTGGTCAGAGAATGGTACCCTCCGTATGTTGATGATGCCTTTTGAATTTGGGGGTTAAGGATTTTGTAGGAGGTATGCAGTTTAATTTAAAATTGATTTGCCTTTTTTCAGTGCAAAGATAAAGAAAGCAAAGAATTTAAAATGTAAACCATAAAGCACCATAGCCTGGAACGACAAAAGTTCAAAGATGCAGTGCAGGGAATAACAATAATGTATTAACTCATACAAAGCTTCCCATTACAAATAATAAAGCTATATAAAAATGAAAGTATTCTCCACCTCTGAGCTCCATCAATATTAAGAATAAAGGTTTTATAAAGTCTTAGATAAGTCAAATGTTTGCGCATACTGCTGGCACAGAGTGACTGTGTACCTCAATATTCATATAAGAAATATTCATATAAGAAATAAAACCATGCCATATAGAAAAACAACAACCAATGAGCCCCGCCCTTCAGATACTTTTAGTTTCTGAGATATCTTTTCAAGAAGGGCAATTAGGCAGACTCTTCAGTATGCTGGTGATATTGCTGGAATCTTGGAGCTAAACGTTTTATAGGTGGTATGCAGTATACTTTGGCAGATGGATATATGTTCTGCATAGCATATAGGATGGCAATTTCATAGAGGCATGGGATAATATTACATACTTTAGACTTGGGAAACGTCAGAGAGGGGGAAATGTGAGCAATGGTTTTATTAATTGAACTATTCAGGGGGACTATTGGATTATTACAAGATTGATTTAATTGCTTACATCTTTAAGTGCTTGCCGTCAGCGGCTCCCAGCTGGTTGCCCAGGAAAGTTTAAAGACAAGGAAAGGTTTATTACTGTCCTTTTTTATTTCAGACTTTACAGAGAGAGGCTGTAGAACCCAGCCTCTTGGATAATGGCATTGTCCCAAGTGAATCTCCACCCCACCCCACCCCCGTCTCTCCCACTTCCTCATTCCTCATTATCTCCTCTATGGGTGCTGCTACGTGCTGTCTTTGAGCTCTTTGCTCTCCTACTTTTGCGGCTCGTCGGGTTCTGGGAGATGGAGGGTCTGGAATGCTTTCTAATGACAACACTTCAGCCAGCTGCTGCTCTGGTTCTTCTTCCTCCTCTTCTATTATATTCCAACTTTCCCTCTCATCTGCCTCTGAGCTGTGATCTCCAGCAAACCTCTGTTGTAAATCTAAACTGTCTTCCTCTTCCTCCTCCCTGGAAGGGGCAGGATGGGCAAACGGTCTCCACCATTCCTCCTCTGCCCAGTCCCTGACAGCAAAGGAGAAGTCTGAATTGCAAAGTGAAACTAGAAGGGTTAGGAGAAGATAAAGGGTAGCGAAAGTTCCTGAGAGACTCCTGAGAGACCAGTTGCTGAGCTGAGCTGGGTAATGCTGACCAAATAATTAGATGCCAGAGCATGGCATAAGCATAGCTGTCAACTTTTCCCTTTTCTCACGAGGAATCCTATTCGGAATAAGGGAATTTCCCCTTTTAAAAAGGGAAACGTGGACAGCTATGGGCGTAAGACTTATTAGAGGAAAATCTGTGAGATCTCATTCACATTTCTGCTTGTCCCACCATTTTCCCCTGGAGAAAGCCACTCTTTACTAATGAATCGGAACAAACATCCATTGCGTTTTCCACAGATTGATGTTTGTTCTGAGTCAGCGGTAAAAAGTGGGTTTTCCTGGGAAAATCAGAGGGGACGGAGGCAAATGGAAAACCACTTGGACCCATGCTTTCCAGGCATGGGGTAAGTGAAGTATGAACAAGTCCTGAGAGTAGTAAGAACTGGGGTTGGTAATAATAAGGCAATCACAGAAATGAGGAAGTTTTGAATCTTGAATCCAGAGCCTGTAAAACTTTTGCTTATATGCAGCTTTTCTTAGTTGTGACCTAGGAATTGTGAATTTGGGTGAAGATATTGAGTGATTCTTTTAAATGGAAATCTGGCATGCCAGGCTATGAATAGTGGGAAGTGAAAATCAGGGGTATATAATCTGAAATGGCTCAAGGCCTCAATACCTTAAGGGCTGCCTCTCCCCATACAAACCGTCATGGACCCTGTGCTTGTCATCTGACGCCCTTCTCTGTGTCCCTCCTCCCAGAGTGGTTTGGAGGGTATCAACACGAGAACGGTTTTTTTTCTGTGGTGGCTCCCCAACTGTGGAATGCTCTCTCCAGAGAGGTTCACCTGGCACCTTCATTACATGTCTTTAGGCACCAGGCAAAAACATTCCTCTTTACTCAGGCCTTTGGCCATTAAATAATATATGGCCTGTTAAAGCTCTCTCCTCTCTCTCTCTCTCTCTCTCTCTCTCTCTCTCTCTGTGTGTGTGTGTGTGTGTTGTTATTACGATTGTTTTATTATTATACTGTCTGTAGTTATGCTTTTTATTATGTTTTTATTATTGGTGCTCTTTAAAACGTGCAACTGCATGCAAAAACCAGGCATATCAGAATAAATTCTTACTGAAATGCTATGAATTTTCACGAGGACTTTAAAAAAATCACAAACTGATGTGGAAATTTTTTATTGGGTTGTTTTTACTGTACATTGAATTGTCTTTGAAATGTTGCTTTGTATTACATTCTTTTATTGTGCAAGGCCCATGATATTATTTTAATTAGAGGCAGCATATACTTCTTTTAAAATGAAATAAAAAGTGATAAGCCTAAACCTTCATTATTCAAAATTTCCTCATTATCTGAAACTTATAACATTTCCTTCCATACACTCTTCTGGTAGTGAAATTGTGGATAATAAATGGTCCTTTCCTCTTATTCAAACTGTTCCAAGACAAGCCAAATGTTTTGTGTGCCCCTGAGGCCATCAGGATGCATTACATACATCAATTGTGAAAGTATTAATCTACCTTAGAGTCCTTCATGCCTCACAGTGTTTCGTAACGTGTGAAAATGGCTTCTCAGAGGAGGAAAGACTACAAAGAATAATGAAGACCATAAAGACTTCCCTGATTTCATAGCTTTAGAGCTAAGGCTGAGTACTGACCTAAAGCTTAAAACAAAAATATGTGGGATATATCCAGCCTCATTTTTCCAACATGCTTAACTCTAATTAATGCATGAAGGTGTTAAGACCATAGTGTAAGCTATCTTGTCAGGCTTACGTGGCTAACAAACCCTTGCTTTGGGAGGAAGGGTTACTAAAGCCTTTTTCCACAATGTGAACCAACCAGTATGGATGTCTGGACTGGTTTCTCAAAGAACCAGACTGCATGGCTTTAGCAAGACATCTTTGTGTTTTTATACACATAATTTAGAAGCTCTTACCATTTTTGAAAGTAAGTTGTACTGCCTTTCTTTTCTTGGTGCTGTATGGAAAAGCACATGAATCTGACATTTGAAGAGTTTGTAAGTAAACCATTTTTAACCTACCAAAAGTGTGGTCTCTTTCTTTGCTAAGGAAAGTGGGGAACTTTGGAAAGAACCTAGAAGAGGATATTTTAAATGTGTAATAACCTATATTTCCACACTTTACTTTGTCGCATGTTTTGTGATTTTAAATTTCTTAAGGTACTCTATCTCACCAAAGAGTGCCTGCTCCAAAAATTTGGATCTAGGCATCCAGGGAATTCTCCTTTTATTCTTTAACCAAATTACAAAAATAAAAATAAAAAATTAAAAATATCAACAAAATGAGCACTCCTGAAGATGACAGTTGAAAGCATTGCTCAAAGAAGCACGAGTGCTATTGAAAACTCTGCACAACCCATTTGCTTGCTATTTAAATGAGATGAAGGCTAACATCATTGAATACTTCTGCCCCAATACCTTGTTGTTTCCTGTAATATTTTCTCAAAACACTGTCTTCTTGGAACTGACTCACAAATCACAGCAGGCAGCCTCTTATGCATTAGCCTTCCAACAGGAAAGAGAGGCTGACCCAATCTGAATTTGAACAACATGTTCTACTAATCCATGTGCTCCAATTGTTCCTATATACCAAGGAAGTGGCCCTTATTTTCTTGTACCTTGAAAATGATGCTTTGGGGTGCATGCACATGTATGTGTTAACATGCACAGGGATGAACTAGAGTCGATAAGGTAGTGTAGCTCAGAGGAAGAGAATATGCTTTGTAGGCAAGTCACCTCCAGTTAAAAGGATAAGGGAGCAGGTGATGGCAAAGACCTGTACCTGAGACTCTGGAAAACTGCTGTCAGAGTGGACAGTAATGGACTTGATGGACATATATTCGGTTACAGTAGAATTCTGCTTCTGATTCCACCCCTTCCCCCCGCTCTCCACATACTGCTTCTCCCAGTTTCAGGGTGGAGCATGATGGACAGGGAGAGTGGCAGGAAGACTGCATGGTAAAATTGCTATCAGCCAAGTGGCAAAATCCCAGGTTGCATTCAATTATACTTGAATTATACTCAATTATACTTATGTGGCGCTGTTGTCTAAACCACAGAGCCTAGGGCTTGCCTATCAGAAGGTCAGCGGTTCGAATCCCAGCGCCGGAGTGGGCTACCGTTGCTCCGTCCCTGCTCCTGCCGACCTAGCAGTTGAAGTAGATAAATAGGTACCACTCCGGTGGGAAGGTAAACGGTGTTTCCGTGCACTGCTCTGGTTTCACCAGAAGCGGCTTAGTCATGCTGGCCACATGACCTGGAAGCTGTTTGCCGGCTCTCTCAGCCAGTAAAGCAAGATGAGCACTGCAATCTCAGAGTTGTCCGCGACTGGACCTAACTGTCAGGGGTCCCTTTATCTATACTTAGGAGTAGACCCAGTGAAATTGATGTCCCTAAGTTAGCCATGTCCATTAATTTCATGAGTCTAATCCGAGTATGGTTGTTGTTGGATACAACCTCATGGCACCTGATCCTGAGATTCAGTCCTTCCCCGGAGAACCTGAGAAAAAAGCTGAATCCTGAAGATGACGTGATAGGATTCTGCCTTCCCCCAACCTGGTGCCCTTGAGATGCTGTAGAAATAGCCCTGCCACTTCAGAGCAAAGGACCATGTCTTCCAGCATCATGTCTAGCATTGTAACCAGCTATCTCTACAAAGCCAACAAGCTGGACAAGAAGATGATAGTCTTTCCTGTGTCTGCTGCTTAAAAAATGTTATTCAGAGGTATATTACTCCTGGGCATGGAGGTTGCATCTAGTCTTATGTTACAATTGCAACAGTTTTGTAATACAGTGGTACCTCGGGTGACAGATGCTTCAGGTTACAGATGTTTAGGTTACAGACTCCGCTAACCCAGAAATAGTACCTCGGGTTAAGAACTTTGTTTCAGGATGAGAACAGAAATTGCGCAGCGGCAGCAGGAGGCCCCATTAGCTAAAGTGGTGCTTCAGGTTAAGAACAGTTTCAGGTTAAGAACGAACCTCCAGAACGAATTAAGTTCTTAACCAGAGGTACCACTGTAACCTCAACTTGGTCCATTGTATAATCACACATTCTCTCCCTCCTTTTTTCAATTTTTAAAGCAAATTGCTTCAAAAGCCAGTGCAGTATAGGCTATTGGCAAGTAAATGAATCTTATCTTGATAGGGTTGGGAAGGTTCCACCATCAATGAATATCTTCAGCCAAATATGGGAATTTGCAGGCCCTAAAATTTCTACAGTTGTGATTGCATTTAAATGTCCTTAATTTATTACCAATATCTATCTATTTCATGCTGGTTCATCTTAGGAGGAAAGAGAAAAGTGTAGATGAATACTAGAGATGGGGAAGAAATTTGATTCAGTTCGCATTTAAAGGCAAATCTTATTTTTACTTCCTGTAACAATATGCAAACCAAAATGCACCCGTCCTTTGAAATCTGGAACTTTTCTGAATTTTGCAGTGCTGTTCTCCAGACAAGTAATGTGTATAAAGATGCATATGCTGCAGTAAAGTATGCATAGAAATGCACATGTCACATGAACTAGCTTAGGAAGTGCATTGTGTTAGGGGAATTGCTTTGCAAAAATGTGTATACCAGGCAAAATTACACACAAAAATTGAGAAACTAGGGTAAAATTGTATTAAAATGCTGATGCATTTTCATGAGGATTTTTTTTAAAAAGAATTGTAAACTGTTGTGAAAATGTGGGGAACGGAGGGTAGGACTGGAGAAAAAAGGGAGCTCAGAGAAAGCCAAACTGACAGATTCACCCATCCCTAGCAGAGACAGGGGTGCTTCTCAGGTCCAGGGCCCTGTGGCCCATGAGGCCCCCAAACCACCACTCAAATGGGACAGATGATGAGGCCAGCAGCTGGGCTGCATGTTGAGTCCCACTGGAAGCTGGCCTATTCCTATCTCTAAAAACATTGTATAGTCAGGGAATAAGCAGCTGGGCACATGCCAGGTTACAGATGCTCATTTTATTATCTTATTCCACAACAAAATGGTCTGATTCCCAAGTAATTGTGCTTAGCATCAGGGCAACAGAAGCAAACAAACCCAAGGTAGTCATGGTTTTGCAAGGATTAAAACGAGTTTAAAAAAATGTGAAACTGTCCAAGTTCGGTCTATTATTTTTAATTTAAAGATTCTGGGGGTTTTTTCGTTTAATGTTTGCCTCTAACAGCAGGAATGTAGTAAAAGTTGTAGCCCATGCCATGGAGGTGGGCAGTGGGGAGGAAAAGAAGACTGTGTGCTTCACAACTAAAGCAATACAGTGGTACCTCGGGTTACATACGCTTCAGGTTACATACGCTTCAGGTTACAGACTCTGCTAACCCAGAAATAGTACCTCGTGTTAAGAACTTTGCTTCAGGATGAGAACAGAAATCGTGCTCCGGAGGTGCGGCAGCAGCAGGAGGCCCCATTAGCTAAAGTGGTGCTTCAGGTTAAGAACAGTTTCAGGTTAAGAACGGACCTCCGGAATGAATTAAGTACTTAACCTGAGGTACCACTGTATGCGTTTGTAAGGCATATGCACACACAACTGAGGTTGGAGAGGATCACATTATTATCTCCCAACCTGCAGACTGAAATAATGTGGGAATAATGTGGTCACAGGGCCACACAAGCTTGCCCCACCCCCTGTTTCAGAATAGTCCTGGTCAATGCATATAGTGCAATGACCCAGTAGACTTGAGGTGGTAGATGGAGGATTTTGGATTACAAGCAGAAAACTCCAGTCCTGATGCAAAGACAAAAGAGTTTCCAGCCCAATCCCCTTTTCCAACAGTTGTTCTACCATCTTGTCCTACTTTATAGGAACAACATAAGAACATATGGAGATGCCTTATTCTGAGTCAGATTATTGGTTCATCTACCTCATATTACCTACACTGACTGGCAGTGGCTCTTTGTCAGGAGCTGGAGTCAGGCATAGGTGAGAAATTAAACAATAAAGCACCTGATGTCAAGTGAAGTTAACTCTATATTCAAAGAAACAAAACAGCTCAGTTCTAGTGGTCACAGTGACCCTTCCCAGCAAGTATTGCCCCAATGAAGCAGCTGCAAGGACAGAGGGTCACTGCCTTCCCACTGCCCTCTAAGATTCCTCCCCTGGGTCCAGCAACCAGAGACTCCTTTGTCTTGTCTCTCTTGGCTCAGCACTCTTCATTCCTCTATGTAAACTGGAGGAAGGGGAGCTGGTCACAGCAGGGAAGACTCCCTGGATTCTTCAGCAACCTGCCTGCAGACTGCCTCTTGACCCCCGCCTCCTGCTTCTGCTTCTGGGACCACTCTGCCACAGTCCCTTCCTGCTTACCAGACCTTGTTACCTCTTCAGCTTCTGACACCTCCTCCTCCCAGTCTGCTCCCTCTTCTCCTTCTGACAACTCATCGTCATCCTACCATCACTCTGAGCCTTCTTCCCCTGGGGGTTTCTTGGGGGTTTCCTCCTCTGCATCCAGCCAGTCCATGCCACTCTCCATGGTTATGGGCACGGGGCATTTTCACTCCTACCTGGAGCTGTTGGGGATTTAACCTGGGCTTTTTGTATGCAGCGTGGATGCTCTGCCCTGACCTACAGCCTCTCCTCTTGATACTACTTGCATTAAATGTGTGTGTGTGTGTGTGCGTGCGTGCGTGCGTGTGTGTGTGAATATAATAAAACCCAACCTTCTTCTCTTTCCTCCCTGCCATTACTAACACCAGCAATCATGTTGACAGCAGCCTAGTTTTCTTCCTCCTTTCTGTCCCCCATGGACAAAGCACTTAATGATATCATGGCTCCGAAAATGGGTAAGCAGTTCTCGCCGTGTCTGGAGTCCATGCTGTCTCATTTTGGGCTGGGTGAATCATAACTGTGAAATGACAGATTGATGGCCATTGCAAGAGGACAGTGTGGGTGGTGGGGTCAGAAGCAACAGGGGATTATGACAAAAAAAACCCCAAAAAAACCCACAGAACAAAACAAAATGAAAAACACCTGGCAGCAATGAGAACTCCACTACTGCAGCCAGGAATTGTAACAATTCCTCTGACCGAAATCCTTAATGGGCTTCTGATGAATCAGTCTCCTTGGCTCACCCTTTTCCTAAAGAGAAGAGCCACGAGATCATTATGTCTCCTTGTCATTTGCAAATGATGATCCTGATCACCATTCCAATTTGGCTGCAGAAGAAAGGACTTTCACTGATATTTTTTGTTTGTTTTGTTTGAAACCTATCATTCTGAAGCTTATTTTAATAAATGCTTTTGCATCTGCAAACAAGCCTGGTGTCAGCAGATGGCAACCATGGGTAACTGCCAAGGACCCAGTGCAACGGCAGGACCCACTGGAGCTCCTATTCAGCAGTGGCTGGGTCTGGGAACCCATATTTTGATTCCTCACAAAGGATTTGAATTTAGGATTATCATTGCAGCAGAATAAACTCCCTTGGAAAGTGGTGGGCTCTCCCTCATTGGATGTTTTAAAGCAAAGATTGGATGGACATCTGTCTTGGATTCTTTAGTTGTGATTCCTGCATTGCATGGGGTTAGACTAGATGACCCTTGTGGTATTTTCCAAATCTGTGATTCTATTATGATCATTACATAAAAATATTTCTTTCCTGAATTTTCCTGTCATATATGCAGAGCACATGCTCAACCACTCAGCTACAGCATTGCCCATCTAACTCAGTATTACGTACTCTGACTGGAAGCAGCATTGCTGCCTGGGGCGAGGACTTTCTCAACACATACTCCCTGCAAGGGATGTCTCTCCCCTTTAGCATTTCATTCCTAACAAAGGCATGCTGCCTGCAGTGATTTTTAGTACAGTATTAAATCTATACATACTTTGCAAAGTCATAAACTCCTTTACGAAGTGATACATTAATAGTACTATTTAGCTCAGGTGTAAAAAGATAGCTTGCAAGGAATGGGAAAGGAAAGGCATTACATTTATAGTTGTTTATACTTATCGTTAAATAAAAAAAGCCTCCATATATCATAGAAGGCAAATTGCCTTTTTATGCAACTGGCAGAGAATTAATTATACAGGAAATATTACAATATGCCCTACAGTGATTTTGGTAGAATATTGTTTATAAATGTCAAAATTCAAAATGAAACGCTCAGTATCTCTCTGCCTTTCAGGTCCTAGAAGCTCTGTCCCTATACAGGATGGATGCACACCATGAATTTCAAATATACCAAGGGCATTTGATGAATTATTTACAAGATGGGAGGGACATAATTGCTTGTGATATATTTATGCATGCTGTGGATAAAAATAAGGCAATTTCAGCACAGTACAAAACCTTTTGTTTCATCAGTTGGTTGTGCATCTGTGAACACATATTTATTTCCTCCACTAGTTAAAGTCCGTAAGATCAAGAGATCATGTTGTTATGAGGTTGTGGGGTGCCTAGGCTCCCCTTCTAGTTCCTGGAACCCCTTTCTAATTCTTGGGCGCCATACACGGGATTTAGCATGTTAACACGAAAGCCTGGAGCCAGCCTGGTGATGGCCTGCTTAAGATTGATCGTTAGCTGTGAGAAAGTGAGTGGTTCTGTGCTAGAGGGCAAATGAGAGTGGCTCCTCCCACAACTCAGAATTAGTTAGAAAGACAAAGCCTTTAAAGTTGAGTTTGTAGAGCTGGAAGGAGGGCAGTTGTTTTAGGATTGCAGTTGGGGATGATATGGGCTGGAGGAAAAATAGCGGCAGTCTGTTAAACACAGCAAGCTGAAAAGAGGAAGTAAGAGCACAAAATGGGCTGACTGAATCCAAGGCTGCAGCTATGGGAGAAATGAAACCCTTTTGGAGTGTAATGTTGGAATCCCCTGTATCATAGTCTCAAGTTGTATATATATGTGTGTAAATAAACCATATATCATAAAGACACCACAATCTCTGCTGCGCCTCATTTCCAAAGGAAACACAAACCCTAGGCAAGTACCTGAAACCCCTGGAATTGATCACGGTTGTGGAGATTGAGGTGGCATATAACAATATTCTTAAAAGATGCAGACAGGGCTATGTTTGAAGCGTTCATATTACCTGCTTTACTTATTTGGATTTCAAAGGACAGACAGATAGAAAAGACCCTCTTCTAGGTTTCCAATAGATGCTCAACAGCCCCTGAACATCAACACACACTTTCTTCATTGATCCACTCTCTATACCAGCTATTGTTGACCTTCCCTTTCTCTCTTAAGAACATACAAAGAGCCTGCTGGATCAGACCAATAGTCCATGTAGTTAAGCATCCTGCTCTCACAGTCAGATGCCTGTGGGAAACCTCCATGCAGGACCCAAGCACTCTCCCTTCTTGTGGCTTCCAGCAAATGGAATTCAGAAGCACTGCTTTCTCCAACAAGGGAGGTAGAGCATAACTATCATGGCTAGGGCTGGGAGATATCTGGTTTTCAACATTGTGATATTTCACCAGCTAAACACCATGATATATGGCAATGTCTGAAATAAGGATGGAGCTGTGTAGAGGCATTGGCTGGCTTCACAAGTTTCCCCCCACATTTGATTTTTGTACTGTGGGCACACACATGCACGTGAGCACACGCACACACACGTGCACACACACATCATGATTCACAATATATTGCCAGGTCAAACACTATGAAACTGATATCACGATATGGACTTCAAACTGGTTTTGGGTGATATATTAATATATCGCCCAGCCTTAATCATGGCTAGTAACCGTCCATAGCCTCTCCTCCATGAATCTGTCTAAAGCTCTTCTAAAGGCATCCAAGTTCATGGCCTTCACTGCCTACTGGGGGAGTGAGTTCCATGGATTAACTATGCACCCCACTGCCAATCCCAAACCCCACAATTTACTAATATCTCCCTGTCACTGTCACCACTGACAGGAGAGAGAAGGGGTGAAGAGGAGAAAGCCTTTCTCTCCTTTTCCCCTTCCTGCAGGACCACTGCTATCTGTAGTTGAGAAGGCAATGAAGAAGAGAGTCTTTTTATAGCAGCAGCAGCAGCAACAACAACAACAGCAACAGCAGCAGCAGCAACAACAACAACAACAACAACAACAACAACAACAACCACAACGTAAGGGGAAGAGCAGGAAGGCTTGCAAAACCTGCCCCACACTATCTGCCTGCCTATTCCCAAATACCTCCTCCTTTTCCCCCTAGGCTGCTCACTGGCCTGGGCAGTTCCACAGCTACTGCCTTTCTTTGTAGTCCCTTTCTTTCTCCTCTGCCTCCAGTGCCGTTTGTGTTGTGCTGTCATGCTGCAGTTGGTGTGGCCACCCATTGGCAGCCACACTAACTGTAGCATGACAACTATTTTTTCCTTACAAAAATATTATATAGTAAGATAGCCCTTTTGCCTTAATGTATTTATTTGTTCCCTCAAAGTTGAGATAAATCTTTATCGTACTCCTGCACAAATATGCCTTGGATTATTTCCAGTCTCGAATTGTGCTTCCTCTCTGATGCCTCATGGGGATTGGGGAGGGGGAGGTGAATGATGCTAGATTACAGAGTAAAATATCATTTCCGACTTCAAGAGGCAGAACAGCAACAACATAAGTTTGAAACCAAATAATTTTGTTGGATTTTTATACATTTTTGCTGCTTTCAATCTCCCCCCCCCCCCCGTTTACTTCCCTCCCCTCTTCAAAGCACATTTCAAGACTTACTTCCAAAGATAAAATACCTGAGCCATAATTTTTGCTGGAGACATTTAAGTAGACAAAAACCACCAGAGAGAAATATATTCCCTAGCAGTATATGGACAGTCTTACCAGCTATTCCATGGAAAGCTCTGCGGTGCATTGAATCTGTCAAGTGTGGCACTACTCTTGGCAGTACAGCATTCCCCAAAGACCATGGAGAAGCTGGAGAATTTCTATGGAGCACTTTGGTCCACTTTTTAAAAACGGGGGGGGGGGGGCTTTTAAAAATGTCAGTGACACATGAAGAATGAGTTCAGGGCATGTGGAAATAGAAACTCTTGTGGCACGCACTGTGTCTTTCACGCACAAAAATAACCCTCGGGTTTATTGACGGAAAGCCAAGGACTTGTCATTGCTTTGAGCCAGGGAGTAAGATGCAACCCACTTTTTAAATGTCTTTTGCTGTGGTCTGTAGTGGTAAAACAAAGCAGTTCGTTAATATATCCTTCAAAAGCTCACAGAAGAAAATAAGCAAATTACATTTGTAAGACTCCAATCCTCACATTAAACATTATCCTGCTATAAGTGCATACCCTCCAACATTTCTCTGATGAAAATAGGGACATCCCATTCCATAATGATAATTTTACTATTTATACCCCACACATCGTATTGGGTGCCTCAGCGACTCTGGGCAGCTTCCAACAAATATAAAAACATCATAAGATATTAAACATTAAAAAAAACACTTCCCTATACAGGATTGCCTTCAGACAGCTCGGGAGTCAGATAACTCCATACCCTCCAACATTTCTCCAATGAAAATAGGGACATCCTAAGAAAAAGTTGGACATTCTGGGATCAAATCACAAACTGGGACTGCTTCTCCAAATCAGGGGTGTCCCTGGAAAATAGGGACACTTAGAGGGTCTGTAAGTGCTGCGCTGCTAAATTCCATCTGAAATATTCCATTGAACCCTTCACCCTTATGAAAAAAGCAGTTATTTTTCCACATCTTTCATGGGGGCGGAGGAATTTCAGTGCATTTTGCAGGTAGGTCAAGGCTAAGAACATTCAGAAATAAGAAGCGACAAAGAGAAGAGAAGAAAAATGAGACAGACAGATAGAAAAGAACTTATTTTTAAGGTCTTAATCAGATTCAGAGAATAAATTTAAAACCGTCAAATATGGAGAGGGAATGATAGTCTGATTTGTCATTAGAGAAATCTCATTGGCCCAGAATTCTGAAATCCCGGGGCAGTCTGACCATAGGTAACCATAGCTCTATTCTGTTTGTCTGTTTTTCTCCTTTCTCATCTCTTCCATCACTGCTGAAGTTTAGATGATAAAGAAACAGCATGGGCATAGGGAATCTGTCTTTCCAACTTACAAAACTTTTTAAAACGCGATGTGCATCATTGCTGGTGCTTTAATACAACAAAAACAATGGTGGTAATAATAATAATAATAATAATAATAATAATAATAATAATAATAATAATATTTACTACCTAAGTAGATGTTTGTGCTGAGGTTGGAGCAGAAGAATTCTGACATACTGCCATTTTGTACCAAGACAAGCAGGCAACCACCAGCCTAGCCATAGACTGGTTTGGGTCTTGCAATTGGAAAAAATGAAAGTGTTTGCTGTTTTGGTTGAAAATGTGCTATAATAACATAAATTGCCTTGTAATAATAGGTTGTCGTGCTGTACAGATCAAAATGAACTTCACCAGCTACAGGCTGTGATCTACATGGTGGTACCTTTGTGCCCGTGTGTCTAAGTGTTTTCGTTCATTTATTTGACTATTTGTATCCTCCCTGTGGATCTAAAGTGCCTGAAGACTGGTAACAGCATAAAAACTAACAAACCATTAGAAGCACAAGATTCAAAACATTCAGTTAAGTAGCAGCATCAACAACAACAACAGCAGAAAGAAAACCCAAAAGCCTTTCCTCTAAATATTTCTTTGTAGCAAGGTCAGTCCCTCATTCCTGTCCCTGGAGAATCCCTGCCCCAATGAGTCTTGCCAGGGATGCTGCATATGATAATGCAGGAGTCACTAATCTTTTGGGGCCAGTGGGCACACTGCAATTTTGAGGAAGTGTTATGGGCACCACTCACAAAATGGCTGCTGTGGGGTGTGGCATAGCACAAAATGGCTGCTTTGGGAAGGGGCATAATAGAAAAGGGCAGAAACAGAGCAGAAAATAGAAAGTGCTATAAAATGTTTTGAGTCTACCCCCTCTCTATTAAGTACCATGATATACAATGGGAGGAAAGACACCAACATCAAGCACCACTATGCTCACTCACAGAAATAATCTTTTGTACCTCACCTCTCCTCAGAATGGAAGGAAGGGTGAGTGTCCAATCCTGGCATCCAATGAAATGGGGGCATGTTTAAGGGGATGTGTTCTAGGGCTATGCCATACCTTCCAACATTTCTCCAATGAAAAGAGGGACATCTGATTCCATAACGATGATTCTACTATTAATACTCCTTTACTATTTATATCTTTCTGGGTTTCCCATCTACTCCAAGTGGCTTCCACCATATATGTAAAAACATTAAAAAAATTAAACATTTAAAAAACCCTTCCCTATACAGGATTGCCTTCAGATGGCTCGGGAATTGGATAACTCCATACCCTCCAAATTTCCCCCAATGAAAATAGAGACATCCTACCATACCACCCAACATTTCTTCAATGAAAATAGGGATGTCCTAAGGAAAACAGGGACATTACAGGATCAAATCAAAAACTGGGATGGCTTCTCAAATCAGGGACATCCCTGGAAAATAGGGACACTTGAAGGGTCTGCTATGCACTCTGCACTTTGTTTTCCAGCACAGCTCCTGCAGGGGAATGCAGTGTGACTGCTTCCCACTGACATCTCCCTGCCCACTGAGGTCCCAAACCCTAATAGCCCTAGATTACTCCCAAGCAGCCTGGGGCAATCTGGGGCTGTTTCCACCCAACTCAGACAAAGTCTGGACACCCAGACTCTCCCTTGGACACACACCCATCTTCTGGGCATGCAAGAAGCATTATGAGAGTTCAAAAACACATTCTAGCCTGGCGAAAGAACTTTCAAGGAAGGTACAAAGCAGCACTGATGATGGGTGTGGCCTGAGGAGAGCCATATAGAAAGTCCTAGGGGGCTGTGTTTGGCCCCCAGGCTTGAAGTTCTGCTATCCTGGTCTACAACACCCAGAGATGGACACCATACTATAGATACAGATTGACTGATACCTAATGGGGAGGAACCAGCAGAACATGATCCATGCAATATGCTTTGGTTAGCACAGTTTAAGACTGCATTATTGTTGGACAATTGTGTTTTGCAGGGACAAAGGTAAAAAAAGAGTTGAGGCACGAGCTCTCAGGTGACATAGATCACAACTTCAACAAGACCTTCAACAAGTGATAAGCTAATCACTATTTTCACCAGGCAACCATTCCTATTAAGAGACAAGTGTCTCTGGACAAGCTCCATCCTCAACTCTCGATTAGAATCAATAAAGTCCCTGTCCCTGTCCCATCATAATCACGACACATTTCACGTCCAAATCAACTTCCCCAAACCATTTAACTCTAAGGGGATGAATTAGTTTTGCCCCTCAAAGCTGTCCCTGTTCTCTCATTCCAAGGCTGTTCCCTTGGGAAACTGATCTGAGGACAGTGGTGAACAAATCTTTCAGTTCAGTTTCTCATGTTTCCAATCAAGTTCAGTTTGCTCCATATCCACATACATTTGTGGATCTTTCCTTTTAAAAAAAAAGTTTGTGTGAAAATTCATATGCGTTTCTGTACACATGCCTCATAATATAAGCAGTTTTGTACACTGTTTTGCCTAGGCTTGCATTTCTGTAAGAAACTCACCCCCCCCCCAGAAAAGTAGATTTTTGTATGCTGTTTTCACTAATATAAATATGTTCTCATGTGCTTTTCACTAATAAGCACATTTTTATATGGCTTCTTGGGCTGCAGAAATTGGAGAAGTGTAAATTTCAAAGGAGAGATGCATTTAGGTTCATGTATTGGTTTGGGAAATGCAGATTTGGTGAACTTGCATAAAACACAAGCAGAATTAATTCCTGCCCCATCTATAGGTATGTCTTCATCCATGCTACATGCGATGCCTAAGGAGCGCATTCAGCCATTTCAGCTGCTCCCTCTTTTCACTGTCCTGTCCCTTCCTTGTCATCTCCTTTGCCCTTTCTCTGGGTGATGAGTACGGGGACGGTGGTGGTTCTGACAGCTAGCCCAGGCAACCGGAGTAAGGATCTCCAGTCCTGGGGCAAGGATGTCCAGACCCAGTGGCTTCTTAGTATCACTGACAATGTGGAGATCAGTGGAGGATCCAGCTGCCCTTGCTCTTCAGCAGGCCTTAGATATGAGGTCTGGGTAGGGCTGAGCCCTGACTGACAACTTCGCTATTACCTCTGCTCCCATATTCATGCTGAGATGCCAGGAGCTGTCCCTTGACCTACTGGCTGCCACCCCTTGACCCCGCTTCCCTGGGCTTCACTAAGTCCTACCCCATGAGATCCTGAACCTTGAATCACTACACTTTATCTTTCAGACTCCACTGAAGTCCCAGAGAAACTCTTCAGCATATATTTAACCTGATCTTAAATACCTGGTCTACAGTTCAGAAGCACTTCAGAATAATTACTCTTTGTTTTCACAGTTGCACAGACATGAATAAACTGTAAGTGTGACCAGGAAGCGCCATCTGGCCATGTTCTGTACGTGCATTTGAATGTTCTCACACATTCTTAGAGCTGACTGAAGTTCAAAACAATTGATGCTAATTGGATACTAATCGTAGATCTGGAGCTACAGAGAGTTCTTGCACCTCCAAGGGAATTGTTCCCACATTGGTGACAACAGTCTCTATCTGCTCACAGGCAAGGAAGGAATTCTAGAGGGTTACAGCTGAAATATCTTGAATCATTCAGAGGGCATGTTGCATTCTCTGAGAAGCTCTGAGCCCCAACCACTTTCTTGTACCAGAGACAGCAATTCTCCTGCTTTTTTACACCTCCATTAGAATGCAAGAGCCCTGTTGGCTCAAACCAGAGCAACAATCTAGTCCAGCATCCTGTGTCTCACAGCAGCCAGTCAGATGTACCCAGGGAGTCTTCAAGTGGAGCACTACAACACCAACCTTCACACAGTGCCTAATGCTTTTTAAAAGCCATCTAAGTTAGTGGCTGGCACCAATTATTAAGATAATAAATTATATAAATTAACCATGGTTGTAAACATATATGCATTTACTTGGGATTAATTCCCATTTAATTTAACAGGGCTTGCTTCTAAGTAGACCCTATAGGATTGCACTATTAAGCATATTCATTTTATTTGTGATTATGAGGAGTAGCAGGTGGTGAGGTGGCATGGGTGGGGGCATGGCTGCTCTGTTGGCTTCCCAGCACAGTGAGCACTGGTACTTACTGAGAGGGAGGAGTGAGACTCAGTTAGTGTGGTGTAGCGCATGGCAGCAGAAGCATCACAGTGGCTCCTTCACAAAGCACTGCACCATGCCAAGCTCACCTTGCCCCACCTGAACCACCTCACCAGCCACTACTGATTATGAGTAAACTGATGGGATAGCAGTTTTTCCTGTGCTCCATGCACTGTGCAGGAGGGAGAGAGAGGGAGAGAGAGAGAGAGAGAGAGAGAGAGAGAGAGAGAGAGAGAGAGATGTGCATTCAATACTCTTTAACAGCTGGGGAATACACAAACAGAAGGTCTGCACCAAACAAACATTTTATAATCAGAAATGAAAGAGCACTCAGACTCCTCATACATGTCTCTTCCTTGAAGCTCCTATCTGAGCCCGTGAGGGTTATCTCTAGCTACAGTGTATTTGAAGCCATTCAGTATCTTGATATGGACTGCAGCAGTTTACCTGCAGTTCAAATCCCACTTCAGTTGTAGACAACTCATGGCTGCACTAGCATTCTTTGAGGGCAGTTAAAATGACCGTTAAAATGGTCCATAAGAGTGGATGTGACTGTTGTCAAAGCACATCAGCTATGGAACACACTTGTCTGATGCCATGATCAATTACTACTAGGCTTCAGGTCAAAAAGAATTATGTTTCTCCAGGCTTTTAATTGGTGTGCAGTGGTTTTAATTAAATGGCTCTTGAGGATTCTGTGGAAATGCCATGGTTGTATTTGTTGTCATTTGGTTTTAATATTATTTGTAAGCAACCTTGGGAATTTTATATCAAAAGGTGGTGATAACGGGTAGATTAAAGATCATCAGGTCCCCAAAGGGATTCTTTTTAAAAAAATGTTTTTATTATACAATTTCAGCATAACAAATTGTCAAACCATATCATCACGGTTTGAGAGAGAGAGCGATCTACCTGCGACGATCGTCCTGGTGATATTTTTCCATATTTATTCCTTATTTAATTTTTCTTAAGTTATTCCATTTTGTTAATTTCCCCCCTTTCCCCCCTTCTTTCCCCTTCAGGGGCTTTGCCCCATGGGGCGTTTGGCCCCTGGCGAGCTCTGGTCTTGGAGCTTTTCGTTGCCCAGTTGGCCGCTTAAAGGTAAAGGGACCCCTGACCATTAGGTCCAGTCGTGACTGACTCTGGAGTTGCAGCGCTCATCTCGCTTTACTGGCCGTGTGAGCCGGCATACAGCTTCTGGGTCATGTGGCCAGCATGACTAAGCCGCTTCTGGCGAACCAGAGCAGCGCACGGAAACGCTGTTTACCTTCCCGCCGGAGCGGTACCTATTTATCTATTAGCACTTTGACGTGCTTTCGAACTGCTAGGTGGGCAGGAGCAGGGACCCAGCAACGGGAGCTCACCCTGTTGCGGGGATTCGAATCACCAACCTTCTGATCGGCAAGTCCTAGGCTCTGTGGTTTAACTCATAGCGCCACCTAGGTCATGTACATTGTTTTAGGCTATATCTGTTGCAATTTTGGAGTGGGGTGGGGGACAGAGTCTGTCTTTTATTGTTACATGTTAGTTTGAATTTTTTATTACTATATTGCTTTGTATAGAGAGCCAGTGTGGGTAGTAGTTGGAGTGTCAGACTAGGACACGAGAGAGACTAGAGTTTAAATTCCTACTAGGCAATCAAGATAATTGTGTGACCACGGGCTCATCATTGCCCCTCAGACAACCTACCTTACAGGGCTATTGTGAGGAATCATTGAGGAGGGGGAGGACCATGTACACCACGTCGTTTACCTTCCCGCCAGAGCGGTACTGTTGTGTATTGAGTCAAAGGATTTTATATCTGTATTATTATTGTCTGTATTGCATTACGGTAAAGTAACTGCCTTTTGGTTCCAGAGGGTACAGCTACTATTGGTTCATTTAAACTGCTGTATTTGGATCCTCTGTCTTATTGGTTTCCTCCAAAAGGCAGGACTGTGATTGCCTGAGATTGTTCCCTCCAAAATGTATCCTTTCTAGCTTGTTCCCTGTCCCTATAAATGTAGCTCTCCCCTCCTCAAGTCTCAGTCTTGTTTGCTTTAATAAAGAAGTGTTACTAGAGAACTGTCTCCAGCATATTATGTCAAGAGAGCTGAAATTACAAACTCCACGTCACAACAGGTACCTATTTATCTACTTGCACTTTGAGGTGCTTTTGAACTGCTAGGTTGGCAGGAACAGGGACCAAGCAACAGGAGCTCTCCCCACTGCAGGGATTCGAACCGCCAACCTTCTGATCGGCAAGCCCTAGGCTCTGTGGTTTAACCCACAGCGCCACCCATGCCCCTAGTTGTGGAATCTACACACATATAAAAACCATTCTGAAAATGCTTTAAAAAACATTTTAAAAAACACATTGAATTTACCATAGGGCTCACCATTGCTATCCAATGCCACATTGTATATTGCACTTAAAACACACTCAAAATGTTTTATTTCCAGCTGTATAGCTGAGTCTACTGTTTCAATGCTGCCAGCTAACCAAATGATGCCCAAGGAAAACCAACCCTGACTAGTGGAACTGCCACCAACCCTGTAAAGTTCCCCAAATCTGTCCCTCAAACTTGAATTTGGGGGGACACAGATCTGTTTCTGGACACCCTTCTGGACACAGAAGAACAGATCTGAGGCTCACCCAGACAAGAGTCAATGGTCCACTTCTTGTCCTCTGAGCCCCAAACCCACAAGTTTCTCAGTAGGTGCCAGATATGGAGACAAATCCTTTATTAAGAGACTACAAAGTCAAAGCAAAGGACACTTTAAGGAATTCTGTTTCGGGGGGGGGGGGGATAACAAAAGTAGCTTGCCTCACTATCATACGAACCATTTGAGTCACAGACCCACCAAGCATACATGATTGTTGCAACATGATACTTTATCTAGATGGGGCACCCCAGAACCAAGTGAGAAGCCAGTTTTTTAATGCCAAAAGGCATGGATAGAAAGTAGATTTTTCCTTAAATCACCCAGGGCCTTATTTCCCCAGCATTCGAGGGTGTAAGCTTCAGCTGTTGAGTTGATTTTTATAGTCACTATGACCTTCAGCAATCTCACAGCAGATTTCCACACAAGTGGTAAATTCAGAGGTGTGGCAGGGAAGGTAGATGGAGACAGTTGGAGTCGGTTGGAGGCGGGCTCCATTTCCCCTCCGTGCATAGACTAATTAACTATGACTTTTCCCTCAGGAAGACCACACTAAGAATATTAAGTTAACCATTACAATAAACCAAAGAAATAATAAATTTCAAAATCATAAATTTCTTTACATTTGTTATAATCTGCCCAGGTAATATCTATTGATGGTAGACCACCACTCTCTTCATTTACTGATTGTATGTAAGCTGCCCTGGGATCCCTTTTCTTTTAAAAGAACATGTCACACCCCGCCTGGAAATACACACTGGCTCAGCCTTCCCCAGTCTGGTGCCCTCCAGATGTTACTGGACCACAACTCATATAACTACTTAACCTTGGCCATGCAGGCTGCAGGTGCTGATGGGAGTTGGAGTCTAGCAAGATCTTTTCAAGGTGGAGGTATTGGTTTGGGGAAGGCTCTTCTAGCTCATGACATATGCATAGAGTTTTGGACCATACCCAAGTAGGAAAACAGCCCTTACCTCTTTCTGATGGTACTTTATTGCTACCTTTAGCTTTGCCAAGTCATGACATTTCTGCGGGTCTAATTCTTCGCTTTGGTCATCCCTGTGGTTCAAGATTATTTCCAGCTCCCTGGAGCTCCGTGCCTGGTCCAGAAGATCTTTAGCAAACCTCTTGCACTGCTGTGAAAGCTCCTCATACTCGGCCTTGAACTCATTCTCCACTTTGCTGAGCTCCTTCAGCTCCCAACCCAGCCGGAAGGCCGTCAGGATCGGGTCCTCGCTAGATAAGGCAATCAACGAAGGGCTGGCCAAAGCTTTGTAAATATTCAGCCTTGACCTGGAATGCCTCAGGCTGTCTACTTCAGAACTGGAGACGCATTCCACACAATTGCATCTGATTTGGTGCGGGCGCGGGATCGTGACCCGTCTTTGGACTAGCAGCTTGATGATTTCATAGTTGTTGGTGTGAGCCGCCAGCATTATGGGGGTTATATCAGGGGTGAACTCCGAAAACTGAGTGTCCATCATTAATGTGGGGACCTGCACAAAATGAATAAATGAGTTAAAATCTTTCTTCCAGAAACCATATAAATCATGGCAGATCAGGAGCATACATAATAAAGGACATCAAAAAGATATAAAGGACATATAGTATTGTGCTGGGTTTTGTGATTTTATGTCTCAGTATTTTCCTGTGCAACACCCAGAGAGCAATAGCTATCAGGCATCTAATAAATTTAGAATAACTAATTAATTAATTCATTAATTGGATAGTCTGTCCCCAGGAACCAAAATCAAAACAACTAAAAAGAAACAGACTCTAGGTTCAGCCTCATTTTGAAATAGGATAAACAAAACTGGCTACAAAATTAGCAATTCCCCACCAGAATTATCTCCAACGGAGAGAACAGAACTGAATGCAAGATCAACACCTTACTTTCTATTCTGATGAGGTGGAGAATATTCTCAGAAAATGAAAAATATGCTATGATAGCATATTTGTCCACCTCAACAGAATAGAAAATAATGTGTTAATCTTCAGCTCCATTAAGCAAGGACTAGTTTTACAAACCAGCATTTAGGTTGCATGTACCACTAAGTATTCTCAAAACCACAATCACATGTACTATCCTAAGAATGCCTGTAGAACTCCTTTTAATGAAAAATTACACCAAGAGTTTATCCCCTCAAACCATTGACCTTTGCCTTATTACAGACCACTATCCTGACTGGATCAAGCATGAAAACCCATGTGGGCCAGAGGCAGACATTGCTTCCCATGGTGTCCAAATGGCTCCCCACGCCTAGGATCCCATGATCAGACTGCAAAAGTGTATGTGCAGGGGAGTGTGTTTTGTGGTCTTTTTTCAGAACATTTGGGGGCACATAGAAACTGGATGTGGCATAGATCCTTTCTTTTTTAAAAAAGCATTAATTATTTAGCTCAGTTGCTGCAACACCAGTTGGCTGGCATTCACATATACCTATGTACTATGCCTTCCTTGGAACATGCTATATCAGGATAATAGCATTGTTTTCAGAGGCATTGCTGTGGGGAGAGATGGTGGCCATACTTTCCTACTGGAGCCAACATCTTATTTTCCCTTAACAATACTGCTGGCAATAACTAAGAATGATGCTTGTAGGTGCCTAGTCTTTCACTCTACAAATCATCTGTCCAGTGGTCTGCATTCTGTGCCATGTCAGGTGCCTGCACTTCAATTTGAGGGTCTCTCCTCTTTCAAGTCAAAGCTATACCATCCCCATTGCCCCCGAGTCAGATCGCCAAAGTCACAGGCTTGCTCTTTTTCAGCACTTTTCTGTCTTGATACAGCCCTGAACTTTCCTATATATTATAGCTGTGTAGGTCTCCTATGGGCTTTGCAATAAGTGAGGTTGTTGCAAATATTGCCTGCAGAACACTGTCAAGCTCTGAGTTTTGTTTTTTGTTTAACCCAAGCAGCAAAAGGTTGTGTTTTTTGTTTTTTGTTTTAAAAAAAACACTGTTAAAAGCTGTATTTGAGGCTGTTGGGGCTTTTAAAAATTATTATATCCTATTCCTCTTCTTTAACTCCAGAGCTCTTAACAACATTATAGGCAGTGTTCTAGATAGCCTGACATTGTAAGGTCTGTGATTGGACACAAACCAAAGGCTGGTGTGAAGCTGCAATTTATTTATTTTTAAAATACATACAAGAATACACAGAACTTAGCCACCTCTTAATTATTTTGAGGTAAGAAAAAGGAAAGTCCTCCCTCTATCATAAAGGATAGTGATGGAAAGTAGATTCCTTTTACTTCCGCTACTAAAAGCTCCTGGACCTATTGGTCTAACATTTTGCAGGCTAAGTCCACTCCAGAGAGACTCCTATGCTTTTAAATTCTATCCACTTTGGCCAAAAAAGGGAAGCGGTAACTTGAGAAAGAGAAGTCTTTAGGAGCTAGCTATTTCTGCATTCCTAGTAACGCTATGGGTTTAAAACAGATACTGAAAGAATGGGAGCAATGTGCCAAGTACACTGCAGACTAACAGGCCATTCACACAGGCCAAGGAAGTACAAAATCTCCAGACTGAAGTCTTCCCATAAGACTCATCTTTCAGTCACCGCTCACTTCTGCCAGTATCGATAATGTTATACCAACTTTATATGCCTCCAGAGAGGTTGGACTGAGTTCCCAACACCTTCCAACAACAGCCTGGGCCTCTAGCCATCTCAACACCAAGCCACCTGAAGACCTGAAGGGATTACTGTAGAATATTCACTCAACACTTCAGTCAATACTAAGTTGATTTGACAGAAGCAGAAGCAATGTCTGAAGTAGCTGATGAAATTAAGAGACATTTCATTACCAGGCAGCTCAAAGTTCAGAGACAGTATGATGTAGAACAGAGAAGTTATGGAGTTTGGAGTTCAAAATGCCAGTCCTGGCAGGTGCTCATGAGGTGGTGCTTTATCTTATACTGGAGTCCAGTTTATACATCCATTTTTTTCCATGGGTTGCATTATTAATGTTGTAGTAGTAGTAGTAGTAGTAGTAGTAGTAGTAGTAGTAGTATTGGTACAATGGGATTATTATCCCTGTAATACTGTGGAGAAGAGGTATTCTAAACACTCCAGAGAGAACCATACTGAAATTCAATGCACTTTGAAAAGCACCTGTAATTCTATAGTCTGTTGCTAGGGAGCATAATGTGCACATTTTGCCATTCATCTTTTTGTCCAAAATGTCACAGAGTTGGAGAGGATCTTGAAGGCCATCCAGTCCAACCCTCTTCCCAAGGCATGTAATCTTAAACTAGAGCATCCCTCTATAAAGACCTCCAGGAGGAGAGAGTCCATCAACCTTCTAGGTTTGAGCTATGAAATCTGTTGGCGTACCAGGTGTTGTTGGACTCCAACTCCTATCAGTCCCAGCCATCATAGTGAACAGTCAGGAATGGTGGGAGTTCTAGCCCAGCAACATATTTAGGGCCACATGTTCCCTAGCCCTGCTTTGTTTGGACAGGTCTTAGCATCAATAAGTTTTTCCCAGTGTTCAACTCAAAGCCTATCCTTTTGTACGTTAAGCCCATTTGATCTAGCCCTGCTCTCCAGGTCAGCAAAGAACAAGGACACATCCACACTCTACATTTAGATTACTCTTACGCCACTCTTATCTACTGCAACAATCACAGCTTCCCCAAAGAATCTTGGGACTTTGATAAGGGTGCTGGGAATTGTATCCCTGTGTTGGGTCTCCTAACAACTGTCAGCATCCTAAACAAACTACAGTTCCTGGAATTATTTGAGGAAAGCCATTACTGTTAAAATGGTATAAGAGTGCTTTAAATGAATGGTGTAGATGTGACCCAAGCCTCTCCCATCCTGCAGTTCCCAACAACTGGTATTCAGAATCATACTGCCTCCAATATTGGAGGTGGAACATATTCATCAGGCTAGCAACCTTCTCCTCCTCCATTAATTTGTTTAATGCTCCTTTAAAGCCCTCCAAGTTGGGAGTGAGTTCCAGAGTTTAACTGTGCTCAGCATGAAGAAAGATTTTCTTTTGTCTGTCCTGAACCACCCAACATTCAGCTTCACTGGATGTCCGCATGTTCTAGTGTTAAAAATATCTCTGGGATTTATCAGACTGGAAGCTTCACAGCGCATGGGGAAATGACCAATCAAAAAGTCTACGCAGCCCTTTTACACTCTTATTGTTCTCTTGGTGTTAAGTTCAAGCTGTTATTTAGAAGGAATTGTTGCCTGAACACCTCTACTTTAAAAGGTAGGGGAAGGGACGCTTGAAAGAGAACGAGATGTAAATAGTCTAAAAGCTGCCGGCACCACAGTACTGTGCTATTAAGCTATCAATGTACCTTGCAGCTAAGGCTGAGGCTTTAATGCATCCCCTGTTGCGGCCTTATTATCGACATCTGGTGCTCAGAATGCTGAAACGTAAGCGCACAGCAACCTTTCCAAGCAATTCCATTTTGTAACCTGGCAAGTTCAGTTTTCTGCCAGCATCAACAAATATCCACAGAGCTCAGCACATCACCTGACCTCTCCAACCAAACAGCCGCATCTCCTTGAAGTGTGACTAATTGCAGGTGAATGCTGCACACATTTGCCTTGTGACTGTCAAAAGTACTTCATGGGAAGCATTGTCAAAAAGATCTCAGTGGCAGCAGAGTGCTATTTTATCAGTAAAAATATATAAATCGCTGAGACTTGGGATGTGCAAGACCTGTTCCTTTATTTCATTGGTTTCCCCTCCCGTTTCCCCACAGCCTTGACTTGCTGCTGAAACTCAAGGTTCCTTGGATATATTATTGATTTCCAAGGGGTGGAAATTGGATGCACAATAAAGTACAGATTGCATCTAGTTACTCCACTGCTCTTAATGGGATGCTTGTTTGGATTCACATTTTGATCCACATTCAGGTGCATATTTGAATGTTCAGGTGTTGCCGTTCTACTCCCATTACATTCATTTGGATGCACCTCCCAGTGTACATTCTATGGAGAGTCTTCTGCAGAACATCCCACTTCAGCACCTGAATCACTGAGAAGTGCCTGTGTTTCCTCACCCATTTTAGCTGTACACCTAAAAATACAACATATAAGAACCTAAGTAGAACCCTGCTGGGTCAGAACAATGGCCCGTCATAGTAGAACATCCTGCTTTCACAGTGGCCAACCAGATCCCCAAGAGAAGCCCATAGGCAGAGCCTGAGCACAACAGCACCCTCCCTACCTGCAATCCCCAGCAACTGGCATCCAGAGGCATCTTGCCACCCAACAGTGGAGGTGGAACATAGCCATTGGGACTAGTAGGCATTGATAGCTTTACCCTCAATGAATTTGTCTAATCCCCTCCAAATCAATTATACAAATGAGCATTAGGAGTCCCTTTGGGGAACTGATGATCTTTAATCTACCCGTTATCACCACCTTTTGGTATAAAATTCCCAAGGTTGCTTATAAATACCGTAATATTAAAACCAAATGACAACAAATAAAACCATGGCATTCCTGCAGAATCCCCAAGAGCTATTTATCTTGCCATTCCCCATAAGCACCTGGATGGATGAATTCATCTCATTCTGTTTTAAAGCCATCTACTTCTGCTTCATTGACTATGCAAAAGCCTTTGACTGTGTCAACCACAGCAAACTATGGCAAGTTCTTAAAGAAATGGGAGTGCCTGATCATCTCATCTGTCTCCTGAGAAATCTCTATGTGGGACAAGAAGCTACAGTTAGAACTGGATATGGAACAACTGATTGGTTCAAAATTGGGAAAGGAGTACAGCAAAGATGTATATTGTCTCCCTGCTTATTTAACTTATATGCAGAATTCATCATGTGAAAGGCTGGGCTGGATGAATCCCAAGCCGGAATTAAGATCGCTGGAAGAAATATCAACAACCTCAGATATCAGATGACACAACATTGATGGCAGAAAGTAAGGAGGAATTAAAGAACCTTTTAATGAGGGTGAAAGAGGAGAGCGCAAAATATGGTTTGAAGCTCAACATCAAAAAAACGAAGACCATGGCCACTGGGCCCATCACCTCCTGGCAAATAGAAGGGGAAGAAATGGAGGCAGTGAGAGATTTTACTTTCTTGGGCTCCATGATCACTGCAGATGGTGACAGCAGTTCTGAAATTAAAAGACGCCTGCTCCTTGGGACAAAGGCGATGGCAAACCTAGACAGCATCTTAAAAAGCAGAGACATCACCTTGCCAACAAAGGTCCGTATAGTTAAAGCCATGGTTTTCCCAGTAGTGATGTATGGAAGTGAGAGCTGGACCATAAAGAAGGCATATTTCCGAAGAATTGATGCTTTTGAATTATGGTGCTGGAGGAGACTCCTGAGAGTTCCATGGACTGCAAGAAAATCAAATGTATCCATTCTTAAGGAAATCAGCCCTGAGTGCTCACTGGAAGGACAGATCGTGAAGCTGAGACTCCAATACTTTGGCCACCTCATGAGAAGAGAAGACTCCCTGGAAAAGACCCTGATGTTGGGAAAGATGGAGGACACAAGAAGAAGGGGACAACAGAGGACGAGATGGTTGGACAGTGTTCTCGAAGCTACAAACATGAGTCTGACCAAACTGCGGGAGGCAGTGGAAGACAGGAGTGCCTGGTGTGCTCTGGTCCATGGGGTCACGAAGAGTTGGACACGACTAAACGATTAAACAACAACAAAGATGGTTGCCCTTACCACACATTGTGGAAATGAATCCTCTAGCTTAACCATGTGCTGCAAGAAGAAGTGATTCTTTTTGTCTGTACTGAATCTTACTCTGACATTCAAAGACCTACTGTATTTTTCGCTCTATAGGATGCACTTTTTCCCCTCCAAAAATGAAGGGGAAATGTGTGTGCATCCTATGGAGCGAATGCAGGCTTTCGCTGAAGCCTGGAGAGCGAGAGGGGTCGGTGTGCACCAACTCTCTCGCTCTTCAGGCTTCAGGTAGCTATCCGCAAGCCTTGGGAGCTCAGCAGGAGTTCCCGCCGGGCTCCCAAGGCTTGCGGATAGCAGCCTGCATCCCAAAGCCTGGGGAGCGCTGTACAGCGCACCCCAGGCTTCGGGCAGATATCCGCAAGCCCTGGAAGCCCGGCGGGAATCTCATCATGTTCGAGGATTAGTGAATGAAACCTTCATGATGGTCCCTCCACATATTGAGGTATGCGGCGTGGAGAACCGGAAACGTTGCTTTTCAGTGGTGGCTCTTTATATGTGGAACTTCCTCCCTTCTGTGGTATACCTGACCCCAGTGCTCTATGGCTTTAGGCAGTTAGTCGAGGCACCCCTTTTTCAGGAGGTGCTTGGGGGAAGAGAAAGTTGATTGCTGCCAGTATTAGTAACTGTCATTCAGTGATCTGCCAGCACATGCTGTTTTGGGTTGTGCAATTTTTATGAATTTTTACTTATTTGACTTGTTGTAAACTGCCCCGGGGCTTGTGCAGACAGTCGTACATAAATAATCTAAATAAATAAAAATAAACATATCTCCCAACATTCAGCTTCACTGAATGAGAGAGTGAGAAAAAAAACTACCATATCTCTATCCACTTTCCCCACACCGTGCTATATTCAATTTCCCTCATTACTTGCCTTTTTTCTACACTAAATAGCATGTTTGGAAATATGTGTATAATTACATTCATGAAAGAGTCAGGATTAGCTGGATTACCCCATAGGGTACACTCCAGGGTTGTCTTCACATGATGTGTAGAACACTGTAAAAAAAGAAAGGTCCAGGAAAAGTGTTCTGACACAGAGCTTGTTTGTAACTGCTTTGGAGCTGATGGGGTGGAGGGAGGGCCCATTGAGAACTTCTGAAGCATAGTGGCTTAGGGTATGAATTGAAGGTCAAGAAGCTCATAAGTCAAATCTTGCCTTGTTCACAAGCCTTTGAAAAGTTCTCAAACAGTCTGCCCATCTACAGCCTACGTTATATGGTTATTGTAAGCATATAGGGGGAAATGTAAAAACAAAAACAAAAATCTGCCATATTTGTCCTTCTAGTTCCAGCTCACTGAAACAGCCATCTGTAAATGTGTTTGGGTAAGCTTTCCCTCTCTTCAGACCTTCTGGCAGTGCATGAACAGCAGAGGATTCAACAACAGGGGTGGCAAGATTAGCACACAGCCCAGCTCTCTTTCCACTAGGGATGGCTAGTGCCCATTAAGACTGGTGGGACAGAAGGAAGGGAGGCCAACAATAGATAGAGACAGAGCCAATGGCAGGCAGATCCACCCACTGACCAGTTGTAAATTAGAAGACAGGCAGGTGTAGGCTGGCTGGCTGAGAGCAGACAGAGGTTGGTGGGCTGTGCCCCACTCATTGTAGCAGACCTATCTCAATTGCTTTTCATGTGATGTCAGTCCTACAGAGTGTAGATCATAATGAATCAGGATTCCATATTATTTTCTTTCCTGTTGTGCCCTGTTTTTTTCACCCTCTAATTCTGAGTGAGAGTAATTAGGCTTGCGGTAGACCACATACAATAAGCCATGCTATTATGTCTATTCATCCTTTGTCATATCTCCTGTTCCCTCCTTCTTAACTAATAGACTGACCTTGTCTGTCTATGCATGGGGGCAGGGGAAGATAGGTAGCGATAGAGACTTCTCAGCAGAGGGGTCATTTCAGATTTTGAGGAGAGGGGGAAATACAGTAGTGGTAGAAGTGTGTAATTCAGCAGAGTCCACAGGCCAAGACTAGTTATATTCCGGACCAGGTTGTGATACATTGGTGCAAGCCTGATAAAGATGATCATTTGCAGCATGATCCTATACATATCTAGCAACATAGATATGTATGAGTCAGACCTTTGGTCCATCTACACTGACTGACAGTGGCTGTTTGGAGTTTCAGGCAGGAGTCCCTCCCAGCCTTACCTAGAGATGACAGAGGTGGAACCTGGGACACTTTGCATGCAAGGCAAGGTAAGCTCACTGAGTTCAGTAGTGCATGCTCCCTAGTAGGTGGGTATATGATTGTAGCCTTAGACTGCAGTTCTATACACACAATGCTGAAATAACCCCTATTGAACTTAATGGGCTTCTTTTTGAGCAGATGCTTATAAGATTGCATAATGAATTCTTTATAACAGCAGTTATTCCGTGTCAGATGCACCCCCATTGTATATGATCTGACACAGTTGGGGGCTAGAGGGGGAAGAGGTGCACTCTAAATGGAACCCCTACTTGGTCAGAAAAGACATGGCACTCCTTTAAAAAGGTAAAGGGACCCCTGACCATTAGGTCCAGTCGCGGACGACTCTGGGGTTGCGGTGCTCATCTCGCTCTATAGGCCGAGGGAGCCAGTGTTTGTCTGCAGACAGCTTCCGGGTCATGTGGCCAGCATGACTAAGCCACTTCTGGTGAACCAGAGCAGCACACGGAAATGCCATTTACCTTCCCGCCGGAGCGGTACCTATTTTTCTACTTGCACTTGACGTGCTTTCGAACTGCTAGGTTGGCAGAAGCTGAGACCGAACAACAGGAGTTCACCCCGTGGGTGGCGCTGTGGTCTAAACCACAGAGACTAGGGCTTGCCAATCAGAAGGTCGGCGGTTCGAATCCCTGTGACGGGGTGAGCTCCTGTTGTTTGGTCCCAGCTTCTGCCAACCTAGCAGTTCGAAGGCACTCCTTTATTACAACATTAATCTTGGACTTCAGTGGAATCCATTTCCCTTTTGCAGCTTCCTTCCCTGTTATTTAAGGTGATTGTACAGCTGCATATTTGTCATCTTTTCTCTTGTCTTCCCCTAGTGCTGTAGGTTAGAGACTTACAGGGGAAGCATGTAGGTGAAGACAAGTCAGGGTGAGTAAATAGGCAAGGTAGGAAAGGTCAGATCCAGCAGCTAAAGCCTAGCCAAGTCAGGCAAAGCCAAGTTAAAGCAGGCAAAGTTGGGCAAAGGCAAGGGAAGTCTTGACAATAGCTTTCCTAAAAAAAGGCAAACAAAAACAGAATGCTGTTGTTGTTGTTTAGTCGTTTAGTTGTGTCCAACTCTTCATGACCCCCTGGGCCAGAGCACGCCAGGCACTCCTGCCTTCCACTGCCTCCCGCAGTTTGGTCAGACTCATGTTTGTAGCTTCAAGAACACTATCCAACCATCTCGTCCTCTGTTGTCCTCTTCTCCTTGTGCCCTCAATCTTTCCCAATATCAGGGTCTTTTCCAGGGAGTCTTCTCTTCAGCATGGATTTCTGAAAAATAAGTCATGTCAGACTAACCTGATCTCGTTTTTTGACAGAATTACAAGCCTGGTAGATGAAGGGAACGCAGTGGATGTAGCCTACCTTGATTTCAGCAAGGCATTTGACAAGGTCCCCATGATATTCTTGTAAAGAAGCTGGTAAAACACTGTCTTGACAATGCTACCACTCAGTGGATTTGTAACTGGCTGACTGACCGAACCCAAAGGGTGCTGATCAATGGTTCCTCTTCATCCTGGAGAAGAGTGACTAGTCGGGTGCCACAGGGTTCTGTCTTGGGCCCGGTCTTATTCAACATCTTTATCAATGACTTGGATGATGGACTCAAGGGCATCCTGATCAAATTTGCAGATGACACCAAACTGGGAGGGGTGGCTAACACCCCAGAGGACAGGATCACACTTTAAAATGACCTTGACAGATTAGAGAACTGGGCCAAAACAAACAAGATGAATTTTAACAGGGAGAAATGTAAAGTATTGCACTTGGGCAAAAAAAAAATGAGAGGCACAAATACAAGATGGGTGACACCTGGCTTGAGAGCAGTACATGTGAAAAGGATCTAGGAGTCTTGTTTGACCACAAACCTGACATGAGCCAACAGTGTGACGCGGCAGCTAAAAAAGCCAATGCAATTCTGGGCTGCATCAATAGGAGTATAGCATCTAGATCAAGGGAAGTAATAGTGCCACTGTATTCTGCTCTGGTCAGACCTCACCTGGAGTACTGTGTCCAATTCTGGGCACCACAGTTCAAGAAGGACACTGACAAACTGGGACGTGTCCAGAGGAGGGCAACCAAAATGGTCAAAGGCCTGGAAACGATGCCCTATGAGGAACGGCTAAGGGAGCTGGCATGTTTAGCCTGGAGAAGAGGAGGTTAAGGGGTGATATGATAGCCATGTTCAAATATATAAAAGGATGGGAGAAAGGTTGTTTTCTGCTGCTCCAGAGAAGCGGACACGGAGCAATGGATCAAAACTACAAGAAAGAAGATTCCACCTAAACATTAGGAAGAACTTCCTGACAGTAAGAGCTGTTCGACAGTGGAATTTGCTGCCAAGGAGTGTGGTGGAGTCTCCTTCTTTGGAGGTCTTTAAGCAGAGGCTTGACAACCATATGTCAGGAGTGCTCTGATGGTGTTTCCTGCTTGGCAGGGGGTTGGACTCGATGGCCCTTGTGGTCTCTTCCAACTCTATGATTCTATGATTCTCATGAGGTGGCCAAAGTATTGGAGCCTCAGCTTCACGATCTGTCCTTCCAGTGAGCACGCAGGGCTGATTTCCTTAAGAATGGAGAGGCTCGATCTTCTTGCAGTCCATGGGACTCTCAAGAGTCTCCTCCAGCATCATAATTCAAAAGCATCAATTCTTTGGCGATCAGTCTTCTTTATGGTCCAGCTTTCACTTCCATACATCACTACTAGGAAAACCATGGCTTTTACTATATGGACCTTTGTTGGCAAGGTGATGTCTCTGCTTTTTAAAATGCTGTCTAGGTTTGCCATTGCCCTTCTCCCAAGGAGCAGGCGTCTTTTAATTTTGTAACTGCTGTCACCATCTGCAGTGATGCTCCAAATGAGCCCTGTTGGCTTCAATTCTCTCCTCCTATGGTAGTTATCAGAAGATGTTGTCTCAGCATGGAGCTAAACCCAGCTAAAGTTTTATAAGGGATGACAAGGTCTGTAATTTAGTTCACTCTGCCTTCCTGGAGGAGCAGGTGGAGTTGTTAAAAGCACTTTGCCAGCTTTTGCATTCTCTGTCCTACAAGGTTGGCAAGATGGACGTACTGCACAGGGCACATCTCCTGCATCTAGGCAGTAGGACAGTAAATAAGATACTGACTTCAAAAAGGTAGCCCAAGTCTTGCCCTCATCAGAGCCATCCACCGCACACAGTAAAATTCTAGGGTTGGGGCCATGACAATAAAGTAAGGACAGCATATAGGTCAACAATTATAATACTTCTGGCATTTTTGAGGGCTTTATATCGTGCCTTGACAGTTTGCAAACACAATTTTCAGTTAATGACTCCCCTGGTTGCAAAGCCATCATTACGAAGAAAAAGCCTTTGCTGATAACACAACATCTGACAAAGCATGGTTTGTAAATTGCTAATTCTCGGTTCTTAACAGAGCATAGATCCATGCCGCTCTGACAGGTTTAGCTTGTGTTTAGGGCAGCTCCTTTTCCTTTTTAGTTTTTTTCTTTTCTTTTTCATTTTCTTTTTACAGAGACAGAAGAATACATTATTTTACTCCAAGAACTGCACAGTTCTCCCAAGGTTATTTTCAATGAATGACCTGAATAAGATTTCCTTTTCTTTTCTTTTTGCCAGTTCTCCTGACATGAGCTGTTGAGCAGGAACCTTCAGAGAATGACACAGTCAGATCTCATGTTAAAAAAAAGAGGACAAACCTTATTTTTTAAAGAAATGTTAGCAGCTCTGCATTCAATTATTATTTTTTTGCCATCTGTACACAAAGTGGTTTATTATTATCACACTCATCTTTATTCTCTGAAAGTAGTTTGACACATCACACGACTGAGTCCAGAGGGGTTCAAAATGATATCATAGCAAGCTAAGGGTGTGATCACACCATCATTTCGTGTTAGACACCAAGCAGGCTTCAGACTCATGTTTGTGCCGTTTTGTGCCGAGTAACAGTCTAATAACTGAAACCTAAAGATACCTTACCTGAGTACAGATTTACTCCCTTTAAAGGTTTGCATTTGAGAATGGGCCTTAAAGGAGCCTCAAGATCTCACACACCCACTCTTATTCAGGCATGGTGATTCTGTTCCTACTTTGCTTCTGTGAGACAATTCATGGTTTACTGTTTCAACCATACTAGCAAACTATGTTTTGTGCTTGCTATGTCAAGCAGGATTGGATACCAGAATCAAACACTGGTGACCACTCCTGACTTGCAGGATAAAACAAAATGGTATGCTATGGTTTGCCTCAAAACAAGGAAATCACCTCATTTATTTAAATTTTGTATATTTATTTAAACAATTTTCATACCATTCAACAACAGCAGTCTCTAAGAGCCTATATTCTAAGGGGGTATGTGCATGACCCCAAGTTCCATTGAAAGTCCGTATGTGGAGTGCCTAACCATGGCTTGGCATTACATTTGAAACAAGTCCATGGGTCTAATGGGATTCTTTATGCCCTTTCGTAAGCAAGGTTGCTCCATTCATTACACCATCAAGGAACAGCAAGTGCCATCTGTACTCATTTGGATTACTATTTTGAGAACTGGATCTTGTTGCTTAATCTATCAGTATATACAGAGTCTTAAAATTCAAGAAAGGTTTATATTGGGTGGTTAACTGTAGCTTTATGAAACAATGTACTAATCTGTGGCATCTAAATGAGTCATGTTGTTAAAGTCTGGTTCCCTCTTTCTCTTCAGTCCAGATCAGACATAGCAATCTCAGTCCAACAAACCATGGTTTATTGGACTAAAAGTGAACATCGTGATCATACACTCCCCTCTGCGCCTCCTTCTCTTTTCTCACATGTTGTAATGAAAGACTTAAGGGTTACTTAAACCAGTTCCCCGTTACATCTGACAAGAAACAAGTGTGCTCATTTATTCTACTTTCCAGTGGTCAGTCCTATACTGAAGGCATCCTCAACTGCTACCTAATCCAAATCTAGGATAACATCTACACCACACATTTAAACCATATTGAACTGAAAGCCTATGGCTCACCCCAAAGAATCCTGGAAGTTGCAGTTTACCTCTGACAGAGCTATAATTCTCATAACCCTTAACAAGCTGTAGTTCTTAGGATTCTTTGGGGGAACCCCTTGTGATTTCATTGTAAGGCATGGCCTAGTTTAAAGATTCAGAAGCCCTAAGAAGGGAGGGTAGAAATAGAATTGAAGTTTAAAAGTAGTTGGCACCTGGGCAGCAGATTGAGAAGTCTGGCTACTGTCTTCCTCATTACAGTGAGATGTATTGAATTTATTTTTAATTGACAACATTTTTTTTCTAAATTTGCATTCATTCACCTGCATGTACATAGCTACATTTTATGCAAATCTGTGGCCTTTTTCGCCCTCTTTTTACTAGTGTATCTACACTCTTTGGGGGGCAATATGTAAGCGATTAGCTTACTATAAACCAGGATACAAAATCAGAATCAAATCTGAAGCAGGACTTTTTCGCTCTTGCAGGTTTTTTTTCCCCAAAGGAGGAGGATACAAAAAAACCTAAAAGACAAAAACGAACCATTTGTGAGCTCAGCCCCAGGTGGGACACAAAGAAAAGAGCCTCTCAGCTAGATTTTATACAGCAGACAAAGGGCTCGGAGCCAAGACACTCATACAAATAGGTGTGTTGAGAATAAAAATTGACTGGCTCTATGTGAAGTGGTAGCTTCACTGCTTGCAGCTCAACCTACAATAGTTGCATTTTTAAAGCGTTGTTTAAAGTGGGTTAAAATAAATCCTTAAAGAATACACTATTTTTGTCCCAGACTTTGACAATGGTGCAAGAACGATGAGGAAAGTAAGTTGGGAAAGAGACCAGACATTGTCTATTCATATTAACTAGTTTGCTTACGCTTTACTTTCACTGCTTATACAAGTGTTTAAGAGAGGAAGTATACTTTTGGAAAGATGTAGCAGGTGAACCCAGGGCATCAGACAATGGCATCGGAACTCACCCGGACATGCTTTGTTCATTTGTGCATTTAGGAAATTTACTGGCACTACATGATCAAAAGATGTCATATCTATTTATTGTTCAGACTGTGATCACAGTTTCTCTACTACTTGAGTTGCAAATACACACGCAAGGGTCTAAATTCTCATTATCTCCACTTCAGCAGTGATTTTGGAGTTGCTCTGGGTTGCTTCTTGAATATGCTAGCATACTGCATTGCAACTGTCAGAAAGGCAATCAAATTGTAGGAAAAAAATAGAAGAGGGACTGGAGATAACCTAAAACTGAGCTAGCTGACATGGTGACCTCAAGTTGTAGCTGGACTACAATTCTTATCATCCCTGATCACTGACCTTGCCTGCTTAGGGTGATGGGGATTGTAGTCCAAGACATCTGGAGGGCACCACATTGGCTATTCCTGATATGTTTAAATCAAGGGTTCTGAGATGTGACATATTCCTTTCTTGGAGTCTTCCTGTAATCTTGGATTCTGATCATGTCCATCAGAATGAAAGCAGATTGTTTGTTGTGTGTGGGTGGGGGGGTGTCATTTAGCAATTATGATGTTTTCTTCACTTTATCTGTATTAGGACATAAATGTGCAAGCATTTAAATAAAATTAGCTCACGTTTTTCAGCTACAGCCATATTAATTATTTGCTGTAGGAGACACAGCAGCCTTAGCTATGAAGCAGATACATGTACCAGGAACTGTAACCTTGTTCACACATCATGTTTTGCTACTAAAGATGAAAAAGCAATCAATCAGTCTTAGAAAGACAGCTCTGCACATATTTTTGGTTTTCAATAAAGCAGACCAAGACCCAGATAACCTGTGGATCCAGTCCAAAGATCACATCCATTTAAAGCAGGGGTAGGCAACCTAAGGCCTGGGGGCCTCAATCACCTTCTCAATCCAGCCCATGGATGGTCCGAGAATCAGTGTGTTTTTACATGAGTAAAATTTGTCCTTTTATTTAAAATGCATCTCTGGGTTATTTGTGGGGCCTGCCTGGTGTTTTTACATGAGTAGAATGTGTGCTTTTATTTAAAATGCATCTCTGGGTTATTTGTGGGGCATAGGAATTCGTTCATTCCCCCCCCCCAAAAAAAAAATATAGTCTGGCCCACCACATGGTCTGAGGGACAGTGGACCGGCCCATGGCTGAAAAAGGTTGCTGAACCCTGATTTAAAGGAATATTATACCACTGTCCCCACAAAGAATCCTGAGAACTGTAGCTTAAGGGTACTGGATGTTTTAGCTGTGAGAGGGCTCTCCTAACAACTCTTAGTCCCCACAATGAACTATAGTACTCAAGATTCTTTGAAGGGAAGCCCTGAACGTTAAAAATGTTATTAGAGTGCTTTAAATGAATGGTGTGAATGTGACCATAGTCCCTAGAGTTACTACTAACCCCAGTCACCCAGTCACTCTCATCCTTCTGCAACATCAACATTTAAAATAGGGTGGCCACTTATACACCACCCCAAGAAGTAAATACATCACCAAAAAGAGGACAACACACGTTTGGGTAAATGTTCCTTTGCTAATTTATATGTATCACTGCAAATGTTGAAATAATTATTACAATTTCAACTGAAATACAATGCATAGTGGGGAAGACTGTTGTCAGACGACATGTATGCTTCCTTAGTCCAGGTGTTAATGACTGAATGCCAGTGGCAAATGGCCTGCTCTTGTCAGGGGCTGGGCAGAGGAGGAATGGTGGAGACCGCCTCCCATCCTAACCATTCCAGGGAGGAGGAGGAGGAAGAAGAAGACACCATAGATTTACAACAGTGGTTTGCAGGAGGGCACAGCTCAGAGGCAGATGCGGGGAAAAGTTGGGAAATAATGGGAGAGGATGAGGGGGAGGCAGAAGCGGACGGCAACTGGCTGACTCTTATGTCCCAGAACCTGGCTAGCCTTAAAAGTAGGAGAGCAAAGAGCTCAAAGATAGAGGGCACATAGCAGCACCCATAGAAGTGACAAATGAGGAAGTGGGAGAGAATGGGGATGGAGATTCACTCGGGACAACACCATTCTCCAAGAGGCTGGGTTCTAGATCCTCGCTCTCTAATTATTGAACTAAAAAAGGACCGTAAGAAACCTTTCCTTGTCTTTATACTTTCCTGGGCAACCAGCTGGGAGCCACTGACAGTATTTTCTCTCTCTTTAAAACAAAATAATCTTGCAGTGGAACATCCCTTTAATGTAGAGGTCAGACCACTTGACAACCCTTGAAATCGAGGGCGTTTCTCTGTAAAGTAGGGCAGATTTGAAAGTCTGTTTACCTAGAAGATCCATTCTACACATGGCATTCATTTTCAGCATTTGGGGTTCTCTAAATTCATGCACACAATGAAATGCCACATGAAAGGACCTATCTGATCTGAGCATTCCCTCCAACCACTGGGGAGGACCTGGGGACAGAGTGCAGCAGTTTCTGATGGGTGCAAAAGGGGGACTTTGCTGACTGCAACACAACACAAAAGGGAGCCTCTAGCACTAGGAGGGCCTTGTTGTCTGCTTTGGCTCTTTGTCCAGCTACAGTCATTTCTGTACAGGAATGCCTTGATCACAGTGGCCCAAGCTTTGATAACCTCAAGGCTGAATTACAGTAAGCCTGCAATCTATGCAGGGACTACAGTCCGGGGATCGCGTCTAAAGCCAAAATTGTGTATACTCAAAAGCCATTGGGTTGAATGGCAGGTGATGCCCCAGATGCCCGTCCCCTTTCCTGTTAATTTTTTTTGCCAAGCATGGAAAGCTAAATGTACACAAGTTAAATGTCTGTTCGTTGTGGGCTTACTGTACTATAATGTGCTCTATGTGAGGTGTGTGTGGAAGCCTTTGAGGTCTGTATGGAAGCTCAGAGCACAGAAGCCAGGCTACCAAGAACACATTAACAGGGTGAGAAGTCTGATGGACAGTGCTGCTCCCTAGGCTGGTTGCAAGGAAGGCGGCAGGACAGGTGAAGCTGACAGAGAGCAGACTGAAGTTGGTGGGATGACACTCTATTTGCCCGGATGGAGCGGCCTCCACTGCCAAAGGGGACCAATCATAATAAACTTCAGTTTAACATTTTTCATTAGGTTTATGTGTTTTCCCTCTATGCCTTACTTGGGAAGTTCCTGACTAATAAAGAGGATGGCTTGCAGGATTTCATTCCATTTCACTGCAAGGCCCATAGTTTACAAAGTGGCAGGCACCTCATCTTATGCTTTAAAGCAACAGAACAGCTAAACCCTCTCTTCTGCTCATGATTTCTAATTTTACTGGTTGTTATAATAAACACACTAGGGAAGTTTATTACAGTGACAAATTTCATGCTTTATAGTACCACTCCTCCAGTTATTAAAGCCCTCTGCTATATTTCTTTTATGTAATGCAGACATAGTGGGGTGCGCGGGGGGAGGTAACATAAAAATAGGAACAGCAGGCGGGACCACATTCAAATAAATCTGGATAGCTGAAAATAGCTTTTCAGTATGTACTCCATTTTGCTGTTAAGGCAGTAAAAAGAGTTCAGTGCCCCAAAACCAGATTCTTAACATCTGTCAACAACAGCAACAACCACCTATTAAAATAAACTTCTCTGTTGCATAGTTTGGATATTATTGCTGTTCACTGTAACAGAAAATTATGCTGTTTGATGGCCTCTCAGTTTGAACATGAAACAAGTACACACACACACAGAGAGAGAGAGAGAGAGAGAGAGAGAGAGAGAGAGAGAGGGAGAGAGATTTCTAAATACTTGGAGAACATCCTTGGTAGGTAAAGGTAAAGGGACCCCGACCATTAGCTCTAGTCATGACCAACTCTGGGGTTGCGGCGCTCATCTCGCTCTATAGGCCGAGGGACCCAGCGTTTGTCTGCGGACAGCTTCTGGATCATGTGGCCAGCATGACTAAGCTGCTTCTGGCGAACCAGAGCAGCGCACGGAAACGCCATTTACCTTCCCGCCAGAGCGGTACCTATTTATCTACTTGCACCTTGACATGCTTTTGAACTGCTAGGTTGGCAGGAGCAGGGACTGAGCTACGGGAGCGCACCCCACTGTGGGGATTCGAACCGCTGACCTAATGATCAGCAAGCCCTAGGCTCTGTGGTTTAACCCACAGTGCCACCCGCGTCCCTACATCCTTCGTACACAGGTGCAAATGTCTGTAAATAAAAAGAAAATGGTGGGGGGGGGGCAGGCAGGACTCCAGTTACCTGACAGATCTTCAGGCTTATTTGTACTTCCTCTTGTCCTATTACTTTCTCCCCTCCCTGGGTAAAACTACTCTTTAGTGTTCAACTGGACCAAATGGCAATTTAGGTCCCCCCAGGAATTACCATTTGTTCCACTCTATTGCTAAAGAGCGGTTTTTCCTAAAAAAGGAGAAGGGTTAGGGGGAAACCACTTGGACCCATGCCTAGAAAGTGAGGGTCAAGCAGAAAAATTCCCTGACCTGTGCTTCCTAGGCATGGCACAAGTGGAAGTGTGGATGCTGTGCATATAGCAATAAAAAAATAAAAAAATGGAACTCACTCCAGCAGGAGGCAGTGATGGCCACCAACTTGGATAACCCAAGTTATTTTACAGTGTTATTTTCTGTTAGATTCTCCCACCAATGTCTGAGGCAGTATACCTCTGAATACCAGTTGCTGGAAACTGCAGGTAGGGAGAGTTGCTGTTGCACTTAAGTCCACCTTGCAGGTTCCCCATAATGGGCATCTGAATGGCCATTATGAGAACAGGAGGCTGGACTGGATGGGCCTTTAGCCTGACGCTGCAGGACTTTTCTTATGTGCCCATGTAAGAGCCTGTGAGCTTGCACAACATGGAAGGCTATTGAACTTTCAAAGTGAACCCCCTTCAGGCATCACAGGCACGAAGAGACAGCATGAATATTAAGGGTTGCAGGGCTCTGCCTTTAGCTCTGCCCCACCATGGAGAACCTCAGGCTAGCTTCCCCACACACTTGTCTAGTGTAGCTTTCGTAACAAGAAGGCTTTGCTCCTCTGTGAGCCTCCCCAAAGAATAAGGGACATACTGTAAGAATGTGGGTCAGACCATTGGTCCATCTAGCTCAGAACTGTCTATCCTGACCGATAGTATCTCTCTCCAAGGCAGTGGGTGTTCCCAGACCTAACTGGGAGCGCAGAGGATTGAATCTGGGACCTTCTGCATGCAACGCAGGTGCTTTGCCACTGAGCTATGCTACTCTACACACCCCTTGCTCCAGGGCTGTAATCCAAATCAGGGAGGAAGTTGGTGCTTTTAGAAGAAAATGGCACCCAGGCAACCAATCACAGATTGGGCCCTCAGGTATCAGAATTATCATCTCCACTCTCCTGCCTGCCGCAGCAGTGCAATTGCTATATTTTGCTCATCTCAGTAGAAAACACAGGAAGCACCCATTGGTCCTTCAATGTCTGTACTGGCTGGTCTAGTCTTTCTAGGGTTTCAGGCACAGCCTTTCTCAGCTTTGCCCAGGGATGCTGGGGATTGAAACTGGGATCTCATGCATGCAAGGCAGGTGCCCTGCCAGTGAACCACAATCTTTCCCCAGAGGATTTGGTATAGTGGAGAAATCAATTACCGTATTTTTCGCTCTATAACACGCACCTGACCATAACACGCACATTGTTTTTAGAGGAGGAAAACAAGGGAAAAAACATTCTGAATGAAACAGTGGATGTATCATTTTTGGGCTTCATGCTGTGGCCACAGACATGTGATCTGATGGTGAATTTGGGATGACCCAATGCAAAGATCCTGAGAATCCCTGTGGATCCATGCTCTGTAACCACGTTTTTGCACCATTGCAGCCCCAGGCAACAGTGGGTGCGTGATTTTTTTGGTGCAGGCTGTAGCCATGGACATGCTATGTGATCTGATGTTGAATTTGGGGTGACCCAATGCAAAGATCCTGAGAATCCCTGTGGATCTATGCTTTTTAACCACGTTTTTGCACCATTGCAGCCCCATGCAACAGTGGGTGCGTGATTTTGGGGGGGCAGGCTGTAGCCATGGACATGCTATGTGATCTGATGGTGAATTTGGGGTGACCCAATGCAAGGATCCTGAGAATCCCTGTGGATCCATGCTTTTTAACCACATTTTTGCACCATTGCAGCCCCAGGCAACAGTGGGTGCGTGATTTTTTGGTGCAGGCTGTAGCCATGGACATGCTATGTGATCTGATGGTGAATTTGGGGTGACCCAATGCAAAGATCCTGAGGATCTATGCTTTGTAACAAACCACATTTTAAGTGGGGAGGGAAGGAAAAACACAGAAGGGACAAGGAGCAGGAGAGGGGTGTGCAGAGAAGCAGCTGGCTAAGAATGCAGGAGAGGGGTAGGGAGGAAAGGAAGGCAAAAGTTTTCCCCCACCCAAGCCAGCCAGCCAGCCAGCCAGCCATCTCTCTCTCTCTCTCTCTCTCTCTCTCTCCCTCCCTCCCTCCCTCCCCCCCCTCTCTCTCCCTTCCCCCCTCTCTCTCCCTCTCCCCCAGCAGCACCGGAGCTTGCCTGGAGGGGAGGGGCTTTCCCTGCTCTTTGTTCCGTTTCAGCAAACACAGCAAGGAAACAGAGAAGGGTGGGCAGTAAGCCCTGAGGCAGAATGCAGGAAAGCAGCCGCTTTCTCTTTTCAAGTTTCGCTTCTCTGTGCAGCGTGCAGCCCCGCGATTTGATTTTTGCTTGATTTTTCGGCTCCAGGGACCACACATTCGCTCTATAACACGCACAGACATTTCCCCTTCCTTTTTAGGAGAAAAAATCTGCGTGTTATAGAGCGAAATTTACGGTAACTGCAAGTGCTATAGAGGGAGAAGAGATCCAGTGTTGCATCCATTGTGCCATGCAAGAAATTAGGGACATTCTTGTTGCACCCTTTTTCTTATACCAGCAGTCACTGACACACACACACACACACACACACACACACACTATGACACATTGGTAAATATTCTGTTTCTTGAATGCTGCATTCATTTATGCTGCATTAGCAACGCAGCCATAACAGGAGGTTTTGGGGTTTTTTTAAGTAAGAAAATATAATGGACTGTTAAATGTACCTGGCTTACTTATTATAGAATCGTTTCTACTCAGACACATTCAGTAGCATTTGCTATCTGGATACTAGGTGGTTGTATGAAGAGGCGGTGATATTTTTAGGTTACTGTGTATCCTTTCACATGCATGTGTAATGTAATCAAGATGCATTTGCCACCCACCCCACTCAGAGATTTAACTTGCAGGGAACAGGGGGGGGAGAAGGTGGAAACAAACATTCAAGCCCATGAACATGTTTTAAAGCTCCCCACAAAAACAAACCCAACATAAATGCCCTCTCCCAAAGTGTCAGTGATTTAGTAAGGACAGGTATCACAAAATACAGTTGCTGGTAAATAGGAACTAGGGATGCAAATGCTTTTTGGGGTGAGCACAAGTCTGTTTGCACCTCTCTAACAGTGACTAAAGAAGCGTAAGCGTATTGTGCAACCTGGTATGCAGCTCTTTCTTTCTTTCTTTCTTTCTTTCTTTCTTTCTTTCTTTCTTTAACTGGGAAGGGGACAGTCACACAATTAGAAAACAACTTCTTTGATCTGCTTTGCTGTCACTGAATCAGATCAAGAGAAATAAAAATCCTTTATTTTTGGTCACTTATAACTACCATATTTTTCACTCTATAAGACGCACCAGACCATAAGACGCACCTAGTTTTTGGAGGAGGAAAACAAGAAAAAAAAAATTCTGAATCTCAGAAGCCAGAACAACAAGAGGGATCTCTGCGCAGTGAAAGCAGCGATCCCTCTTGCTGTTCTGGCTTCTGGGATAGCTGCGCAGCCTGCATTTGCTCCATAAGACACACACACATTTCCCCTTACTTTTTAGGAGGGGAAAAGTGAGTCTTATAGAGCAAAAATTACGGTATATTAGGGACGTGGGTGGTGCTGTGGTCTAAACCACTGAGCCTAGGGCTTGCCGATCAGAAGGTTGGCGGTTCAAATCCCCACAATAGGGTGAGCTCTCGTTGCTCGGTCCCAGCTCCTGCCAACCTAGCAGTTTGAAAGCACATCAAAATGCAAGTAGATAAATAGGTACTCTAGCGGGAAGGTAAACGGTGTTTCCTTGTGCTGCTCTGGTTTCACAAGAAATGGCTTGGTCATGCTGGCCACATAACCAGGAAAAACTGTCTGTGGACAAACGTTGGCTCCCATGGCTAGTAAAGTGAGATGAGTGCTGCAACCCCAGAGTCATTCACGACTGGACAACTGTCAGGGGTCCTTTACCTTTACCTTTTATAATTATACTGGAATAACCATTTACAGCTTCTGGAGCTCAAATGCTTTATTCATGCAAAAACTATTCACAGGATGAATAGTGATGAGGGAGAGAGCAACAGCAGACATCTTGTCTCAACAAGTTCGGAAAGAGAAAGACAAAATGGCTCAGTCTTTAGGGGTGGAGTTAGACAAAGTGGCTACAAATAGGGAGTGGCTAGATCACTAGCCAAATAATACCCTCTTGTGGTTTAAAGTAACACATGCATTAGCCAGAAGTTCAGGAGAAATAAATGTATTTGCTTTTCTACAACAGTCTTAAAACTCATGGTATCATAAAAGCAAAGATTTGGAAGGGATCATGGTGATCATCTAATTCAACCTGGTACTCACTGCAGTGAAGATTAACATCGCATTATGTACAGCATCACAGACAGATGGACATCCAGGCTTTGCTTAAATATCACCAGTCTGTTCCACAGCTGAACATCTCCTATCATTATAATTTTCCTCCAGATACTTAGTTGAAATCTGTTTCCTTACAATCTCTACCCATTGGTTCTTGCACTGTCATCTGAAGCAACCAAGGACAGTTCTTGTATAGGAAACATAACACCACACTTTTAAAGCACATTACTTCTTCCCCTAAAATCTTGGAAACTGTAGTTTCTTAAGGGTGCTAAGAACTGTAGCTCAGTATCAAACAATGAAGGAACACATGCAGTACAACCTCATCAAGCACAACTCTGTATATGAAATAAGAGTATATTGTACAGCAAATATCTCAATGCAACACGTACTATAACTCAAAATAATGGAAGCTTAAAGAAAATAAAGACAGTATCAAATCAGTCTTGAAGAGATATATACAGTCTTACTGATTACTATTCGGTCGCATGTATTTCAGTGAAACTGATTCTCACCAAATATGCCCGGGATTGCAACTTAAAAATTGTGTAGATGCATCAGAGTTGGGCTGTGAGCAACAGTCTATTGGGAGTAATAATGAGTTGAGCACCAGCAGGAACTGTAAAATAGGTCAGTGGTCAGAACAGATGAGCAATTAAGATCAGAGGGCAAACCGCAATTCAGAACCAAACAGCATGACTAGAGACATGAGGCATGCTAGAGTAGGGGTGGGGAAACATCCTCAGACTGAGGGTTACATTCTGCTCATAGCAACCTTCTGGAGGCCAAGTGCCTGTGGTTGACAGAGGCAGAGACAAAATTAGGTGGAGCAATGAATGCAAATTTTACCTTTGTTCAATAGGGTAGTTTCTAAACACTACCTCCAGCCTCTATCCCTCATCCTAGTAACCAAGAACAATTACCGGAGTTCAAGTCCTGCTAGATCACACCAAAGGCCCATTCAATCCAACATCCCATTCTTACAGTGGACAATCATATGTGCATGGGAAGCCTGCAAGCAGGACCTACATGCAACAGCACTCTCCCCACCTGTGACTCTCAGCAGCTATTATTCAGATGCATACTGCAAAAGTGACTCCCCACCACCAGCACACAATCACACCCACTCTATACATCTACTTCTCATGTCAGGCGAGGTAGCCGATGGGTCTCAAACCCTCGTGCAAAGGTAGGCTTCAGCAGATTGAGTGGACAAGACCCATAGTGGGTCCAATAATCAAGGAGGCAGTTTCTGCACATGCTGTAGAGGGAAGTGAGGGACAAAAGGGGCTTATCAACCTGGGAAGGTAGTCCATCTAGAAGGAAAACTCTGATCCTAAATCTCAGCTGTCTTGTGGGATATCTTCATGAGAAGAAAAGGCTAAACTCTGGAGTGGAGTCCTCAAAACAGCTGGATGGTGCCTTGTACTCTTCCTCCCAGCAACTCTGCTAGAGGAAGGCTGAGATGTAAGAGGAAGCCCTTTATAATTCATCCCTGTCCCTACTGATAGCAAGGTGAACCTGGGACATGGAGTCATTCCAGAAAGTTCTTTACTTTCTGTGGTAAACGGAAGCCTGCCTTCTGCAGTTCAGTTGTTCACCACAAGAGGCAGCCCAAAGCTAATTCCTACAGCTGTTGGTGGGATGGTAGTCTTTTAACTTCTGGCATGTGGCTTATCTGTCATATTACACACCTGAACATTTTTTTGGTGAAGAAAGTATTGATCTGATGTGTAAATATATTTCCTATTCTAATTGATTCAGGAGGGTTCTGGAAGCTTCTCTGTGTGATACAAGCTGGAAGTTTCTAGCCGACAAGCAAGTTTCTATTCTGCCTAGAAACAAGCAGAAGGTTATTGATGTTTGGGTTATTCCTTCAGAGAAGCTGAACAGCTGGTTTAAACTGGTTCTGTTATCTCTTTCACTTAGGGCTATGCTGACTATAGTACTGTATTGGCCAGATGGAGCCTGAGTTTGACTTTCTTTCTGTCTTTCCTTCTGGTGTGGTGTTAAAGTTTTAGTCTTATTATAAGTTATTGTAAGTTTAGGTTACATCTGCTGCGACTGGATTTCTTATGGACAGTGCCAATCCTGAATGTATGAATTTGTGACCATTATGCTCATTTACCTTCAGTAGCAGTAGTAAACTCTGCTGGATGAAATACAATTGCCTCCGGTCTATTTTTTTGGGAATCCTGCAACGTGCTTAAGTTTTCACTCTAACTATACATTGGAGTTCTGCTTTGGATCAATATGAGCAGAATTCTTGTCAATTCCCTGGGGGCCTTTCAGAAACATTCTTGGTACTGATGATAAAGGGGGTGAATCAGCCCATAAATGTTTAATATTGATGAACACGTGATGTCTCTCATTAAAAAGCCACAAAATAGAATATATGTGCTTTGTTGTAGCTTTTTAAAAAGACCTTATTTGTTTTTGCTCGTTATGATGTTAACAGCTATTTAAATGCTGGGAATTTGCATTTTGCTGGTAAGAATGACTAAAGAACCAACAGTACATTTAAATAAATATAAAAAGACTGGAAATTAATCTTCCTAAAGAGCTTACTCACTCAGATTCCCTTAATGCTTTCCATAGCTGTATTTTACACAATGTACATTTTACAGATAAGCGGCTTTTAAATTGAAAAACATGCTCAATAAAGCAATTTTATGAGTACCAGTGGTAATCATTAATATGTATCCAATTGGGCAGAAGTTTTACTCAGCTTTCTCAAGGAATCGTTTTATTCTAGGCAGGGGAAGAATGTTCAATTCCTTAAAGCCATTTCCATTTCTCTGACCTATATACCCCGGTAAGGGCCAGTCTACAGAATTCGTGGTGAAAAGATGGGAAATATAATTGTGGTTTATTCACTACAAAGTGATGGGAGGTTTTGTAGGGAGGGGGCAATCAAAATAAAGGTTGCAGTGTTTGGGACTTCTTGGTTTAGAGAAAAGGTAAGAGGCAACGTGATAAGAGGTCTATAAAATTATTCACGGCACTGGGGCTCTTTTTCAGCCAGAACTTACCAGAACTCAGTTCTGGCCCCTCTCAGGTGGGTGCCATTGCCAGTATAAGAGAACAAGGGAGGCGTTCATGGTGAGTTCCAGCACCTCTATTTCTAGAAAAATAGCACTGCATGGCACAGAGAAAAAGGTAGAGGAAAGGTGGGGCTTTTTTGGAGGTTGACACCCCAATAGTGGAATAGTCTCATTCAAAACACTTAGATGGCACTTGCTTCATTGGATTTTTCTTGCCAAGTGTAGACAGTTTTATGCTCCCAAACTTTAAATGCTTTATGTTATGCATTTCCTGCATGTTGCTATTTTACTATTTCAGTCCCACTTTTCCAGATGTTCTTCATCATTTGTATGCTAATGATTTAGTGTTTAAATGCTGAAATTCAATCTCTCTCTCGCTTTTGCCTTTTGGAGTTGGCCAGCTGTCCACTGCTGGGTCCTGATCTATGTTCTGCCCATCTCTGTACTCCAGAAGAGGGGAATCAGCCTATGGGCCAAGGCCAGTCAATGTAGACAATGTTAATTAATTCCTTCCCATTGAATCAAATGAAACCATTTAAAAAGCAGTGTGTGGTAGTGATTGGAGCATTGGACCTGAAAGATTAAGCATCAAATCCCAACACATCTGTGAAGCTTACTGGGTGACTTTGGGCCACTCACCATCTCCCAGCCCAACCTACTTGTCATGGGGAGAATCACACACATCGCTTTGAGCTCAAGCTCAAAGTGATAACACCAAGGTTGCATATTCGATCCCCATATGGGACAGCTGCAGGGGGTTGAACTAGATGATCCTCAGAGTCCCTTCCAACTCTACAATTCTAGGTAACATCTTAAAAAAGGCGCTCTCCCTTCTCTTCGACACAGGAAAGAAAGTCTCTTCTGAAATGGAGCAGCTCTTATGTACAAATGTATTAAAATCATTTAAAAAATTAAAAGATATGCAATAAACTATTAAGACATTTTTGAAATCTACCGATACACTTCCAATCCGTCAATCTCAGTTCTACCCAGCATGTTCAATGATGGGAGATGAGGGCAGTGCCAAGGGTAGCCACCCTGGTATACACAGTTAATTGACTAAACATTGCAGATCTGCATTTTAAAATCTTCTTGCACTGACCCCTTGTGGCAGGTCATATTCTGAGGTCTCTTGACCATCAGCAGCAGAAGGGGTATGGAGCTGACTCTGGCCCTCCAGGCCTCTATATCTGGTCCCCGGACTCCCCCTAGGCCATAGCCTACTTCACAATCTCCCCAAAGGTTTTTGCCAGGCTGGAATGTGTCCTTGAACTCTGATGGTGCCTTTTGCTTGCCTAGATGAAGGACAGAGAGGAGGTTTAGAATCCAGCCTATTAAGTAAAAGTAAAAGTTACATTTATATGCACTTTGATCTCATCTGTCCAATAATAATAATAATAATAATAATAATAATTTATACCCCAACCATCTGGCTGGGTTTCCCCAACCACTATGGTTGACATTCAATGGCTGTTAAAGAAGCTACTATCAGAAGATCAAGGGGCATTCACTTTTCTTTAGTTTCCCACTCAAACAGCTATTACAAACTTAGTTGCACTTATTGTGGTTGTAGCTCAAAGAATAGAGATAGATTCATTGCTCCACCCACTTTTGCCTTTGGCTCCACCCACCTCTGGCATGTGGCCCCCAGAAGACAGTCCTGAAGGAGATGTGGTCTTCAGGCCATAAATGTTTGCCTTCCTCTGGTCTACAGCATCTTCCTACAGTTTCTGCTGACAGCTAAAAAAAATAAATCAAAAGCTATCCCTGATGCCATATGAAGTATTGCTGTAATAAATGTTTGATGTTGCTGCTTAGGTATATGTTATAAATTGCTGCTGGCACAGCTTGCTCTTTCAGTACTTGTGATGATTACTTTTCGAAGTTTTGATATTATTTCATGCTTGCAAAGCACTAAGCTGCTTAGAACTCATTTTTGTATGAGCAGAACACTGATAAACTGTATTAAAAAATTAAACACCCCATGCCAAATATTTGCTCATTTCTGCAGCATACTAATAATTGAAGGCAATGTATGTTAATCCCTACATTATATTAACTAATAACTAACACTGCATTAATTATTGATAATTTTACATGATATTGCATGATATACACATTTATATAAATTATAAATACTATATATCAGGAATGAGGGCCAAATATTTATCTCCTCTGCCTACTGTCAGCTAACACAGACCAGTGGAACTACCTACCTGTCAATCATCTAATAATGTCATTGATGGTGTTAGGTGATTGACACCTGTCAACATTCAAAGTAGGACACTGTGGAGCAGCTTCCTTTGAAGACTTGCTCCCAGCTCCAGTCAAAGAGGCTCCCTTAACCAATCATCAGTTGATGGTGGATTAGAGGGAGCCACTTTGAAGTCTCTGCAGAGGTGAATATGCTCTGAAACCTGTATCACTTCCCCCCTCTGCAGAGAAAGCAGTTTCTATTCAAAGCACTGGGAGGACTGCTCTGAATGCACACTGATTCTTTTGGAAAGTAAAAAAATAATAATGTTCATTAAGAAATGTAGCATTTTCTTCTTCATTCCACATGAACCTGCAAAACTCCTTCTGTAGTGCTTCCTAAACTTATGTGCTTTGCCCCTGGGGATCCTTAGCCCAGGGTTTGCCAAATTCTTTTTGCAGCACTTCCCAAATGCCTGATCATCTCTGTTCAAGGGGCTTTCAGTCAAGCCCCATCCTTACCTGTCCCACACCTGTCATCATTTATCATGTCAGGTATAGGACAGAGCTGAATGTGGCTTGACCAAAACTGTGAGGCAGAGGTTCCTTAAACCTGATTGATATTTATTTATTTTTCAAATATTTTTATTGCATTTTAATAACAACAAACAGGTTTCAGAAAAAAATGAAATAAAGAAAAAATACCTTAACTTCCAATAAAGAGTCAATAATAAAACATACCAAGAGGGGGGGAAGTGTGGTCTTTAATTAGAAATGATTCCATGTTCTAAATTAAAACTTGCAAATCTGTAGTTCAAAAAAGTTTTTTTTAAAAAATAACCTTGGGCTGGACTAAACCCAGACACTCTCAAAGACCCCTGGTACTTAATGCTCTTGAACCAAAGTGTTTGTGTGTGTAAAATGAAATCAGAACAAATGAAAAGCAACTTTAAGCAATTTGGCCCCTGGACACTATTAGCTGAGGCAAGACCCCCCCCCCCCAGGGCTCTTTTGCCAAATCTTGGAATACAGTACCAATAATCCAGATTATTGGCAGCAAAAGCCTTCCAAAACTTGGCAACTGTTGCGCACACCACTGTCAAAAGATGCAAAATCAGTTCCTTATTGAATTTATATTAATTCTTACATAAGAGGTGTGTGGAAGAAGAGTTGAGCACCTTTGCTTTGTCCCCAAAGGCTCCCCATTCTCTGCAGTACCATAACTAAATGAAATACAGAGTTAGAGAAGATGTGTTTCCCTTGCCCCACTTTTTACAGGCATAGGCCCACACTTTAAAGCTCCATGTCCGAGTGACAAACAACAATCCAGGTTTTCTGTGGATTGCCCCAATTCGCTCCAGTTCAGAGGTAAAGAGTGAGTTCTCGCAGAGAAAGCTCAAGAGCAAAAAAAGAAAGAAAAAAGATCACTTGGACGCGAAGCTTTAAAGCATGGAATGTGCCTGGAAAGCACAGAGGAAAGGTAAATGTGGATAAACCCCAAGTAAACCTACACAGCATTTATACAGCACCAGCTGAGTGTTTGAGACATTATCTGAGTAATCCTTGCAACAAGCCTGTAAGGTAGGTCAGTGTTATTATCCCCCCACGGGGCGGGGACCAAGGGCAAGTGTAACTGATTTGGCAAGTTTAGATCATGTCACTGGTAAGACCTGAACCAGGAATTTCTTAGTTCATAGCTACTGTTAACTGGCACTGTCCAGATCCAGTAAAATATCCCTGCACAAGCTGTGACTCACCCAATTCATCACAGCCTATCAGACATTTACTGTGGCCTACCAGGTGCTTCATCAAAAAAAACCCCTCAATGCTCTCTTAACTTATCTTTACTCTCCTAACTTATCTCAGGCTTGATAAGTTGTGTTTCCTGGCTGCATCAGTGATGATTAAATAAGGTGGTCTTCTATATTTTTTTCTGTTGGCTTAATTGGATGAAATCCATTTCCAGGGCAGCATTTAGTGACAACGGCCTATCACTATATGTAGCCATGAGTTATTACTGCATCATTTTTTTAAAATGAAGTTGGCATGGCTGTTTGGAAACTGAGCTGTAGAAACTAGGCTAGCACTCTTTCTTTCTCTCTCTCCCTTCCTCCCACCTGCACCCCCACCCCCACCCCCGGTGACCCTTCATAAGAGCATAAGAAGAGCCTGCTGGATGTTATGCTATTAAGGATCTGGACCCCACAGAGCTGCAGTTCCTTGTGAAGAACGATTGATTGTTAAACCACCTTGGGAGGTGAACAGAGACCACCTAACAACTCACAACACTTTTAACAAACTACAGCTCCCATAGTTTGGGGAGCCATCACTGCTTAAAATAGTATTATAGTGCTTTAACAGTATGGTGTGAATGTGGCCTAATACAGGACTATTAATTTCAGTGGGTCCACTGTGAGTACAGCCTAGTAGAATACAATTTGCTAAAAACTTTAGTCACATATTCTTATAGCTAATAATGCCAAGGATCTTCTTCCTCTGGCAGTGAAGAAGTTCAGGAGGGAAAAGCGGAAACAGACAGATACCTTTGTGGAATATTCTTTTAGAAGACGGATGGATTCACTTTCAATACAAATAAGCTTATTTGAAGCTAAAGGTCGGATTTTAGTTACCCAGCACTACTGACTGAATGGAAGCCCTCCTTTTAATAAGTGCTAGAGGATTATCTGTAATAAGGCTGCCAAAGTTCACCTTTTGATTCCCTGTAGTACCCTTTGCAAAACAAACATCCTGCCTCCATTTATCTTGGAACTGTGCATCCTCTGGACCGGATCATACGTGGACAGGCCTCTCTACTTAGCTCCAGATGACACACTCAAGGGGCCTATTGACCTTTGAAGCAAAATTCAAGTGTGCGCGCGCGCATACACACACACAATGATATTGGAAACAATTTCATTCTTGTTTTTGGTATTTTCTGAAGGAGACATTCTGCTTATCCAAGACCCATCTGCGAACCAAATATTAATTTGCAGCCATCTGCCATGGGCAAGTTGCTGCTGATGACAGATAAAAGGATGCTGATAGCACCGCTATGAAGACATTTGCTATCAGCTGAAATCGACGTGAGCTAGAAAAGGCTCTGTGGCTTAAAGCAGAGGGTGGGGATGGATAACTTAAAATTCAAGTAGTAGTTGTCAGAGGCAGCATGCTTCTTAAATACCACTTGCTATGAATCCAAGTATGGAGAGTGCTGTCTATGGCAGGTTCAGCAACTGGCAGACTAGAAACTATATCTGGCCACTCAAGGGATACCACTCAGATCTCTCACTGCCTCCCTGCTGGCCTTCCAATTAGGAAGTATAGGAACCTGCTGGGATAGCTCATGAGTCTATTCAGAACAATATTTGCTACACAAGTGGGCAGTGCTTCTCCAGGGCTTCAGTTTTCCCTAGACATATCTGGAAATGCTAGGAATCGAACCTTGGACCCCTGGCCCAACCCCTGTGTGTACAAACTAGCCTGCTGTGCAAAGTTACAATTTGGATTCTTTGCTCCACCTGCTTTTGCCTAGAAAGTAAATGTGGCTCATGGGCTGAAAAAAGATTATCCTCTCCTGGAGTATAAGATTATCCTCTATAAATTAGGTACGTGCAGAAAGTTGGTGGAACACTGGCCAACTTCAAAGGCAGAAGAAGTAAGAGTATGAGCTTCGGCATTTATACACTAAAACATTAACATGCAAACTATGTGAAGCAGGTGGAAAAGCAGGACTAAAAAGAATAAATTGCAGGAATAAAATAACATCAGCCCTTTAAAGCTTGGTATGATGAAACTGTCTATACTTGGCGGCAACAATCCAATCAAGTAAGTGCCAGGAAAACACTTTTAGGAAGAATATTCCACAAGCAGAGGGAAAGCCCCACCAATAATAGCAATCCATCTGCCCTCAGAAAGTGGCCATGCCTGAAACAGGTCCATGTAGGAAGCTGCCTTATACCAAGTTGGACTATTTGTCCATTTAGCTCAGTATTGTCCATACTAACTGGCAGCCCCTCTCCATGGTTTCAAACAGGGAACATTCCCAGCCCAACCTGGAGATGCCGAGGATTGAACCTGAGACATTTGGCATTTGAAACATGTTCTCTACCACTGAGTCACAGACCTTCCCGTGAGAGATGAGAGAGAGGTGGCTAGGACTCAAAAGTTGAAGGGCACCACAGAGTCCTCTCCACTATTACACAGGAGATAGGACATATTCTCATTGTGTGCTAGACTTACCTTTCTTCCACTCTTTCCAGTCAAGGGTCTGCACTTAAAAGCTCTGCGTCTGAGCACTTGTGTGGCTTTTTGTCCTAAGCTTTCCCTGCGGAAACCCACTCTTAAGTGCTCAATCAGAGCAAACATCAATTTTGGTTTTCTGTGGGTTGCTATTTGCTCCACACAGGTTTTCACGGGGGAAGCTCCAGAGCTTGGGTCTCCAGCTGCTTTAGGACTACAGTTCCTATCACCCCTGACATTGCACCTGCTAGCTAGGGTTGATGGGAGTTGTAGTCCAAAAGTAACTGGAGACGCAAGTTTGGGAAACACCGCTCCAGGGCACCCAGACACAGAACTTTAAATCGCAGACCATGTCTGGAAAGAGCAAAGGAAAGGTAACTATGGGTAAGCCCTAGCTCATAATTGTCCACCCTGATGGAAATCTGTTCTCTTAGGTTTCAGGCAGGAGCCTCTCCCAGCCCTACTTGGAGATGTTGCACCTGGGACCCCTCTCCAAAAAAGAAATCTACCATAATGTGAGCCCTGAGGACTCTTTTGATGAAGAACCTCTGGAGCTCCCCTCAAATGGCCTTTTGTTCACTCATGGATTTCTTGGCTTCAGATACAAACAAAATTTCTTCTTCCTTTTCTTGTCAAGCACCTCTAATTCAAGCAAAGTGGTGCACCTGGTTGTTATAGTTACTCTCATGTGAATCATCTTAGCTATTGCAGAAACTTTCTCAGAGAACTGTGTTCAATGTGCCCAAGTGGCAACATGGTACAAAAACAATCATAACGTGTTTGGACGAGTTGCCTCAAGCACCAGAGTCACCAAGTTTTTCTCTCAGTTTCATGTTTTTCCCAATTTTAATATCAGTTCTCCACATTTCCACACCAGTTTAAATCCCCTCCCCCCAAAAAAATCCTCATGAAAATTCACCAGCGTTTAGCCCTAATTTCTCCTAACTTATGTATTTTTGTATGCAATTTCCATTAATATAATGTATTTATAATACATGTAACTGCTGGGTTGGGTTATCTGGAGGTTTGGAGTACATTGTCAGTGGAATGCTGATAACACTCAGCTCTATTTCTCCTTTACAACTGCAGGTGAGGCAGTCAACGTCCTCAACCATTGTCTTGCCTCAGTAATGGATTGGATGAGATCCAACAAACTGAAACTCAATCCAGATAAGATTGAGGCACTGTTAGTGGGTGGTTCCCTAGACCAGATGGCTGGGAGGTCGCCTACTCTTGATGGGGTTACACTTCCCCCAAAGGAACAGGCTTGTAGCTTGGGGGTACTCCTGGATCCTTTGCTGTCGCTCAGTGGCCCAGAGTGCCTTCCATCAGCTTCAGCTGGTGGCTCAGCTACACCCCTATCTGGGCATGTATGGCCTAACTACTGTTGTCTATGCTCTGGTAACCTCAAGGTCAGATTACATTATACGTAGGACTGACTCTGAAGACGGTTCGGAAACTTCAGTTAGTGCAGAATTCAGCAGGCAGATTTCTCACTGGAGCAGGACAGTTTGAGCATATTACACTGATCCTGGACAAATTGCACTGGCTACCAATTAGTTTCCGGGCCCAATTCAAAGTGCAGGTTTTGACCTATAAAACCTTAAACGGCTCAAAGACCGTCTCTTTCCCATATGAACCTACCTGGACCCTGAGATCATCTTCTGAGGCCCTTCTTTGTGTGCCTCCTCCTTGAGATCAGGAGGGAGGCAACCTGAGAATGGGCCTTCTCTGCAGTGGCTGCCGATCTGTGGAATGCTCTCCCCAGGGAAGTTTGCCTGGCGCCTTCATTATACAGTGGTACCACGGGATGCGAACGGGATCTGTTCTGGAGCCCCGTTTGTATCCTGAACAGAACGTAAGACACAACAGCGTGTCTGCGCGTGTGCAAGTCACATTTTGCCACTTCATTTTGACTGTCTGCGCATGCGCGAGCAGCGAAACCCAGAAGTAATGCGCTCCGTTACTTCCGGGTCGCCGTGGAGCGCAACCCGAAAATACTTATCCTGAAGCATATTTATCCCAAGGTATGACTGAACACCTTTAGGCGCCAGGCAAAAGCGTTCCTTTTTAAGCAGGCCTTTGGTTGATTTGATTGACATCCTATGCCCATTTAAAATGTGGGGTTTTTTTGGGGGGTAGTTATTGGGTTGTTTTTATTTTGATTATATATTTTGTGGTTTTATATGTTGATTTTGTTCTGTGAGACCTATGTATACCCTGGGTATAGGGTGGTATATAAATTTAATAAATAAATAAATGTATTTATTTCATAAACACATTTGTTTGTATGAAAACTTTACTCTAGTACTCTAGTATATCCCCTACTCTTTATTCTTTTCTTTTTTTGCATGCATTACTTGGCTGGAGAACTGCATTGCAAAATTCAGGTAGAGGTGGAGAAGGTGGAGAAGACTTGATGGCCACATTTGGCCACTGGGCCTGAGGTTCCTCACCCCTGGCTGAGTAACTTACAGCAAAAACCTAAGGCCCCTGAAAGGGCATCCTAACAGTCATGGGACAGAGTGGAGCTTCCTCTATGCACCCAGAGAAAGGAGTGAACAAGCAGGCAGGTGGGTCTACCCTTGCTAATCGCCCTGTTGTGGGAACGAATAACATTTCTGCCACTTGCCGCTGCACCAGTGGAACCCAGACAGCAGCAATAAGGAAAGGTGGAATACAGTTTGGGGGAGGCTTTGGATTCAAATCCTCCCGTTTTTTGACAATGGTTGTTGTTGGTGGTGATGGTGGAATGCACCAGCCATGGAGATGGCATCCTTATTTTCCTTCCCATGAGGGGAGGATTTAAACGGCCAAAAATAATAATAAGAGAAATGTATTCCCCTCCTTTTCATGAGCTTGGCTTTTGCAGCTTGGCTCCATGCTCCGCAAGGGTGAAGAAAGTGAACAGTGAGAAGTTTTTCTCCCTCTTGTAATACTAGAACTATCTCCTATGGGACTGAGTTCCATAGTTTAATTGGGCTCTGTGGCAAAGTCCTTTTTTAAAAATCCTTCCTGAATTTTTCAGTTTGTGAAGCTATCCCACATAACCCTGCAATACTTTACCTTGGTCCACAGCTGTGTGCTTTCACAGAGCCTGCAAGAGATGGCAATAATGATGAGCACCTACTGGGTGCGCAATCTGATTTCCCCTGCTACCAAGTCCTTGTTACCATACAGGAGACCTCAGACAGGCTGCACTGTGAGGTAGAAAGGTGTTGCTTTTGATATGTAACCTACTTCAAGGTTGTTATGATGAACTGGCACATGTTTCCTTTGCTTGTTTTGGATTATTTACTACTATTATCAAAATGTCACACACCACAGATCCTGTTAATGAAAAAGAAACGTGCCTTCTGTGTTTAAATAAAGTTAATCCTTCAGTTCTTTGGCACAACAGTGAGCATGCTTCAGCTGATTCCAAGAAAGGAAACTGATAATTTGGGGAAAATGATGAGCAGGCTGATAGGCAGAAGGGTCAGAAATTGTCAAGCATACATTTGCATTCCTAGTCATGTTGTGCTCATATAAGACACCCAATGGAATTTCTCCCACATTTTTAGTCCCATTTGCAGACCATGAAACTGGGGTGCATTTTGGCAACCGGGGAGCAGGATGTGGGGACTTACATACATAATAACATGCACTGACCTGAATGCAAACATTCCACAAATTATAGAATCCTTAGATCACATAAGTGTAGAGCTGGAAGAGACGGCAAAAGCCAAGTCCCTGCAATGCACTCAAACGCCTAGCAATGCAGGAACACAGCTAAAGCATCCCTGGCAGATGACCATCCAACCTCTGCTTAAAAACCTCCAAAGAGGTTTTTTATTAGTAGTGAATAAATTTCCATAATGATCTTCATCAGAGGATCACAGGACAGTTTACAATATAAAAACATGAAAATACATAACATAGAATTAGAAACTCTTCTTTGGAAGGATCCATCGTTGGGCGTAGGGATGGAGAAATCTGTCAGCTCTGGTTCTCTCCATTTCTCATTTCCCAACCCCAATCTTAAGTTAACCTCCTTTTGCAATTTTAAAAAAAATTCTCATGAAAATTTGCATAACACACATTTTTGTACCAGTTTTGAGCAATATACGAATTTCCTGCAAAGCAATCTTCCCTAATATATACATTTGTATGTTATTTTCACTCATATATGCCCTTTTTGTTTTGCATAATTTACCCTAGTATGTATACTTTTGTACACATTGGTTGGTGTGAGAACTGCATCACAACATTCTGAGAGGTGTGAATTTTGAAGGATCTCTGTGTTTGAGTTCTCATATAGTTCGAGAAGTGTAAATTAGATAGTTTCTCATTACAATGCAAACAAAATCCAGCTTCTCCCCCACTCCTAAGTATGATGATGGCTGCTCAGGCAAAATGGACGCTGTGTCTCCTAAGCTTATCTTGCCAGTCTGATCAACACAGGGCTGGGGACAAATACTAGGTGGCTTCTGGGTGTCAGGAATATTGAATGATTTGGACAGTTTGACATTCACAAACTGTTCCCATTTGGAAGTGCCTAAGGGATGCTGTGTTCCATAGGTTTAGACCTCAGATTTTAAATAACAGCAACAACAATGTTGCATACTGTGGGGGGGGGATTTAATATGTGAATGTGACTAATAGGTCTTTGGAGTCACATTATCATAGAGAGATAATGAGTGGTTTGGCTGTGACTCCTTTTCCAGCATTCAGTTATGTTGCAGGTTATTACCTAAAAGACCTAACATTACTTCCCAGCTATGTTGTTCAATGCAGGAACAGACTTGGGTAATCTTTCACAATATGGGACCCTATGCCCCAAATGGATCTTATTGATTATGTATCTTCTCAATTTTGCACCCCCTTGGCTTGATGCCCTAGGTGGGGGAACTGCCTGTACCACTCTAAATCCATCACTGCTCAGTGACATTGTGGCTTGCACCTTACTTGTCATCTGGCCTGAGGGCCCTGACTACATGGACATCAGAATCTGCCTTATACCAAGTCATAGAATCTTAGAATCATAGAGTTGGAAGGGACCCTGAGGATCATCTACTTCCTGCAATGCAGGAATATGCAGCTGTCCCATAAGTGCATCAAACCTGCAACCTTGGCATTATCAGCACCATGCTCTAGCCAAACTGAGCTATCCAAGACCCTTGGTCCATCCAGCTCATTGTTGTCCACACTAACTGGTAGCTACTCTCAGAGTTTGAGGTGCGGGTCATTCCCAGACCTACCAGAGATGTTAGGGATTAAACCTGGGAGCTTCTGCATGCAAATATTTGTGTGCGTGTGTGCGCTTTCTTTCTTTCTCTCTCTCTCTCTCTCTCTCTCTCTCTCTCTCTCTCTCTCTCTCTCTCTTTTTCTCTTTCTCTTTCTCTCTCTCTCACTCTCAACCCATTTTCCAGTAATGTTGCCATCACTATACCTACTCAGGCAGTAGAACTGAATAGAAAGTAGTGGAAAATATGCAGGAGCCTTGATTAAGAGGGAGGATTGTCTGCAGGAGTTAGCAAACTTTTTCAGCAGGTCCAGTGTCCCTCAGACCTTGTGGGGGGCCAGACTATATTTTTTTTGGGGGGGGGGGATAATGAACATATTCCTCTGCCCCACAAATAACCCAGAGATGAATTTTAAATAAAAGCACACATCCTACTCATGTAAAAACACACTGATTCCCAGACAGTCCACGGGATGGATTTAGAAGGCGATTGGGCCGGATCCGGCCCCCGGGTCTTAGTTTGCCTACCCATGGTCTACTGCAAGACAGCTGCTTGGGAACAAGCAGATGGCAAAGGGGTGGAGCTAGTGCACTTGTTCCGACCCTTCCCCTCCTGATGTGTTCACTTAAGCCCATTATGGGCAGAAGAATGGGGCTATTTTAGAATCATAGAATCAAATAATTTTAGAGCTGGGAGGGATCCAAAGGGTCACCTAATACAACTCCCTGCAGTGCTAGAATCGTGATGACATTTCACATTTCACAATTTTAGTTTGCATTTTGAATGTAAATTCTCACAATGAAAAATTTATTGGCATCTCTTGGTGGTTCTGGCACACAACCAATATGAAATCTCCTAAGGTTGCAACCCCACTTACCTGCAGAGAGTAAGCCTCCTCAAATTCAACAGGTTTTAATTGTGAGCAGGCATGGCTAGGATTGAAGTCTTACATTGTCAGTTATCAAATAATAAGCAGCATTGCAATGTGACAAAATAAGGCTGCATATCAGTTTCTAAATATTGTTAGTTATAGTAAAAATATAGTCATCTACTAAACACAGTTACATGACAGCCACCCAATATTATTAATTACTAACTACCATTGCACATCAGTTAGTAAATGCTACCAAATACTAAAACAGCATGTGCAACATTTACCGGATATACGCAGATGCAAATGCATATTAGCAATTAAGTACTAATATTCTAATACTGAAATTAAAACTTTTTTATATATTTAAAAAAGATTTAAGAGAATAATAATCACTGCAATCCTATCCATACTTGCCTGGAAGCAATCCCCACTGAACTCAATGGAACTTACTTCTGAGTTGACACATAATCAATTGTTCAGCAAACCACTTAAAAATTCGTTCATGTGCTTGAACACATGGAAATGGCAAACAAAGACACCTGTGTTTAAATTCCAAGTCAGTAAATGGGTTAAGTTACCTGCATTCTCCCACTGACTATCCTATCTTGTTGATTTTAGTGAGATCTCCATTCAACTAACTTAGTCTGGATTTAAGAGAAAGATCACAGTCTCATGTATTGTAGAATCATAGAATCATAGAGTTGGAAGAGACCACAAGGGCCATCGAGTCCAACCCCCTGCCAAGCAGGAAACACCATCAGAGCACTCCTGACATATGGTTGTCAAGCCTCTGCTTAAAGACCTCCAAAGAAGGAGACTCCACCACACTCCTTGGCAGCAAATTCCACTGTCGAACAGCTCTTACTGTCAGGAAGTTCTTCCTAATGTTTAGGTGGAATCTTCTTTCTTGTAGTTTGGATCCATTGCTCCGTGTCCGCTTCTCTGGAGCAGCAGAAAACAACCTTTGTACATGCTTCCAAGTTGTAAGCTACAGCTTAGCTTCCATGTAGCCACATCTGCCCTTGAATTTTTAAACCATAGTAAATAGGCATGCATGATGCTCATACAGGATAAGTTATACTTTAAGGGGAGACCCTTGAGCAAGCCTTTACATTCTTTTAAAATACTGTTGCTTCTCTAATTTGCTGGTGCAGGGAAGACTCCTGTGGTCCTCCAACTCCCATCAGCGCCAGCCAGCACAGCCAGCTGTCAGGGATGATAGGTGTAGTAGTCCATCAACATCTTAGCAGCCACAGGGTCCCCATCCTTATCCGAGGGCTTGTCCATACTTCTGCTTGTCCCTTGCCTAGACAGCACAGGTCCGGGCAGTTTTCCGCTTGCCCCATGCTTTCTAGCAACAGGTCTGAGCAGTTTGCCTTTGCCTCACTGCTTTCCCCTAGAAAGCCCACTTTTTAGCACTAAATCAGAGCAAATGGCAATCTGCAGGAAACCCAATTGCCGTTGGTTCCAATGCAGTGTTAAACCATGGGTTTTCCCAGGGGAAAGCAGCAGGGCAAATGAAAGAGTGGATGAGTGCCTAGTGAATGTGTCCTGATGCATATTTCTAACTTCCTTCCTTCCTTCCTTCCTTCCTTCCTTCCTTCCTTCCTTCCTTCCTGTCTGTTGTCAAGGCTGATTTGGGTTCAATGTTGTTATAGATTTAAGGATTAAAAGGGTAAAGGGACCGCTGAACATTAGGTCCAGTCGTAGCCGACTGGTGCTCATCTCGCTTTATTGGCCAAGGGAGCCAGCATACAGATTCCGGGTCATGTGGCCAGCATGACTAAGCCGCTTCTGGAGAACCAGAGCAGCGCACAGAAACACCATTTACCTTCCTGCCGGAGCGATACCTGTTTATCTACTTGCACTTTGACGTGCTTTCAAACTGCTAGGTTGGCAGGAGCAAGGACCGAGCAATGGGGGCTCACCCCATCGCGGGGATTCGAACCGCCGATCTTCTGATTGGCAAGCCCTAGGCTCCGGGACTCCCTTAAATCCTAGGAATTAATAAATTCTAGAATTCTGTTTATTTGGGATATGAAGGGAGAATGCAAGCTGAAGAGGAAGTTCTGGGCTAGCTTATGCAAAACAACCTGGCTGAGCTAGGGCCATCAAAGAACAACAGAGGGCCATTCGCAGTACAAGAGAACCCCCTCCCCCCCTGCCCTGAGGTGTGAACAGAGACAGGGGTTTGAAAGGTTGCCAGGGTAACTGTGTGCTTGAGGGAGTCTGGGAACAAAGGTGGAAGAAGGAGCAGTAGGAAGAGCTGAGATTCATCTTGGGCAGGCTGGCTGAAGGCTGCTTGCGCTGCTGTGGGGTACAAGCCATGCTGTAAGATGTGGACTCCCTCCATGCTAACTGAAGGTGTAAATAGATGAACAAACCATATTCCTTAAAGCTACAACAGTCTCCACAGTGTCTTCCATTCTCCAAAGGGTCACAGACCCCGTGTGGGTGCCTGGGACCCCATGGGTTCATGCCACTGCTCAAAATAGAGAAGGGCAGGCACCCGACATTTGTAACAATATCAAGAGACTTAAACATGCTTCAGTCCATTTGCTAGTTCACATTTGTATGCCAGGCTCCCCCCGACCCCCGCTGCAATTGCCTAGTTGTTGCAAGGAATCCTGATTTCTTCCCTGAAGGAAGTTATTCTGTGGTGAGGAAATGGCAGCTTTTCGGCACTTAAAATGATGAGGAAATGCATTTCTCCCCAGGGCTGGCTCAAGGTATTTTGCTATCTAGCTGAGGAAAAAATTCACTGCACACACACCATTGTTGTAGTAAACTGGTAGGGTAGAGAGTGGGGGGAAGGAAATCAAGCAGCATATAGAGGAATGGATCTTAAAAGCTTATGTGTTACTTACTAAAGCACATCTTCCTGCTCTGCTTTTGTAAAACACTGCATTAAATATTTACGCATATCCATTTCCCCTACAAATACTACCTTTCAACAGTAAGTTGGATGATATGCAACAGAATTGTAATTCAACTGGAAAAATAAAGCATTGTTATCTTCTTCTTTAAAAAATGTGAAGCCTAAATAAATGTGCCTCTTGCTTTGGCACTGCTTCTGTGCCAATTGTCTGGCATTAAAAAATGTAGCAGGTGACAATTTCCTTTCTACTTACGTCCATGCCAGGAAAAGGCCTAACTTTCTGCAAGGCCAGCTGCTGGCACAGAGGCATGGTCTATAGGAGAAGGGATAGCCCTAAGCCTGGGAAAGAGTTTTCTTCTAACATATGTACTGCATTGTGAACAGTATTATTACGACCCAATCAAGGGGTTTGACACTGCAGTCTTAAGGCTATTCCACACTTCCACTTGTCCTATGCCTGGAAAACATGGGGCTGAGTAGTTTCCTTTCCTTTCCTTTCCTTTCCTTTCAAAACGTTTTTATTGGTTTTCCACTTGCCTTGTGCTCTCCAGGCACTGGTCTGAGAGGTTTTCTGTTTGCCCTGCAACTTTCCCTGAGAAAACCTGCTCCTTTGCAAGGCCCAGCAGTTGGGAGATAGTCCAGCCTTGCTGAAGCCCGTTTTCAAAGCACTATGTTGCAGTGCCTCTGCAAGATCTGTTTCAGCTGAGCCACCTTCATGCTTCCTGTGCAATCTGCTACTGTATATGATATTAAATGAAAGGCAGGTGGGTGTGTCTTGGCCTAAATGGGGAGGGGCTAGAAGGCCTGATTTGGTCCATGGGCCAGAGGTTCCCCACCTGTGGCCTAAGAAAAGTGTGATTCCACCCCCCATCTAAAATTATAGTGCTATCCTTTTTACATCACAGCATGAAAGCCATCCCAGTTGTTGAACACTAAAGAAGCAGCCTCCAATGCTCCTCATTTGCTTTCACCTGGAAATGCTGTATCTGCAATACCTGAGAACTGGACAGCTTTATTTCACGTTAAAAGGAAGTACAGGATGCCAGACAAATGCTTCACTAAAGGAAGAAAGTTAAAAGGAGATCCCTCAGCTTCAAGTCCTACATGCTTAAATCTATCATAAATTTAACCTCTCTCTACCTGGATTTTGGGACAATTTCTTTTTCCCTTCCCTCAAGATAGTTGAAAACCGCTTGACTCAAACTATCCAGAAACAACTGCCTTAAGGTTTGGGAAGAATTTCTCTCTCCACCCCAATAAAGCTGCAGAAAATTAAGATTCCATTTTCACAAAGGAACAATATTTTCAGAAAACTGGTGTGATGGGTCTTGGCCCAGTCTTCATAGAATTATCTTAGGATTCTCCTCCATTTAATTTAGACAAACAATTATATGCAGCATTTCTTTTCATTCTTGACATACCTGTTTCTCCCCACTTGGCTTTCTATAGTTCAGAAGAAGCTCCACAGCCCCCACCACTTCTTTCCTTATTGCATACAAGAGAGCATCACCCACGTAGACACTGTGGCTCAGTAACATCTCCATAATCTCCAGGTTTTCATTCTCTATGGCTATTAAAAGGGCACTGCGTCCAAGAGGGTCCATGCAGTTAATGTTGATGTTGTAGTAGATTTCAGCCTCCTCCAAGGCATGCTTCACACTGGCATAGTCCCCCTTTTCCACAGCACTGAGGTAGGCCTTCTCCTCCAATGACAGTTCTGCTTCTGCCCTCACAATCTGCAAGGGGATCCGGTCTCTGTAGGGTGAGTAGTTCACCTTTTTGTAGTACAGCTGAGCCATTGTTCATAACAACTGGGTGACCTGAATGGGGGGAGGGGGAAGAAAGAGAGCAGTTCTTTCAGATGGAGCTGCAAAATTTGTTACTTATCTTATGCAGGAACAAAGAGATCAGCACTATACTGAGTCAGACCATTGGTCCATCTAGCTCGATATCACCCACACCTACCAGCCCTACCTAAAGATGTCAGGGATTGATTATGGAACCTTCTGCATGCACATCAGATGCTTTACCACTGAGCTACAACTCATCACAAAGTCCTTGGTGTGTGTGTGTCCCATATTGCACATTCACCCCCTTGATTTGCAATGGAGGGGAAGAGGGGAGGTTCTTCATGTATACAACTAATAATTCTGAGCCAGTGTAGTACATTGATTGAAGCAAGGGTGGCAAATCTGTGCCCCCCTAAAAATTGTTGGACCTCAAGTCCCATCAGCCTCCGACTAGCATGACCAGGAATGATGAGAGATGAATTCCAACAGCATTGGAGAGTTACAGATTTCCCTTCCTTGGGCTAGAGTTTGGGGCATCACTTGGGGAGACCCAAGTTAAAATTCCTGCTCAGGCACAAAACTAATGGGCATGTGATTGGCCATAGTTGGCCATAGTAAGTCAGCACATTGGTACATATACCCCAGTGCCACCAACTTTGACTGGCAGCACTCCCCAAGATCTCAGGTAAAAGTCAAATGGAGATGAAAGGCATTGAACCTGGGACCCTCTATGTGGCTAACTACTGTGACCCACCAGACATGGCTGGACTCCAGTCTCCATCAGCCACAGCGTGGGACAAGGTTCAGGGAGAATGGGAGCCATAGCCCCACGACAACATTTGGAGGTCTACAGGCTAGCCACCCCTGCTCTGTGTGCAGAACATGTGCCCTGCCACTGAGCTGTGGGGCCATGCGTATACACCAACATGATATGATTAACATTATATTAACATAGACACTTATGTAACTCTTCTAGCTGTTCCAGGGACCAGGTAGATGGTGGTGGTGGTGATGATGATGGTGATTTAATAAGTCAAAAGCAGTAGTCAAAACCAGGCTCAGTAGCTTATTGGCAGCTGGTTTTTACATGAAAACAGCCCCGTTGTTTTCCCAGAGGTACAATTCACTCTTGATGGAATGTCATCAAATCCCATTGCTTTTGGGTGACTGGCTCCTTTGTATTCAAAGTGCACGGTAGCAAGAAGACCCCCTGTGCTAGCCATCCCAGGATCCACAGGACTGTTGATTCTAGAGATGACTAATATAGAGTCCTGGTCCAATCTGGCTCATTATTTGCTCATAACAATTCAAGTGAGCCCGACTTTGCAGTCAGAGTGCTGCAGATTCCTACTCCCATGTCGAGTGTAATGTGGATAAATTGTGCATAAGCCCAGTGCCTCTTGTTTTAGAGCAGCTGGGGCAGATCCTCCTCCTGAGCAAGCCAGATACAGGTGTAAGGTGGCTAATGGGCACTAATGACTTCAAAGTTCCATGTTCTAGCACAGTCCGCCTCTAATGAGCAAACGTTTACTTTTGTTACTTTTCCCCAGAAGAACCGGATCTGACTTTTCCCCAGTGTGCTCTGTGTGACCTTGCAATCATTTTATTTGCATTCTGACACGTTTAATTATTTTTAGTGCAACCTTCTCTCTTTTCTCAATTTATAAATAAACCTGAAGATGGCTTGAGTATACAAAAAAAAAAAAAAAGGAAAAGGAAAAGGAAAAGCTTCACTGGCTCCCCATGGTCTCCCTACTGAAATAAGCTCTTCCCTTGAGCAAAAAGCTGAAAATTGAATTTCAATTCTTAGTATCCATTAGGTCGCCTGGGGAATGAAAGGTCCCCGACCAACAAGCAAGATAGTCTGTACAATGGAAGGAAGACGGGTGGAGGGAATCATTACCTCCAGGGAGTATTGAGTTAAGTCCTTAAGTACCATAGTTATTACCTTTAAGTTGTGGCCAAACCAAATGGACTATCATAGATCCTTCTAAACAAATCCAGCTGTGGCAAAGCAGAATTGCTCTTTGCTGGTGCCCTTGGAATAAGCTTTCTCATTTTTGTTTTCCACTAGGTGGTAAGATGAGTGTTTGCGGGAAGCAAATGACAGAGGAAAAACGGCTCTAGGGACGTTGGAGTTGACACCACTCTCTCACATTCATGCCACCAATGAGATCATTGTCACCAGTCAACACCTGACATCAGATCAGTGTTCCATGTTATCACAATCCTGCGCTGTATAGATAGTTGCTGCAGAGCCAGTCCAATTCCTGAAGAAACAAACTGCCATTTCAGGCTGGGCATGAGATGGCCATAAGCTCTACTTTGCAGACAGTCCTCTATTTCAGGAATGTGGCTGGGGGCTCCCCTGTTTGGTCCTCAAAACACTCCCCAGGCCACACCCCTCACCATCTGAGCTCTGTGCTCTCCTTAAGTGCAGTTGCCTGACTGGAAAGTGTCACACTGAAATATGATAATGCCTCTTGCTTGCCCAGATGCAAGATGCAGAGATGGGAGTGTGTGTTTCATGTGTGTGCATGTGTAGGAAACATTGACTTTCACATGACTGCAACGTATACCCAAAGGTAAGTTGCATCCATTGCCCAATTACCACTGGCATACACCCCTTGAGCAAGGGACGCGGGTGGCGCTGTGGGTTAAACCACAGAGCCTAGGACTTGCTGATCAGAAGGTCGGTGGTTTGAATCCCCGCAATGGAGTGAGCTCCCATTGCTTGGTCCCTGCTCCTGCCAACCTAGCAGTTCGAAAGCACATCAAAGTGCAAGTAGATAAATAGGTACCACTCCAGTGGGAAGATAAACGGCGTTTCCGTGCACTGCTCTGGTTCACCAGAAGCGGCTTAGTCATGCTGGCCACGTGGCCCGGAAGCTGTACGCTGGCTCCCTCGGCCAATAAAGCGAGATGAGCGCCCCAACCCCAGAGTTGGTCACGACTGGACCTAATGGTCAGGGGTCCCTTTACCTTTACATCCCTTGAAGTGATTGTGGTCCTTAGGATGAAAGAGGTAGGGTTGACATATTTCAAACAGTGAAAATCCAGGCAGAAAAGTTGTTGAGATTTTTGGGCAAAATTGCAAAAAATGCTGTTTCTAAGCTATTTTGGTGGGGAAAACGGCATTGCCAACATAGGCTGCCATACATCTGGATTTTCCTGGACTTTCCCCGGTTTTCCACCCAGACACTCCTGCCGACTGCAGTATTCCAGATGTATTCAGGAAAATTTGGACATATGGCAACCCTAGAAAAAGGTCCTCTTGCCTTGCTCTATATCAGCATTTCCCAAACTTGGGTCTCCAGCTGTTTTGGGACTACAGTTGCCCTCAACCCTGACCACTGGTCCTGCTAGCTAGGGATGATGGGAGTTGTAGTCCAAAAGTAACTGAAGTCCCAAGTTTGGGAAAGTGTGTCCTCCCTCAAAGAGGGCACGTGTTGCGGTGAGACCTGGAGACTGACCTCCTGTGTTGTGGGTGTGTATACAGTGGACGCTTGGGTTGCAAATGTGTCCAGGATGCACATTCACAACCCTCAGCATTCGCAACCCACGTCTGCGCGTCTGTGCACACACGGGTTGCGGTTTGGCGCTTGCACAAAGTGCGATTTAGCGCTTCTGCGCATGTGCGACTGCTGAAACCCGGAAGTAACCCGTTCCGGTACTTCCGGGTTTTGGCGGTCCGCAACCCAAAAAAGCGCAAACCTGAAGCAGCTGTAACCCGAGGTATGACTGTATTGGACAAGCCACAACACCCAATTGGTAGGTCCCTCATTGCTGGGCTTAATCTGGCCAATGGGGTGCAGTCTAAATGGTTCAAGCAACCAATATATGCCTATGCACATGACCCAGAGCTTCCTTTTTTGGCTCATCCATTGGAACACCCACCCACCTCTCCCTATATTTAGGGTCTTTTGTGATTGACCTTGCTATGCCGTCATGTGTCATCTATCATTGGGCCAGGGGCATGGCAGGAATTTTCCCCACTTGCCTGATTGGCTGTTGCCATTTGGGTTTCACCTGCCCCGTAGCAAATCGTCACAACTTGTAAGGTTGCGGATAGGCACTGGTTCAGGTGATAGGGATGGGAGAACGTTCTCGCCATCCCTATGTGAAGGGCATTCCCTTAAAGGAATCCAGGGACTCAACTTGGTTTGGTCAACCCCCGAGAGGGAGTTGTACCTGTGCCTGAGTCCAGGAGAGCATCTGGGGAGTGGACATAGTCCGTTCCTGGGCTTTCTGCCTACCTCAGGTGTTCACTCTTGGCTGACCTATGCTGGTGCCCTGGGTCAGCGCTGCCTGCAAGGGTGCAGGGAGCTAGCCGAACCAGAGCCTATGCAACCATGAACTTTCTGTAATCAATAAAGTTGTGGCCTAAATTCTGCCAAAAACCAAAACTAAAATTTGAGTCAATTGTGTCTTTATTTAGGGGGAAGGTCTCTGGGTCTGAACACGCAAACTCTTCTCAATATTAAGGAGCCCTGTAATAGACAGGCTGCCTGGTCCAACCCTGTTAACAGATGGAATGGGAAATGAATTTGAACTAAAGGAACAGCTTCTCCCATGAAGCACAATAACTAAACTGTATAGTGTTGCAGAACACACACACACACACACACACACTTCCTGCAAGAGATACTCAATATAATAACTTCATTCATTCATTTCATAAATTTATACACCACTTGATTGTAAAAAACAACCAAACAAATCTCAAAGCAGTTTACAAAAACATGAAATAATAATTAACAACCCTACTTTTTAAAGATACAAAAGTTGAAATACTGAAACAGGTTAAAATTACCACAATCATAAAAGGATATCATGTCGAGGTTCAACCCGAATGCCGCTGGAGATACATGAACCTCCCAAAGTCTGAACTCAAAGGGGTGAGCTTTTGTTCTCACAAAAAGCTCAACAACTTTGTGCCATCTCCCCCTATTTTCTTAAATTTGAGTCCCCAAAAATAGGGGGCATCTTATACACAGAAAGATATCGTACTTGCTTAGGTTCATAGGAGGCAGATGCAGCCTTCCCCCTGAGGCAGTCATCAGTGAATCTCAACCATAGGGCAGACAATATCAAAGGGCATATTGGCCCAGGTGGCACAGCAAAAAAGACAAGCCTCATGCAAGTAAAAGCAAACACACACACACCAGGGGCAGATTTAGGACTGTGTGAGCACACACTGGGTGCAGTCCAGTAAGCGAGGCACTGGGCTTTAGGAAGGAGGTATGAGGCTCTGATAGGGTAGAGTCCTCCCATTTCCTTCCCAAAGCCTAGTTAGCACTTTCCCATGCTGCTTTGGGAAAGCAGCATGAGGGGTGAGGGTGGGAAAAATTTTGGGCTCGGACAGGACGCCATAGTACCCAAGTCTGCCACTGCACACTCACACACATGTGGTCTGGCCCAATTGATCTAGAAGGGCAAATGCTTTCTGGCCAAACAGTGGTGGTGGTGACTGGTGGCTTTATTATTTTTTTTAAAACATTTTTTTATTGCTTTTTTAAAGGTACAGAAATACAGAAAAAAGAATAAAGAGTGGTTATAAGAAAGAGAGATATAAATAACAAATTTCCATATTCTTTTTCCATCTAACCTATAGGACTTCCTCACATCCTCCGAACCCTGCGTTCTCTGTCTTATAAAGCATCAGCAATTTGTTAACTTATTTCAAAACTTATTGTAACTTCCATTTTATCATGTTCCCTATTTTCAATTTTACTGTCGCTCAATTCTTATATGTTTTATATTAAACACAATAAAGTTATTTCATTATTTTACCTCTGAATTCTTGTGTCTTAATTTTCATTCCAATAACTTACATTTGCTGAAGCTAGAATTTCCTGAAAGGTGCATTTTTTTTAACATTCATACAACTTATAGTGTTTTTTCAAATAGTCCTTAAACTTTTCCCAATCCTCCTCAGTTGTTTCTTCTCCCGCGTCTCGGATTCTGCCAGTCATTTCAGCCAGTTCCATATAGTCCATCAACTGCGATTGCCATTCCTCCAGCGTGGGTAAATCTTGTATCTTCCAGTATTTTGCAATCAGGATCCTTGCTGCTGTGGTAGCATACATAAAAAAGGTTCTGTCCTTCTTAAACACCCTCTGGTCCACCATGCCCAAAAGGAAGGCCTCTGGTTTTTTAGGTAAGGTAAATCTCAATACCTTTTTTAGTTCATTATGGATCATTTCCCAGAAGGCCTTCACTTTCGGGCAGGTCCACCAGAGATGGAAGAATGTCCCTTCCGCCTCTCCACATTTCCAACATTTGTTGTCAGACAGATGATATATCTTGGCTAACTTGACTGGGGTCATGTACCACCGGTATACCATTTTCATAATATTTTCCTTCAAGGCAGTACATGCCGTGAATTTCAAACCGGTGTTCCATAACCTTTCCCAGTCTGCAAACATAATGTTATGCCCCATGGTGGCTTTAAATAATAGTCAGACAAATCTATAGAGCAAGGTATGTCTAGTAGTAAGAAGACAGAGCCTCCAGGTAGCGTATCTCTGAATGTCAGATGTTAACCACATTCAGGTGAGCTTCCCTGACTGGCCACTTCTGTAGATAATCAATGCCTATGATCTGATTTGATGGGGCTCTTCTTTTCTCCTTAAATCCACAAAAGCAGCGCTGCTTACATTCTTGCTTAACTAGAAGCACTTGAGGAGTCTCACTGAATCAGAAGGGGCACAATTTGTCCAATGAATTTCTTTGCTGTGAATTATTCATTCATCTCTGCAAAATAGCCTGCGGCTGCTCTCTCTCTCCTGCGACTAGCTGATGCTAGGTGGAAATAGTCACATGCAATGTCCAAGAAACTCTCACATTAAGGAACTTATGCAAGCTGCTCGTTGACTCTTACGTAGCTGATCAGAAATGGCTGCTCTAGACTAGACAATGAGGGATTTGCAGACAGACATTTTAATCTAATTTCAACCTTCATCTAAAATACTCGTATAAGGAGTAAGTATTTTACACAATGCTGTAGATACGGACTCTGGGTCATACTCCTAATTCTTTTAACTTACGGTAAGTGATCACCATCATGTTGAAAGGAGAATAATGATGAACTTGATCTGTGGATGTCATTTGACTATTGGAAATTAAGAGGCATCATCCCCTCTTCATCATTACCCTAAAATTCAGGCATGCAACCATAGTGGCTTAAAACTATTCAAACTGTCAAACAAATAATTCCAGAAAGAAAAATGGTACTCAGAAGCTTTACAAAAAAGGGGTGGGGGGACCAACAGTGAAAAGATCCATATTGTAAGATTATCTCAATTTCTCTCCGTTGTATGCCCAGTGGATGCATTCTCCTTGCTGAATTTAATTGGGTTGCATCTACATATTTTATAGGTTGCATTTCTGAGTTTCTTAAAATATATGCACTCTGGCCCACATCTCCATGTTAATGCCAGCATGCATTTATACCATCCAGGGCTTCAACCCACAGTGGACCCAGAATTTGAAACATGCTATGCTTTCTTTCATCTGTTCTGCATCTTCCAACATTCAGCTCCATCAGATATCCACAAGTTCCAATGTCATGAAAGAGGGAGAGAAAAAAAACTATTCTCTGATCACTTTCTCCAGGCCATGCATAATCTTTACAAACTTCTATTATTTTACCTCTTACTTGTATTTTCTCTAAACAAAACCAAAAAAATTCAAATGCTGCTACTTTCTTCATAGGGGAGTCACTCCACCCTCTTGATCATTTTTTAAAAGCTTTTTAAAATATTTATTATTCTTAAAAATAAAAAGAACTGTGTAACCAGAGCTTATATGTTGGTTTTATTTAGGATATATTAAGCCAAATAAATACAAAGGTGTTAAAGACCGTTGGGGCAAGTGCTACCCCCCCCCCAACACTTGCTGCAAATTATTCTATGGACTCTCACTTGTTGTAATTATGCTTTTAAAACCCTTTCCCCTGCAATTGCTATCTTCTTGCAAGCCACCTTTGATGCTTCAAGTATAAATCTTGAAGAGGAAATTTCAAGAGAGAAAGAAACCCAAATTATGCAGCTCATGAAATTGCCTTGATTGTAGTGGTACATATTGAACCGCAGCCTAGTGAATTTTTACACAGAATGTGGTTACTGTATTCTTATTTATTTCAAGAAACGGATCGTTTTGGGGTTTTTTTACAGTAGCATCCTGTGTGGTAGGGAGGAGGCAAAGAACTGCCCTCCGGACACTGGCATTGTTGTAGCTTTCTTGGATTGGGCTGAGGCAATGCAGGGAGGTGGTAAAGTTTGGAATGCGCAAGCACACCAGCAGAGCCAATCCAGCATTCCAAGTTGATGTGCCTGTGCACCCCAACCTCGCAACCCCTGCTCCAGCCCAGTCCAGATAAGCTGCAGCAATGCCAGTTGCACAAGGCCTCATAGCTCCGTCCCACAAGATAGATCAGCCAATGTGGAAAAGATTCATTGAAGGATGAAAGCTTGAAAAACTCTTCTGTAAAGCATATAGGTGGGGGGAGTGTATATTGGGATCTATTGGTAGGTCCATGGGTGATTTTCAGTAGAGCTACAAAGGTTCCGTACTTTAGTAGTTAAAGAATAGTATGTTAATTTGGTTTATTTTCTGGGATGGTTGACCTTTTGCTAATCATTTCTCTCTCGGATTCAGTGTTCCTCATTTGTAAAGTAAGAGTATTAATGGCATGCCTTTGTTCAGCTCTGCTGCTTAATTTTAGAGCTGTGCGTTAGGACTCTTGATCCGTAGTAATTCAGATGTAGATTTGCACTTCTATATGCAAGTTCTCAGTGTGTGGCTCATGGGGTGCAAGTGGAAATTGACTCCTCTGCAAGACATCAATTGAATCTGTGCCAACCCCCTGCAGCCACTATTTTTCACCTTGCCATGGTTAGTGAACCTCAGTGCTTACTTTAAAGCATTAAGATTTTGCTCTGATTATTAGATTTTTATACAAAGAACCATGGGCGTAGCCAAGGGAGGGATCACTAAGATTCTGCCCTTCCCCCAAGAAATGTGCTATAGCCCCCTTACAAAAGGCCTGTCCCTCTAACAAACATCCTGGCTACACCCATGGGAAGAACATAAGACGAGTTTGCTGAAGCAAGACTCAAGCACGAAAGTACCCTCCTCTCCTGCAGTTTCCAGCAACTGGTATTCAGAAGCATTAACGAATCCAATGGCAGAGGCAGAGCATAGCCATCATGGCTAGTAGCCATCAATAGCCTCACCATCTGTGAATGTGTCCAGTCTTCTTTTAAAGCCATCCAAATTTGTGTCCATCACTGCTTCCTGTGGGTGTGAGCTCTGTGTTTTAGCTACGTGCTGTGTGAAGGACTGTCAGGGACCGGGCAGAGGAGGAATGGTGGAGACCGCCTCCCCAGCCTGATCCTTCCAGGGAAGAGGAAGACAGTATAGATTTGCAACAGGGGTTTGAGGGAGGTGGCAGCTCAGAGGCAGATGAAGGGGAAAGTTGGGAAATCATGGGAGAGCCAAAGCAGCTGGCTGAAGCGTTGTCATTAGAAAGCATTCCAGACCCTCCATCTCCCGGAAGCTGACAAGCCTCAAAAGTAGGAGAGCAAAGAGCTAGAAGACAGAGGGCACGTAGCAGCACCCATAGAGGAGATAATGAGAATAAGGAATGAGGAAGTGGGAGAGACGGGGGTGGGGTGGGGTGGAGATTCACTTGGGACAATGCCATTATCCAAGATGCTTGGTTCTATAGCCTCTCTCTGTAAAATCTAAAATAAAGAAGGACAGTAAGAAATTTTTCCTTGCCCTTACACTTTACTGGTCAACCAGCTGGGAGCCACTGACAACACCTTGACAAAGACCTTATTTTATCTGAACAATATTCAGCTTCATTCAACATTCACAATAATAATAATAATTTATTATTTGTACCCCGCCCATCTGGCTGGGTTTCCCCAGCCACTCTGGGCGGCTTCCAACAAAGATGAAAGATACACTAAAATGTCACATATTAAAAACTTCCCTGAACAGGGCTGCCTTCAGATGTCTCCTGAATGTCAGGTAGATGTTTATCGCTTTGACATCTGATGGGAGGGCATTCCATAGGGCAGGTGCCACCACCGAGAAGGCCCTCTGCCTGGTTCCCTGTAACTTGGCCTCTCGCAGTGAGGGAACCACCAGAAGGCCCTCGGAGCTGGACCTCAGTGTCCGGGCAGAACGATGGGGGAGGAGACGCTCCTTCAGATATACTGGACCGAGGCCATTTAGGGCTTTAAAGGTCAGCACCAACACTTTGAATTGTGCTCGGAAACGTACTGGGAGCCAATGTAGGTCTTTCAAGACCAGTGTTATATGGCCTCGGCAGCCGCTCCCAGTCACCAGTCTAGCTGCCGCATTCTGGATTAGTTGTAGTTCTGTGCTAAGGGGCATCCCATCATTAGCTGCAGCATAGAAGACAGAAACACTGCAATATATTCAGCCAATATATTCTGGAGCACAAACCACAGTTTGCAGAAGTGTCAAATCTGTGGCAGCCCAAGATGCATGCATGAAAGCCCCCTAGCCTGAACAACAATGCCAAACATTTTCCATCACTGATATTACTGGTGAACAGAACAGAGACATTGAAACAGATTCCTGCGTCGCTGTGCGATTCCTTATCAAATTCTGCAGCAATGCCAATTTTATCTTGTTCATTGATTCCTTTTGGCTGATGACTGATAGCTGGTGGAGCCCATCAGCCCTAACGCTTCTTGATAACATACAAGAAACATCTTTATAATGTGTTTTGATTCAGAAATGCATTGCTCATACATGATGAAAGCCATCTGCCTCACCAAAGGAAAGTCAGAATCTGATACACAAGAGCCTCCCCCCTCCTACCCCCTGCCAACTCCCCTTGCCTACTGGGACATTGAGTGAGCAGCCAAGCTGAAGTAAACAGGCTGGAGCAGACATCAAAATGTAGCATCTGCCAGTTCACAAATAGCATGTTGAGCGGTTTGCTATTTCAGTAAATGCACTTGGTAAGATGCTGGAAGAACTGGGTGTCTATCTTTAAGGACTGCCACTATGTCTTTTAGCAGTGGAAAATCCACCCCTTCTCCTGATAGTAAACCTTGGCTGATACCACCCAGAGTTAGGAGTAAGGGCAAACCAACTAAGCTGGTACCAAATGTATCAGTCTGCTTTCCTCTGGACCACATCGATGTGGCCGAGAGGGGGGCCTTGTCATCTGGGCAGCCCAGGACCTCCACACACACTGCCACAGAGGCACACTCCATTGTCTCTCAAGACAGATGTGTGCCAACAAACCTATTGAAATTAATAGTTTCATTCATTTCAGGGCTTATCAACACTTTCATTTCTGTCATGATTTCTAGGCACAGATCTGTGATTTGTAGACATTGGTCTGAGAAGGGTTTTTTTGGGAAAATCCACTGTTTGCTGCTGAATTGGAACAAACATCAATCATGTTTTCTGAGAATTGACATTTGTTCCAATTCCATGCAAAACAATGAGTTTTCTTCAGGAAAGCTTCGGAACACAAAACTCAGTTTAATACCACCCTCTGTTTTTAATCAGCTGCTCTAGGAATAGAGGAAGTTGCCTTACAGAGTCAGAGCCATGGTCCAACCAGCTCAGTACTGTCTATACTGACTACCAGCAGTTATCCAGAGTTTCAGGCGGCGGACTTGTCCATCACTACTAGGAGACACTGGGGGTCGAACTTGGCATGCAAAGTAGATCTTCTACCACTGAGCTATGGTCCTTCCTCAAACATAGAAATATGGCAATCTGCCTTATACTGAATCAGATCACTGGTCCATGTAGCTCAGCATTGTCCACACTCACTGGCAGCAGCCCTCCAGGATCTTATGCTGTGGTCTTCTCTCCTAGCCATACCTAGAGATGCTGGGGATCGAACCTGGAACGTTATGCATGCAAAGGATGCGCTTTCCCACTGAGAGACAGTCCATAACCTGATGTCAGCCTCCATTTGTCCACTATTTCATTATAATTATCTTTGTTTCATAACACAGTCATACATTTTATTACATTCAGCTCTTCTCATTACTTCCTGATTATGTCCAGTTTGTTGAGGTTGTTGGTATTTTTCCATGCCTTAGCATTCATTCGTCTTGCTACTGTTAAAAAATGTAATAACTGTTCCCTATAATGGTATGGCACTCTTCCATCAACCTAATTTAATAGACAAGCTGAAGGAAACTCTAATGGAAACCATATCTGAAGCCACATCTAAGTTAAAAGAGTATCTTATAAATTCCAGATTTCATAGCAAATATTTATGTATTTCTATTCTAGCTCAGAGCTTCCCAAGTGGGCAGTACTGCTTAGTGGTGGGAGTGGTGGGATTACCTACTAAGAGCCAAGGGGGTGGCAGGGGGTGCTGGGGGTATACATGGCTATTAGACTTTGAAAAGCTGATATCACTGGATAAGGTTCACCAACTTTGTGGAATTAATTAAACTAAATAGGTTTGACTGAATTTCGAATGAATATGAATTTAATTGTTACTGTTTGCAACTTTATCTTCCTTAGTGGGTTGTGCAAACCGCTATTCTGAATACTGGGGATATGTTTATGGAACCAAAGGGGGTGTGGATCCAAAATGTTTGGGAACCACTGCTCTAAGTGAATTGATGAAAAAAGAATTACATGAATTTTAGTGAATTATAGTCATATTAATTGGTTTGCTTCCTTTTTTATCCTTCATTTCTGGTTTTTAAGCTTTCAAATGTATTTTTGTAAGTTACTGGAAGGGTTTATAGTTTTTGAAATATTTGAATTTAAAAAACTGTAAGAAAGAAGAAGAAGTACTGTCACAATCATTTTGTCATGTCCTCAAGGGGCCAACTATGGTATATTTTCCTGTCCCAACTATAATTTTTCTGTCCCTCTCCCAGATGACACTTTGTTGCTACAAATGTGCAGTATCCATTTAAATATCCACTCCCATCATCACTATCTCTGACTGAGCCTAATGAGCACCCAACAATATTTGGAGGGCCACAATCAGCCCTCTTTGTTTTTTAGATATGAATTTTTTTGGATACAAAACTCTCCAGTAGTGGCTGGTATCATGCCCCGCCGCATGCTCTAAACTTTAGCCATATGATCCAACGGTGGCTGATGTCCATTAGAACTGATAGGGTAAGCAGCAGAAAGGTCCAAAGTCAATGGAACCAGAGACAGTGACAGGTAGAGCCAACTAATTCTAGTTTTGCCCCCATCCTCCTCTCTGCTGCATTCTATGATTACCATATTGAGATTCAGGAGGAGGAAGCTGTCAGATTGTGCCAGCTCCTGGATTGTTTGTTGGAAGAAGCAGTTATCGCTGGTAAATATTCTGATATTTTAATACCTAATGTAAATAACAGTACACTAACCCTGTGTTACCAGCAAAGATTAATTGTCACCTCCTGCAAGAAAGAAGGGGTTCTGCACCAGCAATATAATCTCTCTCCAAAAGTAAAGCCGTGATTGAGGAAGCACACAAGACAACCAGGCAGTCATTTCTCACTAAGTTCATGCCCTTCAACTTCAAAATGGGCATTGTAAATAAACAGCAAACAGAAAGGAATTTATAGGAAATAATCAATGGTACCTTGCTGTTGCTGATGAACAACGGACTTGGCTCCAGAAGCAGGAGCTGGAGCTTGGCCAGCAGACTGCATTTTCTGCAGTTTAGGACATATGCTGAGATTCTTTCTAGCAGAGGTGGTCTCAAGGCTTATATACTGTTGGGGCTGTATAAGCTGCATCTGGTGTTTGGTTGGCACATCCATTCCCATTAAAATGAAAAACTACTTCAGACTTGGCAGGCATCCCACATAAATAACTTCTAAGACCAGCCAGTGCTCCCTATTTCAGGTGCCAGCATGGGATTGGTAGAAGCCTATCTTAAACTCCCACATGGTGCCATCTCAACATATTACATAAAGGTAAAGGTAAAGGTACCCCTGCCCGTACGGGCCAGTCTTGCCAGACTCTGGGGTTGTGCGCCCATCTCACTCAAGAGGCCGGGGGCCAGCGCTGTCCGGAGACACTTCCGGGTCACGTGGCCAGCGTGACATCGCTGCTCTGGCCAGAGCCAGAGCCAGAGCCAGAGCCGCACACGGAAACGCCGTTTACCTTCCCGCTGGTAAGCAGTCCCTATTTATCTACTTGCACCCGGAGGTGCTTTCGAACTGCTAGGTTGGCAGGCGCTGGGACCGAATGACGGGAGCGCACCCCGCCGCAGGGATTCGAACCGCCGACCTTTCGATCGGAAAGCCCTAGGCGCTGAGGCTTTAACCCACAGCGCCACCTGCGTCCCTAACATATTACATATGGAATACTAAAAGAGAAAGACAGAACCATTCAAAGGTCCCAGGCCCATAGGATTTCTAGAAATGAAAGGAGTATTGCTGCATACCACTTAAGCTTCCTCAAATTCACAATGGTCTTCTGCAATTTGGTGGTGCAAATTTTTACCTTCCAGAAATGAATCACGAACTTGTGAGTTTTCAGATCAATTCATTCATTCATTTTCTTTCCTGCCTTTCCCACTAAAAGAAATTAGGACAGCAAGCACATCAGTAATGTAATAACATTGACATGTGCCTCTTTCCCTTCCCAATCTGTGTTATCAAAGCATGTGTGCACTGACAATCTTCTGTCAAAAAATACACACTTCATGCAACTGCATTTTGTTTAAAAAAAAACCCTGGCGACTAATTTGAATAGTAGAGTATTTGTTATCTGGTGGGCGGGGCTTGTGTGTTTTGCTCCAGAATCAGCCCCTCCCTCAGTCTGTGTTTTGTTAAGAGGGACCAACTTCCTCTTCTTGCCTCAGACTTGCCCTATGTGGTTGTATTTAGTTTCTATCGTTTTCTTTATTATTAAAGCTTAGTTTAGATTTACATGAGCCACTTATTTTTCTCAAAGAAGGAGAAACTCTGCCGAGGAATGGTGTGGAATGTCCTAAACTTGGGTGAGTGAGGGGATATTCCCAGTATGACAGGAGGAGTGATTTTGTTAATCATCCACCTGCACAACACATTTGCTATTGCATAAAAAATTATTCATTCATTGATTAAATTTGAATACCACTGTTCATCCATAGCTCTCAGGGCAGTTCACAGCATAAAAATACAAGACTGAAACACAAAATGTATAATAAAAACAAGAGCAAGAAGAAAACAAACCCATAACTCCATTTTCCCTTAAACCTTTTAAAAAAATGTTTCAGCCTAGCTGAAGAGGAACATTTCACCTGACTCAGGTGAGCTTCAAGTGAAGGCATCAGGTGAGCTTCCCTTGGGAGAGCATTTCACAAATGGGGAGCCACTGCAGAAAAGGCCCGTTCTCATGTTGCCACCCTCCAGACCTCTCGTGGAAGATGCACATAAAGAAGGGCCTCATATGATGATCACAGGGTCCGGTCAGTTCATATGGGGACAGGAGGTCCTTGGAAAAAAATGAATTGTCCATGCAATCCTGCACATTAGCAAACACTGCACAAAAAGAATATTGCTGCAATCATGCATACAACAACAAATGACCATACACATTGGTAAGATTGTACAAAAATGATTTTCATGCAATGTTGCGAATAACTGCATCAAGTTTGCTTATTCTTTTCGCAGTGTTTACATAACAAATGCAGGTGTACACAATGATAAGTTGCCGAAATGAATAGAGTAAATTATATTATGTACATGTACAGAATGGAAAAAATGGAATTCCTAATTCATCATATCTAAGTCAGACATAAGTCCAGGTAATTCTGAACCTTAAAATCCAGGGAGAAATTTGAATGAGAACATTTCAGAAGCATCACTGTTATTTAGAATGCAGCAAATGCCTATACATGACAGTGCTCCCATCATGAAACCTCTTGCAAGCTCACATCCACCATGGCATTGCATGTTTGAAAATGATTCATGTTTTGATTGGCACAACCAATATTTATCCTAGACCCAAGTCAGACAACTTTTACTGGTTCTCACGTGAACGGGTTTCCACAAAATGATAGCCTTGGTTGCTCCAAGTGGACAACTTAGATTTCCCTGCTGCTCTTTCTTTAAAAAAACACAAGAGAGAATCAAGCCTCCAGTGATCACCATTTGTCTTTAACTAACAGTATCAAAGCTATAGTGAGCTCTTGCTTTAAAAAACACCCCCCCCAAAAAAAACAGCATCAAACAAGCCCAAAATGCATCACCACAATTCAAATGCAAATGCAGATAAAAGCTTAAATCAGAAAGTTATGAGGTTTTGAAGGTTCACAGAAAGGTATAAAGAAAGGAAAACCACAGAGCTACATAAAATAATAAAATGCTGATCTCAAGACTTGAGGATGGGAATTTTGCAATCAAAATAAATGCCACACAAGAGATGCATCAGCCAGGAGATAGAGAAAGGCCTGCATTTAATAATGCTGCTTATACACAAGAAAATAGGTAAGGTGTGGGATTTGCTTCTTATTACTACCGTACTAAAGACCCCAAATAATATCACTGTTAGTCCAACACAATAACATGTTTGTTCAGGGGAAAAGAAACAGGAGATTCCACTATGCTTTGCAACAAGAATAGTATCTGACATCACACATTCATATGGCACCCTCTGTCTAATCATTCAGGAAAACAAAATGCAAACATAGGACTTAAGTCCTCATAACAGTCCTTCACCTATAGATTCCAACACATTGTATTGAAGTGATGGGAGAAAATGAGAGAGAAATAAGATCTCAGATGCTTTTTTCTGAAAACACAGATGAAATAATGCTCCAGGAAAATCTCCAGCATGAACTCTCCTGGGATAAAGAGGAGCACCCTGGAACAACATACCTGGCACTGCACTGCTGTGTTCTTCTGCAACTCCCATTCATTTCAGTATGGCAGCCTTTACCTGCAGTCTAAATGTGGCTGAAGACCACCAGGTTGACGAAGGGCTACAATGAGCAGTGAGAGAGACTATCCTAGTGAACTGTCTCTGATGACTCCAGCATCCACACCATTCTTTAAACACTTGGACAAACACTTTGCCCATAATGCAAAGACAGGGTATCTATGGCTCTCCAGATGGAGAAAGGCCATAGCTCTGTGACAGAGGATGCATTTTGCATGCAAAAAATCTATAAATTAACCCATCCCTACTACAAACCCCAAACGCTGATCTAGGAGTAGGCATCAATGAACACAGTGGCTCTAGCTGCAGTGGTGTAGCGTGGGGGGTGCAGGGGGGCTGGCCGCACCGGGCGCAACATCAGGGGGGGGCGCGCTCGCACTCGCAGCTCTCTGCCCTCTGCTAAAATCCACGGGTTAGGGGCACAAATTACTTGCCTTGCCCCGGGTGCTGACAACCCACGCTACGCCACTGTCTAGCTTTCAAGGAAACATGCATAAAGTTGTGTTGTTAGTCTTGGGATCTTGCTCAGTGCATGTGTACAGAGACAACCACTAATTAGCACAATTCTAATCATGTTGCTGCAGTGATTGCAGAACCATATTGTGGGGTGAGGTGAGAAGAAAAAGAAACAGCCTTGTGAACTGCCACCAATCTCTGCAGAACCATCTTGCAGGGAGTGAAGAAGACACAGTAGCAGCTTCTTCTAAACAAACAGATTGTCTTCTCCAGTTTATTGTGATTTTAAAATAAAATGATGCTTATTCTAATAATCTTGTGCAAACTGCTTTGTGAGATACCTGAAAAGCAGTATATACCGTATTTTTCGCTCTATGAGACGCACCAGACCACAGTTTTTGGAGGAGGAAAACAAGAAAAAAAATATTCTGAATCTCAGAAGCCAGAACAACAAGAGGGATCGCTGCGCAGTGAAAGCAGTGATCCTTCTTGCTGTTCTGGCTTCTGGGATAGCTGCGCAGCCTGCATTCACTCCATAAGATGCACACACATTTCCCCTTACTTTTTAGGAGGGAAAAAGTGAGTCTTATAGAGCAAAAAATACGGTAAATACCTTTGATAATACTAATGCTAATATCTGTTCAGAAGTCCTGCCAGGATCAACTCCTAGATAAGTGGGTATAAGATTGCATTTTAATTTAGTACCTTTCCCTTTGTCTCATAGAAGTCACAAGCCTCTTGCATGCAAGATATGCATGATTATGCAAGATCGGAGATTCCGAAATAATGATTCAGAAAAACTCTATTTAGCACAAACCAAAAAAACTGTTACTAGAGCCAACTGGTACACAAATTTGTTGAAAAGCATTATGAATCACAAAGGGGGAAACTTGATTAAAATCATTGATTTAAAGTGGTCTTTCCCCCATGGTGAATTCAATCAATGATTTAAATGAGATGCTCTGAAAACATGTTGAAGGATTAGGTTATAAATCCCTAAAATAAATCACCTTCAGTTAAATAAATTTTCACAGCCTTACCTTCCTTCCTTCCCCTTCTTAACAAAGGCAGTTTAGCTCATTGTTAACAAGACTGTTTTTCCTGTACACAAAAAGGGCTTTGCAGTTTCTCCTCTTTATCACATCCAGCAAATATCTGAGAGCACTTCGCTTGTTCAAAACTCTTTGTGTCTAAACCCCTGCACCCGCTAACTTGCTGGTTCTGTTTTCAGCGGCACTTGTGTATTCTTAAGGGTGCTAAGGATCACTCAGGTACTTACCATTACCCACCTCTCCCTGTTAAAACTTTTAAGTGTTGCTGGACCCAAGACTGGTGGGGCAGAATGAAGGATGCCCAAACAGTAGGCAGAGCCAGAGCCAGTGACAGGGGGAGCCAATTGGTTCTAGTTTTATCCCCATCCTCCAGTCTGCTGAGTTCAATAATTGCAGCACTGAGACTAATAAGGAGGACCAGTGCTATTTTTCTGGGGGAACACAGGTACACATACCCCTAAACATTATGTGAATCTAAGTATGGCAGAACCACCTGCTAGGCTGCTTTCAAGGAAGAAGGCAGGCAGGTGGGGCCAGGTGGAGAACAGACTGTGGATGCTGGGGCAGTGCCCCATTCACTCTCATGGGCCAGCCTCCACTGCGTGCTGCTCTCCTCCTTTCACTTCAAGCCTAACTGCAGTAAGGGACAGAGAAGTTTTGAGAGAGTGAACCCAAAAATGTTCCCAATGCTCCCTAACACTGAGTTTCAGATACCTGGTCAAAATTGTTTTGTAACAAGAAGTCTTTCCATCCTTAATGCTTTTCAGATATTTTACTTCCTTTTTTTAGATTTTAATTTCTTAAGGTTTTGAGTTGTGGGGGCTAAATTGATGTTTTACATTTTTACATTTTATATAGCGTGTTTTATGTTGGTAAGCTGGTTTGAGACCTACACTATATAAAAATGTAAAGGATCAATTTAAGCCCTCAAAACTCAAAACCTCAAGAAATTAAAATCTTTTTTTAAAAAAAACCTCAGCAGGAATGGTGACTATCTAACTTCTTACATCTGAAAGCAGCCCTCTATAGGAAATTTTTTTTATGCTTGATGTCTCCCTGTGTTTGTTGTTGTTGTTGTTGTTGTTGTTGTTGTTGGAAGCTATCCAGAGTGGCTGGGGAAACCCAGTCAGATGGGTGGGGTACAAATTAATTATTATTATTATTATTGTTATTGTTATTATTATTATTATTGTTATTATTATTATTATTATTATTATTATTATTATTATTTGTATACCCTTCATTTGTAGATCTCAGTTCACAGGATAAAAAATAAAAGACAAAAACACAAAACACACAATAAAAACAAGAATGAAAACAAAGCAAAACAACACCCCCTAGAGTTGTTCCCACAACACTGGGATAAAATGCATAAACTCTTTAAAGCTTGGCATGACAGAATTGCCTACACTTGGCTATAAAAAGCCAGTCAAGTAAGTGCCACCAAAGTGCTCCTGGGAGGATTATTCCACAACTAGGGTGTCACCATAAAAAAGCCCCACATCCAGCTATGATCCACCACACCTTGGAAAGAGACACCACCTAGAACGGTCCCACATAGGAAGCTGCCCCATACCAAGTTGGACCACTAGCCCGGTCTGGTTGGCACTGGTTGGCAGTTGCTCTCCTGAGTTTCAAACGCAGATGTCAGGGATGAAACCTGGGATCTTTAGCATGCAAGGGAAGAAGGAAAAAACTGAGAACTAGGCATTAGCCTAATCCTAAATAAGCTTAAGTTCCAATGCATGCCTGCTCAAGGTGTTGATTATTGCACTACTTGCACACCATTTCTTTGCTCTGGTATCTGCTTTTCCCAAGAAATGTAAGCCAGAAATGAGCCTTCTACTCATCAACATATATTGTATATCAAATAAACAGTGGGCATTGAATCTGGGAAGGATAAATGTGCCTAATTATCTTAAACAAACATTGGTGGGGGAGGGAGAGCAGGGAGAAGTTGTGTTCTTTGCATGGTTTTGATGCTTGTCTTTCCCTTTGCATGCTTGTAAGGTCTTGCCCAGATGGTGAATGAAACCACATGTGCTAATGTAACCAGCAGCAGGCAGGTTCAGTCTCAAATATAATTCAGAATTTAACAGGGAGAAGTCATGGAGACAAGATAAAGTGCCATGTGAATGCAACTAATGCCTTTCCTCTTGAAACCTCATCCTCTTTCATGAAATACTCACCTAGGTGATCCCACCCCATCCTTGTCTACTGCGTCAGGCAGTGGACAGGATACCATCACAATGCAGGACAGGCAGTAATATTTGCCTACCCATTACAATGAGGACAAGTGAGAGCTATTGAAAAAGCAACATTTTTTGCATGTACTACTGAAATAATAGTCTAATATTCATTAAGTTATTTCAGAAATACAGGTCCATAAAAGGAATCAGATATGAGACCAGTTTCTACTTAATCTGGATAATGAATCTTACCAGAAAATTAAGGCAAAACTAAACACTGAAAGTGTTTGAGGAAGAGAAGGTATCCTACTATTTCCCTACTATTATATCAACAAGGTGATAGCTAGACTTCTTCACAAAGAGAAGGTTAAAACATAAATCTGTGTTCAATGAACCTGAAATAAAATATGCGGGCAGAACAGTCAGGCTGAGAGTAAATCATTATACTGGATACTAAATTAAGCAATGAGGATGGTTGTGTAAAACCAAACAATCCAACTGGGAGATAAAGCAAGCCTGTTTACCTTCAGCACCATGGAATCCTATATTGTTTGTTTGTTTGTTTGTTTGTTTGTTTAATTTGTACACCACCCTTCATCCATAGATATCAGGGCAAATCACAGCATAAAAATACAAGATAAAACACACCAGATACATGATAAAAACAAGAAGAAAACAAACCAATAACCCCCTTCCTGCCAACACCTCCCAGAAACACATTTAAAAGAATATAGGCTTGGTTGAAGAGGACCATTTTCACCTGGCACCTAAAGGTGTATAATGAATTTGTATACGTTATTTTCACTAATATATACATTTATCTGTACACTATACCCCAATGAATGCTTTTTTGTGCACATTTCTTAGCTGCAGAACTGTACTGCAAAATCCATAGAAGTGCACATTTTTACGAACAGCTGTGCTTTATGCATTGTTTCAGAAAAGTGGGAATCAGATAAATTCACCTAGATATAAACTGAATCTAATCCCCTCCCCAATCCCTATCTTAGCTGTCTCACTTTGCAAGAGCTCCAGTATCAGAATATATTATGGAGGAAAGTTAGGCATCAAACAGCCTATTAAGCAGAGAATTCCCTACACAGGGCAGTCACCACACACCAGAGGTGGGAGGGGAGCAGATGTGGAGGTAGACCTGTGATGATGATCTCAGTGAATGGGCAGGCTGATGTGGCAGCTGGCATTCCTTTGGGTTACCTGGCACCGCTGCATGCAGGGCTCCAAAGATAAGCACCAGCACACTAGGATAAATAAGAGGAAGGTCTATAGCTCAGTGGTAGAGCCTTTGCTTGACACATGGAAGACCCCAGATTCAGTCCCCGGCATCTCCAAGTAGGGGTGGGAGAAACTTTTGCCTGAAGCCCCGGAAAGCCACTGCCAATCAGTTTGGATATTACTGAGGTAAATAGGAGAGTCCTGGAGGAAAGGTGTGGTCTTTCAGTTATTTGGGTTCTAAGTTGTTTAGGACTTTCAACATCAATGTGAGCACCTTGAGTTGGACCAGGAAAAACCTGACAAGCAATTACTGTTAGCATTCTCTTACTGCAGTTATGGCCAAGGTGCCTGCATTGATCCCTTTTAGAATGGAGGGGAAATTACTAATAAAGCAAAAGTTATCCAAATTTAAAATTTACCTCTTACAGCTCTGCCTTGTTGTTATTTATACTGCTATAACTGTTTTCTGTGTAGCACTTGGCACCATTGCCTCAAAGAAAGGCTGCCCTTCCGTTGATTTTTATTTTATTTTTTTTGTCTTGAGCAAATGACATTAAACCAGAAACCAAAAAAGAAACGTGCTTTCAAGCTAACTGATGGAAATTCATTTTGTTGCTAGTATCCAAGCAACCTGTACAACTTCAGGGAGAAAGGTTAAAGACTAGGGGTGGGGAATTAAATCCTGCTGGCAAGCCAGATCAATTCTCCTTCCTCCAGCCCATGTGGGCCAATTTGACAGGTAGGTGCCGATCACCTGAAAGCACAATGACATCAGGAGACTCATTTAGCAAAGCCACCCTGAACAAAGCTGCATGCAGGTTATGGAAGCCCTGATGGTCTGCTGATTGTCAGAGCTTGTATGGTCCCATGCATGATGCCCCCTTTAGACCAAGCTGTCCCACACTCAGTGAAGGTTGGACCATTACTGTGAATGGGGCACTGACCCACCACTCACCTGCCTGCCATATTTCTGACAACAATGAGTTCAGGGATGTCAGCACTGCCTGTCAGCCTCCTCCTCCTCCTCCTCCTCCTCCTCCTCCTCCTCCTCACTAGTGTTGCCTTTGTATAATTCAACAGGGAGGAGGAGGAGGAGGACAAAACTAGAGTGAGTTGACTCTGCCTGTCATTGGCTCTGACACCACCTGCTGTTGGCATCTCCGCCTTTCACCCTACCAGTCCCAAGGGGCACCTTTCTGTCCATACCTGATATCATATACCATGTCAAGGGTAGGGCAAATGGGTGTGGCCTAACCAAAATAGACTCAAGGCCTGGTGATACCTATGGGCTGGAGGTTTCCCACCCTACTTAAAGACACTTCCCACACTTCCTTCTCCTGCTACACAAAGCTTGCAATAAACAGGAACCATAGAAGTCACATTAATGATCAGAATTATGAGCTACCTCAGCATTCCTGCAACTGTGTTTTAGGGATACTGTTGGATATGTAATATCATTTGAATTCTCTTTGCTATGCAAAAATATTAGGTAGTGATGATGGCTTGGTGTTTTCATCAATAAAATACCTGATACTGTTTTTGTACTCAGAGTCCAATGTTGTGAACTCTAACAGAATTACACTTGGATCTGAATTGCTCAGAGAAAAGGCTATAGCTCATCTGCCTTGTATGCAGAGGCACCCCTCTGGGTGGGGACAAGAAATACTCCCTGCTTGAGACCCTGGAGAGATGCTGCCAGTCAGTGTAGACAATACTGAGTTAGGTGCACCATTGATCTGACTCAGTATAGCACAGCTTCCTATGACATTTTCAGACCATGAGCGCTGTGATCTGAATACAGTATGTGCAGTTCAAACCTAATGATACACACAATTTAGCAAGTACACTATTAGCTGATTCAGTTCATAATGTCAGCTTGGCACACATGCACGCACACATCAGTTGTATCCAAGGGCTACTGTTAAAAAAATGAGCTCCTCTGAAGGAATGGATAATGACGATGATTTAAAAATTAACATTTTTTAAATCACTGAGGTTAATAAATTGGCAGGTTATTCCCAAAGGAGAAATGGAATATGTTTGCAAATTTTATTCCCTGGGAAGCAGACAGTGCTCCTTGCTGACTGGAATATGCATCCTGATTTCATAGCTTTGGGTGGAGAAATTTCTCTGTAAGTTTTTCCCCCCTTTAAAAAGAGTGTTCCTTTCTCTGAACAAACTCTGTGCACCTGGAATTGTCTTATCACCTGGCATTGCACAATGCTCAAAGATGTTTTGTTTGTTTTTTCACTGGGCTTCTTTCTGGCTAGCCTCTACAATTTCCACTGTAGACTGTCAAGCAATTTGTTTGTCACCTTCAAACAAATGAGGATGACATTTCTGTCGCAGGGTGGTAAAAGGTTGGAGCTTGCATAAGCTTGATAAATGTGAAACCAAGGTGACTCTACTTGTAAGCGTTATGTATTACCATGAAACTGCAAATCCTTCAGGCATGCTTATGTGTCTAGGTTCGCTACATAATCAACTCCTGCTTTGCATTCAGACACCAGGAAAATGTGTGTACTATGAAGAAATGCACAGAAACTGAAAAGAGACATTAATGTTTAGCAGCCCTGTTGGGTTCCTGTCAGACTTGACCATCTACTGGAAGGCAAAATAACTATTTGTATTTTCTTTTAAAATCTCCATGCATTTCCTAACTACTTAGATCCACCTCATCCCTATTATTAATAATGGAGATCATTATTGGGTCAGTCTCTTTTTATGCTCACAGCTGTTAACAGGCCTTGCAGCTTGGCTGAATTAAATTTGAATAATAACTTACAGTTTTTGGAGTTCAAAGGATTTATTCATGCAGGAACTATTTACAGGGTGAGTGACATGAGAGAAACATCTTGTCTGGAGAGAACAGCAAACAAAATGGCTCAGCTTTTAGGGGTAGAGTTAACTTAGACAAAGAGACATATGAACAAGTGCTGGCTAGATTGCTATACAAACAATGCCCTCATGTGGTTTAAAGGAACACATGCATTAACTAGAAGCTCAAGAGTAGGAAATGCATTTGCTTTAGTCCAACAATAAACATAATAAATTTAAAGCAGAGTTCCTTTTCCTATTGCTTACCTTTAATCTGTGTCCTAATGCATTGTCAGTGGGGGAAATTGCCTTACATGGCACCTGGATAAATATTACTTAAATTTCCAAATTACTAGAAGTGGGGTGCTTGCAGCACCATTAACAGGAGTCCAGCCCTGGTTTCTTCTTTAGCTTCTTCATGTAGATTGAATTATTAATCCACTCTAGAAAATGCTGTCCTTTAACACACATACAGTTGCACTTTCCTATTTGATCATTTTTATGATTAGTTATATATGAGCAAGAAGATCAGAGGCTTGAGGCTGCAGAAAAGATTCATCTCAATGGCTTTTGCACAATGAAATGAAACATTCCTTTAAGGAGTTGCCCCTCCCATTTGAGCAAAATGCAAATTTGTGGAGGGAAATAAAAGTGGGAGTCATTTTGTTTTGTTTCTTATCGGATTCCTGTTTGCTAGATTTCAAACAACTCCATTTCAAAAATGCTGCTAATTGCAAATCCACACACATTTAGCAAATAACTCTGTTCAATACAACTTTTGAAGTTCATTTGGCTTCCCATTCCCCCCACCTCCACTTTGGAGTTTCCTTTTAATGCTGCACATAAAATCCACCACAAGATGAATGCAGGCTCTTTTCATCAGCCCAGCTACAAAGAGGCTAAACTCTTTAATTGCACTAGATTGGGTCCTATTTTCTCGAATGCAAGTAGAAACCCCATTAAAATCTAACCAGTTACTCCCAATTTGCACTGATGCTAATGAAAGCAGAACTGAGCCTCTGGGGTCCAATTCTGCTCAGTTAACTCTACTGAGTTAAGAGGAACTCCCTTGGAAATGTATGAGATTATGTGAGTTAAACTTGTGGAGGGATTGATGAATAAGAACCCTGGCGAGGTTGGATGTGATCATTTTCTGAACCCTTCAAAGGCCCTGTGTTTCTGTAGTTTTCTGAAGTACTGATACCCACTCCTGGTTTCGCAATCCCCTTCCTCAAAAATAAGGCAGGAAAAGAGAAAGAGGGAGGAACGATGAGAACACTTTTGTTGCCCAGTCCAGTGCATAATGGATTCAGATTACATGGAGATGAGAATGGGAAAGGGTGGCTGTGGCTCAGTGACAGAGCATCTGTTTTGCATGTAAAAAGTTCCAGGTTCAATGCCTGCCATGTCCAGGTCAGGCTGCCTGTCTGAAAGCAATGGAAGTTACTGCCAGTTGCTCTAGATGCTGCTGAACTAGATGGATCAGTGGACTTCCTATTTGGGGAAGGGTCATAGCTCAGTGGCAGGGCACAAGCTCTGCATTTCACAGGGTCAGTCCCTGACCTCATGCCCCATGCCTGAAACCCTGGAGAGCTTCTGCCAGTGAATATAGATCAAGGGCTGGAATTGTTTTTGGCTCCACAGACCAGCTCCTTCTCAGAATCAGCCTTGCAGGCTAAATGTGACAGGTAGGTGGTGTGACTGTCTACCTATCAATCACATGATGACATGATGACATCACATGACTCACAAATGGGTGGCGCCACCCATCTGCCAAAATTCCCTCAGAGGTTTTGCAAAGTGCCCTCTGAAGCATCCTCTTCCTTCCCTTGGAGAGAGCTTCTTTCAAGCAGGCTTTTGGTCTGCTTCTCATTTAAGTGAGTGGACAGCAGCAGTGGCACTGCCTCCCACTTGCTTAATGATGAAGCACACCTGAGCCCAGAGCGCAGCAGGATCCCTACTCCACTCAATATTCTCACCCTGGGCCAGCAGGGGGATACTGTAGATAGTTATGCAAATAAGGGATCAAATGTGACGTTTAGTGATTGGATAGTTTTAGAAAATTGTTACAGTTACATTGTACTGGAGCTCTATATAAGCAGGCTGACTGAACCCTTCAGTTCAATTCTGTCCTGGCCAGTGAATAAACAAGAGCTGTTTGAAGAATCGCTGTGTTGTCTGATATGTTCATCCACAACTTAACATTCAGGGTCCCTTCCAACTCTACAGATCTATGATTTTGTGAGAGCAATCCTGCCAAGATTGGGGAGAATCAGAGATCTTCCTGCAGGGAGCTTTCTAGCACTCCCAAAGTCTAGCACTCCCAAACTCAGCCAATAGGAGGGCAAAATACTGCTTAGCACTGGACATGAGTGCACAGAACTCTCCTGCACACCTGAGCCCAGTGCTAAGGAAGATCATTCTTCTTTTGCCTTGGATGATGTGCTGGGAGAGCCATCCTGATTAACACTGATGCCCCATTTTGTGCAGCTGGTTGTTGGGTGCTTAGGAAGTTGCACAAAGTGGGCTTTGGGCAAGCCCCACACTTTCAGCGAAGGCCTGCCCTTATCCCCATGACATCTGTTGTATGGTGGGTGGGCATGGCTTGCCCAAAATGTCCTTGCAGCCAAATGGGGAAGCCTGGGAGGTCAATATTGGCACATAGGTCAGAGGTTCCCCACCCCTGGTGGAAATGATACTGAGCCAGAGGGCAGGTGGTCTGATTCAGTAAAGGCAAGGGACCCCTGGACTCTAGTCAAAGGTGACTATGGGGTATGGCGCCCATCTTGCTTTTCAAGCCAAGGGAGCCGGCGTTTGTTCACAAACAGCTTTCTGGGTCATGTGGCCAGCATTACTAAATTGCTACTGATGCATGGAGGACATGATGAGTGCCAGAGCACACGGAAATGCCGTTTACCTTCCTGCCTCAGCTTTATCACAGGATTGTTGCACAAGGGACCAGGGGCATAGGAAACAAGGGCAGGGGGCGGTACGCCCCAGGTGCCATCATGGAGGGGGGTGACAAATTATCAAGGAACAATTACTGCCCTACTAGGACGGTTCATAATATATATATTTTTTAAAATGCCTGTTCCAAAGGTCTTATCTTACTACACTAGGGATTATATAGCTACATATGAAATTTCATGCATATCAGTTAATATCTTGACCCTCCTCCACGAAAATAGCTATTTACTTGGCTGTTTTCCTATGTCATGAAGGCTGAAATTTCAACAAAGCACGTGCCTTTGCTAGACTCTTTTCGGGCACCTGCTAAAAGCATTCTTCTTTAGGCAAGCATACCTAGGTAGATACCTAGATGCAGTGGCGTAGCGTGGGTTGTCAGCACCCGGGGCAAGGCAAGTAATTTGCGCCCCCTAACCTGTGGATTTTGTGCCCCCTAACCCGTGGAGTGCACCCCCCCAGATGTTGCGACCGGTGCAACCGGCCACCCCTGCACCCCCCACGCTACGCCACTGCCTAGATGCTTAGGAAGTTGAAGTAATTTTAATCTTAATATTTTAGCTTTTGTATGTTTTAAAGTAGGATTGTTAATTTTTCTTGATTTTACTGGCTGTGGTGTTTTTTTGTTTTTTGTTTTGGTAAACCACTTTGCAGGTTTTTTTAAATTAATTTTATTAAATAAATAAACAATAAATATAAATAAAATAACACAAGCCAAAACACAATCCATCCTGTAGATTTAAGTATCTGTCCATAGTCGCCTACTTGTTATCAGAAGCCCAGAATCCGCATTCCTTTGTAAGAAAATATGAAATAACCTAAAACCATTTTTGCAGGCAAAAAATAAAAATAAAAATGGGGGGGGGGGGTAACAAGAATTTTTCCGCACCGGATACCACCTGACCTTCCTACGCCTCTGTGAGGGACTGCTGTGATTTGCAATGCTAATTTGTTTCCATTAGATTAAAAATGAACTATGTGTTTTGAAATATGAAAAATTAAAATACTGGTGGCCTCTGAGTCGCCTTCCCATGTGAACTGAATTCCCTTTTCATGTAGCTCCCTCCCTTCATTACTCTCTCCCCATCCTCAGGGTTGTCGCCACAGGGGAAGGGCCCTGCTCTTGGGATGTATGTATCTTGGGATATATCCAGCCTGATTAGTTGTTGAGATCAGAAGGCTTGAGGTTGCAGAAAAGATTCATCTTTATGGCAATCGGGAGAAACATTCCCCTAGGAACTGCTTCTCTCCCACCTCTAATTTGACCAAAATACAAATTTGTGGAGGAAAATAAAAAAGAGTGAGTTGAAAGCCTGCAGGCAGGAGTCTACCCAATTGCTCACCAAGAAATAATATAATGAAGACTGGAGAAAGGGATACAGGTGAAGTTTTCCACTGCTAGATTCAGCTAAGAAATTTGGGGTGTTGTTGAATCCACTCTTCTCTAGGCTCCCTCCTCTCGACAATTTCTTCTGCTCCTGCATCCTCTTAATTTTTTCTTACTTTGTCAAATTTTAAAAAATCCAAGGAAAACCAGCAATTTTCTTCCTGCTCAGATTTTAATCTAAGATGGAGAAGGATTTAGAAACTTCTAAAGCTTTCCTCTCCTTTGAGGTGGGCTTTAAAAGAAGCCTCTGATTTCCTTTTCTGAATCTGACAGTGAAGAATTTCACTGGCACCTCAAATTTTGAAGCGGGGGCAGGGGAAGCTACTTCGGCAAAATCTGAGGGCGGAAGAATGTAGTCAGTCCCCCATGGGTCCTCCAGGCACCACAGCCCCAATCTGGATTGAATGTCCTGTGGTTTAGTTTTCAAAAGGGAAACAAACAAACAAACAAATAAATAAATAAATAAATAAAGATGGTAGATAATATAAGCAAATACTTTAAAGTGCAGCATCAGTGAAATATGCCACTCAAAGTCTGAGCCTCAATATTTTTAAAAAGGGAATACATTAGAATCAATACAGTGGTACCTCGGGTTACAGATGCTTCAGGTTACAGACTCCGCTAACCCAGAAATAGTACCTCGGGTTAAGAACTTTGCTTCAGGATGAGAACAGAAATCGCACAGCGGCGGTGTGGTGGCAGTGGGAGGCCCCATTAGCGAAAGTGGTACCTCAGGTTAAGAACAATTTCAGGTTAAGAACAGACCTCCAGAACGAATTGAGTTCTTAACCCGAGGTACCACTGTATTCCTAAGTCTCATTTCTTAAAACTATCTTCTTTATAGAATAAAAGGTCCCAATATGGGATGGGCTAAAATTTCATTAAATAAGTAAGTATCAGTGGGAGAGGTGAAAAGCCAAGCCACCTCCACTGGCTCTGCTGTGACAGGCCATCCCCACTAGGCCTGCTCTCCCCTCAGCTGTCATCTGGAGGCATTCATTGCCCCCAGACTGCCTCAGTGGGAGAGACAGGAAGCAGAAGGCTCACTCCATCACATTTGTGAAGAGCCCAGCTCCATCAGGCACCTCCTGCCCCTGAACTGGGCCAACTGGGCATTAGAGGAGCAACAGTTCAGAGACTGGTGCCTGAGCTTTGGTTTTGATTTTACTCTTCCCTTCCTGTCCCCTTTTCCTTGTGTGTTGTGGGGTTTTAGCTTGTAAGCCTGCAGGAAGCCTTTTTTGCTGAAGAGAGGGGTACAAGTGCTCTACATAAAACAAACAAACAAAACGTTTAAAAGCCATATGGTTAGAACCATCAACTAAGTTAACCCCTCCCCCACTTCTTATTACTTGTGTGGTGGCATGAACATTGTGGACATGGAACAGAAGTAAAATAATTTCTATCTGGCCGTGCATTTTTGCGTATGTTGGCATTCTATTCAAACTGCAGACAAGAAAATGCAAATCGAAGAACAACAATAACAACAAAGGCCCACCCCATTTCCAGCACCATGTGAAAATCCCCTTGCTTGCAAGTCCGACTGGTTTTTGTAAACTGAATTCATCTATGCCACATCTAATCATTTGCATTTACTGATAACCAAGGTAATGAATTTTCATAACCTCCCCCCCCCCCCGCCACACTTCTAGCCTTGCCCAAACAGGTATAAGTTGTTGCTATAAAAATATTCACTTGGTATGTTTTGACGTCTTATGCTGACAACGAGTATTTTCATGGTTTATTAACTTTCTATTGTCTGACCTCTGAATTTCCTCTGTGAATGTAAAGCAGTTGGGGGGGGGGCATTCCCTTTCCTGCAATTTCCCACAACCAGCAAGAAGAAGAAAATCATAATAAACTCTACCTGCCGCACAGAGAAAAATTCTCCCTGGTCTTTTTCAAGTATGTTTAAGTATTTTTAAAATTAAATTTGTGACAATGAAACCTTTTCTGACCACAGATCTTGAATCTTTTTTGGGCTGAGTGGGGCACTTGAGACAAACATTCTACATGCAGTAGGTAAAATGAAGGTTATAATCCATTGAATGTGCCTCTGGAGGAATTAAAGGATCCTGCTTTTAGAGTGTAAGGGGTTTGTATGTTTTGAACCATGACCAATCCCTGTTATCTTACCCCCGGTGCAGATACTCAACTGATCTCACAAACCAATGGTGATTTGCCAAGCCATAAAAAACTTTTCTTTCCAGGCCAACTGCTCATTCTGAACAATTTTTTGCCTTTACCAGTTTAATCTGGTGTCTAACCACGAGCTGATCTGTCACCATGCCTCCAGCCACTGACCCTTGATTCATGTTTGCTTGATTTGGTACCCAACCTCTGGGACACCCATGACCATGCATTCTGCCTTGGGACCCATCTGACCAGCACCTGCCTATCTGTGTCAAACTCAGATTATACAGATGCCTGTTGCAAAGTTAAGACAGGACTAACAGTGTTACTACCATCTCAGTGTCATAGGGACAAAGCATTCCATCTATCACCTCCTTTTGCCCGATGCCAGAACTCCTCAGATAACTGAGCACTTAGCAGAACTGTGTTTTAATTCTGAATTAATTAATTAACATCGAAAGCTTCACTGTTTATGTGGCTCAGGACGTTAAGGCATCAGATGCTTTTGTATAAACAATGATTTGCCCCAGTTGCATAAACAAGTGAATCAATGAAAGGGCAGGGTCTGCTTGGTTTAGCAACAACAAAAGGGGTGAGGAATTCCCCCACCACCTCTGCACAGGTTGTGGGTAGTGTTTGCTTAAACAGAGCAATACCAGCAGCACTGACTCCAGGTTTGAAGGAGTCCTGAGCAAAGTGTCATGCAGTGGCCCCTCCTCTGCATCAGTGGACCCTGGCGAGCTTACTTGATAGTGGAGAGCAACACTTTACTGAGTAGTGCAAGATGGTTGCATCTAGTTCCCACTGCAACTTATGGAGCAATGCTACACTGGGGCACCATAGGGAATTAAAAATTGGAGCTAAACTTTAAATGAGCCAGAGCAGGCATCAGCAGTTTTTATTGGAACCCTGGCAACAGGTCAAGGATGCCAAGTGCTCATTTTAGACCTTGATATCAGTGCATTTGGTTGGCAGAGAGGAGCTGCAGGGCATCAAGGATCACTCCTTACCCACCTGTCATCCCACCCACCCCAAAAATTGGACCATGCCACCTTTCACTTTCTCCATGATTGTGACAGGTCTATTTTGAACCTGCCCAAGCTTTAAAGATCTGCCCCAGATTAGCCCCATTCTTGAACTGATTTGGGACAAGATCCAGGTTGGACTAGGTGTTTCTGGGATCAACCCTGGTCAGTTGTGGCCAATCTGGGGGCTCAGATCAGGTTGGAGTGTATGCTCCTAACAGTAGTTTGGCTGTGATGGAGCAACCAAGTCAAGATGTCTTGGAAGGGGAATAGGAAGCACCAGTTGCTCATAGAATCACGGGTGCCGGAGCATCTTCTGTTCCACATCAAATTATCATTCTAGAGTCACTGAGGGACTTCTCAGAAAGCAGGAGATCACACATGCACACAAACACACCATTCTGAGATGCAGAAGATAGACAAGACTTGGAAAAGCTGATTCAGGCTAATTGCTGACCATCACACGTCTAACATCAATGCAAAATGCAGAACCAAGCTTTCAACACACCCTGGCACTTATATTCTCTCTTAAGAATAGCCCCCTCTGTATCTCACATATTTGTGTGATCTCGTTGATTTAAAGAACTTGAGGGCTTTACACAGGGAGATCGTGGATCTAATTGTTTTTAAAGATGTTGAACAACATAGGGCCCAGGACAGGCATAATTAATTAATTAAGCAAGTTATAGTTCCATAGCTCCCCTGCATACAAAAATAACAAATTAGGAAAAAATCTCCAGGCTCTTCAAATGAATTTTTTTCCGCAGGCTCAACATGTTTTGAAACAGGTCCTTCTTCGCTAGCATATTTTAAGCAAAACAAAAAAAAATTCCTTCCAGTAGCACCTTAAAGACCAACTAAGTCAGTTCTTGGTATGAGCTTTCGTGTGCATGCACACTTCTTCAGATACACTGAAACAGAAGTATATTTTAAGCAGTGATTCTCACCGAACAAATGGGACGTTACCAATTTAACTGCAAACACCTGAAGTTTCTCTCTCTCTCTCTCTCTCTCTCTCTCTCTCTCTCTCTCTCACACACACACACACACACCCTTGCCTTTTGTGTATTTGCCAGTTTTGTGGTTGCTTTCCTTCCCTGCATGCAGCTGCTGCATTTGCATTGACAACTGGAAAACAAGCGTGTGATCCTCAGGGAGCCAGATTGTTCCCTAGGAGCCTCCAGCTGCTGAACCCTATCCTAGTGCTTTACACTATGCATTTCAGACTTATTAGGGATCAATAAAGAATGGCCAGCAAAAAAAAAAGGTCTGCAAGGGACAGCATGCACATTAACCATCTTGCCCTTGGGCTGTTTTGGGCAGTGCTGTTCCTCTGCTGTTTGATTCAGTGCTTTGCTGAAATCTGTCCTCCGGTTTCTTGAAGGTTTTATTCCCCTGCAAAAGCAACTTCATTTTTTCTGTGTCTCAGGACACTTTAGAATTCTGCTCAGTGTGTGGCTTTCAGCTCACCTTGTTTTTATGGGGTGGGCAAGGGCAGCCTATATATTTTTCTTTCCAGTAAACATTTATCCAGCACCCCAAAGACTCCTAAGCTGCCTGAACTCCTTGATCTGAAAAAGCCCCATGGGAGAAGTCGCCTCATTAGGTCTTCCCCTGGGCTTTGATCGAAGCATAAGTACCCAAGAAGCCTGCAATGTGCAGACCACTAGTGAAATGATTTGTAGAATGGAAGGAAGGACACTCACAATTACCCCCAGCCCCCTCAAATGTAAGTTAGGTACATGAAAACCCTTGCATATAAGTTGAGAAATATCACTGAAATTTTATCTCCTTTTATCATTTTTGAGTGCAATTTGTTTTTGCATTAATAGGGAGATGAATGGTCACACATCCCCCCTGCCCAAAAAAAAGCAACAGGAAAAATTTAAGCACAGAATATGGTTTCAGGACCTAACATCATAATGTTGTTGCGGAAAAGCAAATTAGGAAAAAAGCAGGTCTTTACTGCCAATTCATGTGTACCCGATTCAGTTGTAAGAATAGCTGCATTATTACATTACAGCACAATGTTGCTTCAGCTGTGAAACTATGAATGGGTTTGTTCCATTTTTGTTTCTTAGCTGATTTAATTCCTAAGACAACTGCTTTGCCATATTGTAAAAACATGTGTTTGGCTTACATCTTTTAAACAGATAATTAATTGTGGTTTATAGATTAGTACCAACAAATCAGTTTTTAAAATAAAATAAAAAGCTACCTAGCTGTGTGAGTCTTGGAAAGACATAGATTCTGTTTTGCCATGGCATTTTTCTCTGCTTTCCCCCTCCCAACTGACGATCCAAACCATCATGCAGAGGTAAATTCTGAAGTGCAGACATGCTTTGTGGCAAGTCTCTTGCACATGCCTCCCACAGCCATGCTCCTGGGCAGCAAAGAAAAAACATTCCTTGCAGACATAGTCCAAATTGAGCCCATTCCATATCATTGTCACCATCCATTCATTACGGTCAACAGATCAGAAATCAGTACACAGATTTCCTAATATATAGGACAATTACCAAAAAGAAGTTTGACACAGTGACATCATCTCAGTTATGTAATAAACAACAAATAACCTCAGGGAAGCCTCTGGGCGTTAGGGCAGGGCACTTGATGCAGCTGGATTCCAGATCCTGAATTGAACTGGGCCCCATTGGATCAGCCTAGGATTCAGCAGCATGTCACTTCAGGTCAAAATAGGTCCACCCTGAGGGATCCGTGCTATCCAAAGGTGGTGCGGTCTGTTGGTGAGAAGGTGCTCAGCTGAGGATCTTTGCACCTGGGCAGGCTCAAATAGTTATGCACACTGCTTAGAGATATTTATTATATTGATACCTTTAGGTGGGTGAACTTGTTAACAACTCAGAGATGGGTGGGGTGCTGCAGGGTTTTGTCCTGGGCCTGTATTTTTATAAACAACTTGTTTGAAATAATTGAGAAGATGCTCATTCAATTTGCAGATGACACCAAACTGGGAGGGGTAGTCAATGCCATGGGAGACAAGATCAGGATTCAAGGTGACCTTAACACATTGGAGAACTGGGCCCAAACTAACAAAATGAATTTCAATAGGAAAAAATGTTAGATTCTACTCTTAGGCAGGAAGAAGCACAAATATAAGATGGGGGTCAGCTGGCTTACCAGTAGTATATATGAAAAGGATCTACAAGCTTAACCTGAGTCAACAGTGTGATGCAGCAGCAAAAAAGGCTAATGCTATTCCAAGTTGCATCAACAGAAGTATAGTGTCCCAATCAAGTGAAGTAATAGTACCACTCTATTTTGCCTTGGTCAGACCACAGCTAGAATACTTTGCCTAGTTCTGGGTGCCACAATTTAAGAAGGATGTTGACAAGTTGGAAGGTGAGCAGAAGAAGGCACCCAAGTTTAGGGCTGCCATACAGCCAGAATTTCCTAGACATAGCTGGGATTTGGCTGTCGGAAATAGTGCCTGGGCAGCAAAAAACAAAACAAAACAAAACCTCAACAACTTTTGTGTCTGGATTTTCACTTTTTGAAATAAGGCAACCCTATCCAAGTTGATTACAGGTCTGGAAACCAAGCCTTATGAGGAACAGTTGAGGTAGCAAGTCTCTATCTTTTCTGTAGCTAGATTGTTAAGCCACCAAGAAACACAAACCAGGGACTCTGCCAACAGAGTCTTGCAGCTGACTTGGGCTCAGTTTCTTGTACACCATTGCCAAATCATGTGTACAATGACTTGGGATTGTGTGATGCACCCTACCCACTGTGGGCACCCTACTCACTGTGACATCAAAGCAGCTCACAGCCTAAAGGAATTACAGTGGTACCTCGGGTTAAGTACTTGATTTGTTCCGGAGGTCCGTTCTTAACCTGAAACTGTTCTTAACCAGAAGCACCACTTTAGCTAATGGGGCCTCCTGCTGCCACCGCGCCGCCAGAGCACGATTTCTGTTCTCATCCTGAAGCAAAGTTCTTAACCCGAGGTACTATTTCTGGGTTAGTGGAGTCTGTAATCTGAAGCATCTGTATCCCGAGGTACCACTGTACTGGTACCTAATCTTCACTGGATCACAGTGCCACTCTGATAGTGGCCAGATGGGGTACTGCAGCTTCTCAGCTTGGCCATGACAGTAACCCTGAGGCAGGTTTTGTTGTTGTTTAGTCGTTTAGTCGTGTCCGACTCTTCGTGACCCCATGGACCAGAGAATGCCAGGCACCTCTGTCCTCCACTGCCTCCCGCAGTTTGCTCAAACTCATGCTGGTAACCTCGAAAACACTATCCAACCATCTCGTCCTCTGCCGTCCCCTTCTCCTTGTGCCCTCCATCTTTCCCAACATCAGGGTCTTCTCCAGGGAGTCTTCTCTTCTCATGAGGTGGCCAAAGTACTGGAGCCTCAGCTTCACAATCTGTCCTTCCAGTGAGCACTCAGGGTTGATTTCCTTCAGTATGGAGAGGTTTGATCTTCTTGCAGTCCATGGGACTCTCAAGAGTCTCCTCCAGCACCATAATTCAAAAGCATCAATTCTTCGGCGATCAGCCTTCTTTATGGTCCAGCTCCTTTTCAGACCCAGGGCCCACTTTTAACCCAAGCTTTTATTTGTAGACTCATTTCTTATTCTTTTACCATCTATTTACATAGTAGTAGTGTTCCTGTTGTGACCCACCTTGTATCAGCCCACAACCCATGAATGGGTCTCAGTCTACCAGACAAATGCCCTAAGGAACGCCCTACCTGGCTCTACATATAACTGATGTCCCAGGATTGGTTCCTCAGTTTGAAAAGGTTATCTTCCTGAACTGAAATCTGACTACTAATTTGACCATGACTGTGGTGGAATCTAGACACATACAAAAAAACACTGTGAAAAAGTTTTTTTTAATAAACACGTTTTGCCTCTGACCCTGCTCTCAGAAGCTTGTCTAGAAGGGAATGTGACCCACAGACTGAAAAAGTTTCCCACCCTAGTGTAACAAATCAAGTATAGGATATGGGGCTGCATGCACTTTATGGCCTCAGTGGTCTTTAAACTATTTTCAAAGAGGGCCAGATTTGATGAAGGGATTTTACCCAAGGAGATAAACTGCTACAGGGGCCAGATTAAACTGACCAGCAGGCTGGATTAGGGCCCTGAAATGGATTTTGGACATGCCTGGCTTCAAGGGATTGAAGACCTGGAGATCCACTTTGGCTATGCTTTTCTCCTACCTGGCAAAGACTGAAACAAAGACTGCCCAAGTCTGAATGTGGGAGGGAAGAAGAGTTCGTTCCCATCAGTGGTGCAGCTAGGAAAGCTAATTGCCTTATCCTTTAGATGGCCGTGTGTAATTGCTTTAGCTGTGAAGCACACAATTCATATTTCTCTCATTTCCTGCCCACTTTCCTCGTTGTATCATGCTTTACAATTGTTTTTACAGCCCTGATGCATTGGAGCAGAAAGAGCAGTTCATCAACACTGTTTTTGCTCTGAGCATGTGCAGTTTCACATTATAAACTCACTTAACACAGAGTACCATCATGACTATAGAAATAAATTGGGATTTGCTTCTGCTGTATTTTGTTGTAGAAAAGGGTAAGGTGTTTTAAAAGGAAAATAATAATAATAATAATAATAATAATAATAATAATAATAATAATAATGCATATATGGCCATACATGCAGGCTGCTTACCCCTGATTATTTATTTTAAATTTATTTATTGAATTTATATTCCACTTTTTCTCACAAGTTGCTCAAAGTGGCATACAAGGTTCTCCCCCATCTCATGCCATCCCCACAACAACCCTGTGAGGTAGGTTTGCCTGAGAGGCAGTGACTGGCCCAAGGTCACCCAGTGAGCTGAGTAGCTGAGTGGAGATTTGAATCTGGGTCCCCCAGGATCTAGTCTGACACTCTGACCACTAAATCACACTGAATCTATAAAGTGTACATTGTAAGGTATGTGTGCTTTAAAATAAGAAGAAAGGATTCTGTGGCAGCTAGTGAGAGCCGCACTGGGCTGGCTCAGGTGCTGAGGCCAAGCCCATTTGCTTCTGCCCGTATCAACTACAGTACTGCCCTCTGGGTGGTTGTTCGTTGGGGATACACTGGCCTGTGGACATTGGCCTTGATGTACCACCAATTCCTATTAGCATCCAGGAATTCAAACCTGGACCAGAATGTGTTTGCTTCATGTGGAGTGTGTAATTTCCAACAACTAGCTTTTTGAAGAAGATGCACCAACATCCCAACTGCAAATGAAAAGGACACTGACTGACTATTTGAGCATGATTTTTTTTGCTTCTCTGAAACCGAGGGACACTTTGCAGATCATATCACCACAAGTGCCTTCTCCCTGAATATGGTGCACACACCCCTCTCCCCCGGCTCCCTTTCTCTGTAGCCAAAAATGATTTACATGTTTGTTTACTCCGAGCTACATTCATCTGAGTCATTCAACACCCTCTCCCGCTAGCACATTACAATGAATTCTGAAGTAGCGTATCTGCGAGAGAATATTGTGGCACTTGGAATATTTTAGACTGAATCTCAATTTCTTGGCTGTGTCTCCCTGCTGGTTTTTCGGCTGGCTCTCTATTTGATATCTTCAATGATATTTCGGATAGCTGACAGTTCAACATTCTGTTTGTCAATCAGAATTCATTGATACTTTATCAATGAATCCTGACTGAAAAACAGGGTGTTGAACTGCTGCTACCTTCATGTAGGGTTGGTGATTAGGGATGGGGAGAAATTCAGCTCAGTTTGCATTCAAAAGTGAGCCCACCTAAGTCTCACTTTCTGAAGCAATACGCAAACATAAACACTGCCAACGTCTGAAATGTGCAGTTCTCCAAATTTTGCTATGTACTTCTCCATGCTAAAGTAAAGTGTGCATATGGAATGCATGCAGTAGAAAGAATAATGCATTATACTATGAGGAGTTGCTTTGCACATTTTTCAAAGGCAAAATGTGCATTTTAAGAGACATTTATACTAAAACGAATTTTCACGTGGACTTTTTTAATATATAAAAAGGATTCTCAAACAAATATATGGGAAACCGAACTGAAGATTGGCAAAATGAGAAACTAATACAGATTTGCTCATCCCTGTCTCAAGATGAACCACCAGGCTAGAGACAGTAGCCCTATAGGACCAGCTCATAAGAGTGTGGTATTGGGGCTACAGTTTTCAAGATGGAGTTGGGGCTGATCAAAGGAACTGCTTTGCGGATAGTGTTGGAAGGGTTGTAGCAAGAGAGGGATTGAAGAATATAAAAACTGTGAGGGTATGTGTGACTTGAAGGAGTACTGGCAATATTTACCTCTACAAGTGGAAGAAGGGGAAGTAATTAGGAGAGCAGACCCAGGTGAGAGCCTGGGAGGGACTTCACAAGTGAGATGTGTGGTTAGCTGTTGTATTCTATCATTTTACTTGTGTGCCAGGCATTGTTTTCTCTCCCATTCAGTTTTAAGCTGTTGAATTAGATTGGCTTGTTTGTATTGTTTTATATAACATTGTGTGGATTTAGGATTGTTTACAATGTTAGCCCTACTCCAGAGTAGACCCCTTGAAATTAATGAACCCAAGTTAGTTATATTCATTACTTTCAATGGGTCTACTCTGGAATAAAGCTAACATTAGATACAGCCCCCTTTTTCTGCATTTGTTGATATTGTGACTATTTTTAATTGTTCTTGGTATCATTTTAATTTTTCTATTTATATTTCTTCAATTGGTTTGGGGCACATTTAAAAAAAAAAATGTGAGGAATTGGCAGACAAATAAACAGGTGGTGTTCATTATGGTCAGGTTCACAATGGATCTCCAAATGCCTGCTGGTTGCAAGGACATTCTACTGAAGAATGCTAGATTAAGTCCCCCACTCCAGCCTATCCAGAAAGGTACTAATTAATGCTTTTAAGCAAGAGGATATACTCAAGAACACAGACTAGCTATGTTTAACTGTTCCAAGAGCTCAAATATTCACTCTAGTTTTGCTTAAGCACATGGAATTCTATTTTTAAAAATTGATAGACTGGCCAATTTATCCATATCTTAAAGTACAAGAAAAAAGAGCACATAATGAAAATTCTTGCAGAATCATATTCATCCTTACTCTGGGAAATATTAGATTGGGGAAAAGAGTCCTCTTTGTCATTTCATTTCCATTTTAGTTCTTTTTCAGGATATGTGAAACAAGCCATTCATGAAGAATAAGTGTGTGCACATTGTTATTTTTAGTAAATGTTGCTTTGGAAGAACTGATATCTCCTGAAGGATCAAATGCAATATTTTAAACTATGCAGCAAGGAACATGGAGATATGGAATTGGTGGCAAATTTATTGACAGCTTCTAAAAGAGAACTAGCAAAGCCTTGGGAATCTTCAAATGCTACATTGGTAGAGGAACAGTTTTTAAAAGTCATGGAAAAATCACTAAATCATGACAACTGACTTTGATAGAATTGAGGAATTCATTTTTTAAAAACTCTTTCAAGAAATAGTGACTAAATATGTTAATTACTTGGATAAAGGTGAAACTTTGCTTGTATAGAAAGCTTGCAATCTTTGTCTTCTCTTACATAGTTTAATAGGTTTAGGGAAGAGCCCCCGTTTGGAAATTTAATTTAAAACCAACAAAGTGGAAAGCAGTGGTGTTGGTTACTGTTGTTGTTATTGTAATTAATTCAATTTATATCCTACCCTTCCTCCCCAAGGCCAAAAAATGGAAGCATTCCTAATGCCCTCAATATTAAGCCTATTACGATTTTTAATGTGTGTGGCAAATACATATTTAAAGTGATGACCCACAATTTTGGATTAGTCTTAGTAGCTATCCAAGAACTCTGCTCAAATTTTCTCAAGAGGGTGAAGAGTAGGGTCTCCTCCCTGATCTCATGCTAAAACCACTCCGTAATACTTCGAAAGCCCAGAGCACCTGGAAGCAGTTGAATGACTTCCAAAGCCCATAACAAAAACAGGGATGAACCCCTTACTCTCTTTGCCAGCTTGGAGGGTTTCATGGTGCCTCCGAAACTAATCACAAATTCAGGAGCAAAAATACCCCTCCTGGCTCCAAGCTGATGGGAGGAGGATCATCTGTTTAAGTAGATGGCAAAGGGAAGCTCAACTTGGAAAACAAATTTCTAATCCCCTGAGATAGAAACAAAGTGAGCACCAAGATTCTGCAGTCCAGATTTTCTAGATCTTCCGCACATCAAATCAATAGCAGTAGCAGGATGCATTATAACAATTTGGTGTCTTATTTTTTCACAGCTCAAAACCAAGCCAACACCTGGGCTCTCTCATTATGGGGAATATGTGCGCAACACAATATCTTAAATTATGTGGGCTACATTTCCCTGATAACTTACTCATCCATTTATTGTTGGCATAGTGAGAGGAACAACAATAACTAAGAATAATTGCAAATCAAAATATGAGAAGAGAGGGGACATGAAGAGCCCATGTTTGTGTCAACAGAACCATGTACTTGCTCTCATATACAGATGCAGTTAGTGCTCATTAGGTGAGCTGAAAGGAAAATAATGATGTTTCCTTTACCTACTACTTAAGCACTTCAAATTAAAAGAACAGGATGTGAATATTCAGAGAGAGAACAAATGAGCACGTGTCTCTTTTCTTCCCTGTGCTTTTTTATTCAGTATAATAAAGCTAAATTTCCAAGCCCTTGTAGATCCGCATATATAGAAAAATGGTACAAGTTTTGGATTCTTTTATTTCAGGCTTTAGGGAAAGAAATCAACAGCATAGTGGCTTCTGCTGCAGCTTGATATCAGCAGTAAGCATGTTTTGCATTTATACAGCACTTCTCTTAAAACCTTCTTCCAAGAAAATGAGTTTGGAATCCATTCTGCATCCTAGTTTATTGTCAGCTACACAGGAATATACAATGTCCCTGAATTTCAGCCACTTTACAAAAAAAAAAATTATAAGAAAACCAGCTGAACCTTCAGTTCAGTTTTTTACCCCAGATAATGTCAGCCCATTTTAGGTGTTTTTTGTTTAAAGCCCCATGTAGTTCTTCCAGCAAAATCTGATCCAAAGAAGGATATAAGTGCCATTCATCTGACATGACACACATGTCTTTGGTGGGAACATTTGAATTGGCTTGGGGTAGAGAACCCCCTTCCTAAACTTCATGTGTCAGTTGCATGCTACACCATATCAATTTCATACTACACTAGAAATCACTTGGGATAGAAAAATATCCCATGAAACTGGCTATGTCCAATTTTCGGTTTTCTTGAAAGATGATTAAGAAAACCAGCATCAAAGTACGGCAACAAAAATTTTGCAGTGGGAGAAATAGCAAAGCATCAGAAAAACAAAAGATTTGCCAAAGGTCACTTGGGAAGTCTAAATCTTTGCTGGGAAGAGAAAACAGATATTGTGGCCTTGACAGAGCTGCAGAAAATGAACCCCTACACTTTCCCCCTAAACTTTCCACTCCATTGCCACTACTTGGACACTGCACTAAACATGTCTGGCTTACATTTCACCTGATGCAATGTTTACTTTGCCTCCTGCTGTTCCAGAAAGGTTCTCAGACAAAACTAGATTTGATGGCAACAATAGAAATAGGCAGAACAGCAAATAAAGTTCGGGCCAATGTCCCCTTTGATTCAGCCTGGGACACAAAAAGAAGTCCGTGTAGTTTCCAAGTGGCCCAAGAGAGCACCAATTATGATAAGAGCACTGGTAGCAAGAGCCTACGTGTCTGAATCATCTGTGTCAATAACACTAGCAAGGAGTTCAAATGCTTGGAAACTGTTGAAGCATCACAGGGCAGCAGTTAAATCCCATGTATCATGAAATCAAATAGAGGTGAACAGTCATTGTAATCTTAAAGAAGTAGTGTGTGCATTTTAAAATGTCAGGGGAGCTCACAAATGGCCGAACAGCTGGCAACCGAGGGTAGAGAAGAAGAGAACTGCATCTGATGTGCAACCTTTAGAGCACAGAATACCTCCCAATGACATCATGTCTACCTTTTGGATTCCAATGGTTTTGTGTTTGTGTGTTTCTCTCTCACACAGAGGGAGACAAAACACTAAAAATGCAAACACCCCCCCCCCCTTCATTCTTCATTTGTATAAATATAGGTGTATATTTATGCAGGCAATTAACCTGTGCCAGGGATAAAATCCACACCACATTAAACAAAAATTGAGCGCACAGTTAAGCCTACTATAAATTAAACACTGTCACTTAGATTTAAGACCTCACCATTCCCTGCCCCTTCTCTGGTAATAAAATTCAAAGGAGTTGGCACCTTTGCAAGTTTGCGCAGCCTCCTGAGCTGTCCTGAATGGAGGCCAGTTTGGCAATGCGTGGCCACTTTGGTTTTTCTAACTGCTGCAGCAACGAGAGTGCCCTGGTGAAGAAGTCACATTCACTTCCCTGCTGACTTCCCTGCTTCAACATATTTTCTGGCTACATGCATATCAAAGGGAGAGGGGGAAAGACCTGCAGCCTCCCTTCCATCCCACTTCCTTTGCTGTGACAGGTGTTGGATTTACAGTTCTCTGAGGGCAAAACAGTGTCTGAGAGGGAGACTTGAGGCACTCAGTATCCTGGGAGAAGGGGCGGGGGAAGCCCAGAAAGCAATCATACCAGATCTTTAAAAGGGAGAGGGAGAGAGAGGCTGGTTTTGAAGCCCAGGTCCTTGCGAGGGTATGAGCAAATCATAAAACCAAGCCAATCTCGTCCCTTTTACCCTAGATGGCCTTTCAGAGATCTTCAGCAGCAAAGAGGGCTTCTTCTCAAGGGCCTTTGCAAGCACTAGAAAAGCAAATTGAGGGCTGCTGCTGGACCAGTTGGCAAGGTTCTGCACCCAGTCTTCTGTCTGTGAGGGATGCATCCTTACGGCACCTGTTCCCCCAAACACATGTTCTATCTCATCCACACATTACATTTTTAGGATGCACACTTACAAAATAAATGATGTAAGTGTGCACCAAAACAAAATCACATGTGAAGCAGCACACATCTTTTCTCTTTCATCGGGTCGATTCTTTCCCCCTCCTCTCTTTTGGAGACCACAACAACAGCCTTTATTTCAAGGTGCAACCCCACAAAGCAAAGTGTTGCTTTTGTAGCACAGTCCAGGTCAAACATAGCTGCTCCATAAGGGCAGATGTTGGCTGCAATCCCATCCCCACTTACCTGGGAGTAATTCAAATGGACTCACTTCTGAGAAGACATGCATAGGATCGCGCTGTTAAAGGAGTTGTAAATCCTCTGCACACTTGCTTGGGAGTCAGTCCGGTTGAATTAAGATGGATTCGCTTTGGAGTAAGAAAACAAAACAGAAACATGCTTCCTACAAGGTCTGTCTGTCTGCCTTGGGAATGGTAGTGTCACCCACCCCTTCCCTCTTTTTTTGTTGTGCACCATATTCAGAGGTGCGATTTCGAGGGCGGCGGGGGGGGGGGGGTAGCACAGAGAAATGAGATATCAGGTCGGTGCGCACCAGGTTCCACTGCTTATTCTTGGGGTTCAGCTGCAATCCATCTGCACCTGTCTGCACTATTGCTCTTTAAAGAGCATTGGACTGTGTCTGACTTTGCTCCCAGACCTTACAAGATTCAGGAGCTCCACGAGGATAGACAGATGATCTGAGAGAGACGATGGGGGGCTCCTCCCTATATTGTACCCCTAACTAAGCCTGAACCATCCCTAAACGGCCCGACCATGACCCCAACATTTAGCTCTCCTTTCCAGCCCACGGAGCACACATAGATCAGATTCATGGCAGACAAAGCAGATCCCCATAAAGGGGTTCAAAGCCCACTGCTTCCGTCCACACACGACCCGCTTCTCCTCCTCCTCCTTCGCACCCCTCGAGCTCCGGCAGACTCACCTAAGCGAGAAACAACTGGGGCTCTACATGATCCGGACTGTGATCCTCAGGCTCCCTCCTGGGTGAGGCACGCTCCTCTTTGGCAGGGATGCAACAACAGGAATAATAATCCAGCCCCCGTGGCCGTTGGGGTGGGTAGGGGAGACGGAGGAGCGCTAGGTGGGGGAAGAAGAGTCCCGCGGCTCCTTCTTCCACCGGACTCCTTTACTTGGCCCCACCAAACTTGCCCATCGGGCAACCAACCTTTAGACGTCACGGCATCTTCATTTTCCAACCCAGGTCCCAAGCCAAGCGGGCACAAGGTGCGGGAGGGAGAGAGAGGATGAATGGGGGCTGTCAGGCAGACGCAGCCTTCGCTTCTTTACGCTCTGGATTGGCTACAATCCCAAATCTCCTCCACAGCCGCCGCCACCTCCGCTGCTTCTCCTGGATTCCGGGTGTGATGGGGAGCAGAGAGCAGCAAAGGGTTGCTGGTGAGACTCCCGTCTCCTCCCGCCCGAAGACGAGCGATCCGTGTCACCACTTTAGCAGATGTGGGGGAGAGAGGCGCGAAACTGACTAGCGGTCTCGCCCGCAGCAGCAGCAGCAGCCGCTGCTGGCTGGCTGGCTCCTCTTCCCCACCGGAGAGGACCCCCCGCCCCCACCCGCCACTCCAGTCGTTTCTCCGCCTGGACTGGGATCCAGCCCTCTCGATCGTTTGCTCGCTTCTCTCTCACGGGGTTCTGGAAAACGCCATCGACGGTGGGGGTGGGGGTGCGCTCGGGCAGGAGAGGAGGAAGAGACTGTTTGCAAGCCCCAGCCCAAATCCACAACCCTCGCTTTGCTAAGAGTCCTTTTAAAGTGCACTCCCCCACACCCCAGAAAGCCACCACAGCCCAAAACATTTAAAAAGAAAAGGAAGATCATGTTAGGTTCTTGGTGTGGATAGCAGGGGTTATTCAGGTGGGGATGGTTATTGGTTTTGGTGTGTGTCTGTGTAAGGGAAGCCATATATTAGGGGTGGGGAACCTGTGGCCGTCCAGGTGTTGTTGGCATTCATTACTCAGTAGCCCCAGCTAGCATGGCCAATGGTCATGGAGTCCAGCAACATCTGGAGGGTACCACATACCCCATCCCTCCATTCTTGAAGAAGTCAGTGGTGACCAGAAGCAAGAGTATCAAAATGCAATTTTTAAAAAATCAACACACAGAGAAAAGGGGAAACAGACAGCAGAGGGAAAACCAGCAGATCAGAACAATTCAAAGCCAGCTGCACAAATGAAAATATAAGTGAATTCATAAGAAGCTGGGAAGGGGCACCTGAATGCCCAAGGCCTTAAGCCGGTGATGATATCTCACCTTTCCTCTAAGGATTTCAACACAATAATATCTGGTGTCCCTTAGCCCCATTTCATTCTTATAACAACCTTGTTAGGTGATTTAAATTGAGAAGTGGTGACCAAAGTCAATCAGTGTGTCTCATGGCTGAGTGAGAATTTGAACCCTGGACTCCCAGGTGCTAGTCTAGCACTCTAACCAATACACCACTCTGGGTCTTAACAAAGCAGGTCTATGATAGAAGTAGCAATCAGAAAAATCAGCCTATTATGTTTAGAGGCCTATGCCCTCTTCTACAATCCTCTGTTCTCCACAACATTAACCTGCTCCTGGAACTAGATGAAAGCAGCAAAGGAAAAGCTCCTGTTCTGCTTAACTTGCCTCGTGGCTTGAGAAAGTGGTTGCATTTGAACCAAAGGTGAGACTCAAAACTCATGATACCCCATGAAGTCAAGGTAGTTTTCTCTCAAAAGCACAGCTGAAAATCTACATCTTTTAAGTTGGAGAAGGACCCTAGAGCAGTGGTAGAGGACATGCATTCTATGCACAAGGTCCCATGTTTGATCCCTGTGATCTCCGGGAAGAGCCGGGAATGCCCACTTTCCAGCTGAAACCCTGAGGAGCTGCTGTTCATCGCTTCTCGGCCTTTTGGCTAAGATCAAGTGTAGTACTTTGAAGACAGTACTGATATAGATGGTCCAGCAACCTGACTCCGTATCAGGCAGGTAATCATTTTCCCAACCTCTGTTCACAGTTTTGCTTAGGTGCAGTTTCTGGCAGATGTCTGGTACACCTTGGTTCTGAAGCTACCTCTGAGCTGAGAGACTTGCTCTTGACAGGAGGATGCAGTTAAACTGGCAAACAAGATTTTGTGCTCAGCAAAAACTTGGCACCCTGGAAGTGAGCTCCTCAAAGATGCTGAGGGACAGAACCACTCGGAACTCGACTCTTGCAAGAATGCAGCAGCTCCTTCCATGTTTCCCTAAGTCAGCTCATCAGCTCAGAGAAATGATAAGTGAAGATAAGCACAATAGGTTCTTCTTCATTTTTTTAAAAATCAGCTCACACTACTTTAGCAGCTGACAGCAACAAACTTCACACCAAAGAACCACACCACAGCTGCCATCAAGCTTCATGCACTACTTGGTATTTGGGACCTTTAAGCTCCATATTCACAGTATCATTTGACGTCTGGGTGAGTGGTGCCAGTAGCATATAATTTCTCCCTCTGAGGCTCAAGACACAAATGCAATGTGGCAAATACAATTCTGGGCTCAAAGGTTTACTGTACTATCCCCACACGTTGGGAAAATAAATCTCTCTACATCTAACAAGAAAATTAGAACATTTCAGCTGCATAGATTTCATGCCAAGAACCACATTATGCTTAGACACCTTGATTGGTCTCCAAATGTTTTTTCATATATCCCAACAACACTGAAATGCAAGAAGGCAGGAAATTTGATTGCAGAAGCAGTTTTGGAGGGAGGTGGAGTTCATTCCCTGAGTGCCATTTTTGCAATCAGATTAGCCATATTTTTCTTACAGGTGGGAAAGCAAGTGGGGCAATTTTGATTACAATTACGGCCTTGGGAGAAGGGTTAAGCACCCCCTTCATAACAATACTGTTTTGATTAATTTTTCAGTCATCCACCCCACTATGAAACTGCATTTTCAGGGGTGTGTTGTTTTTAAACACTAATCATGGGTCTCCCATGTAATGTGTAAATTGGCTCCAGGTATCCATGTAATCAGTTCTAAACCCAACTTAGCTATGCTGATTAAGTGTTCTAAGAATCAGGTCTGCTGACAGTTTGGAGACAAAACCATTTCATGAAGGTTTAACTCTTGGGTATGACCAAAAAGAAAATGAATGCAATGTTATTCCTGTGAAAATCATGAAATTATAGAGGGCATCATAAATCATTAGGTATAATTAGGGGAATAGTACCCTCTTTGCCTCTGAGAAACAAGGATTTATTGGATAAACAGATTACGCTAGTAGGATTGCAAGAAGTTCTGTTAGGAGGACTTCATGAAATATTGCAAGGAAGATTTTGAAAAGAATTATTAGTTAAGGATAATTAAAAGTAATAGAAAAATTAAGAAATGCAGAACAAGTGATAAAGAATGGAAAATCTTCAGAGGTGTTGATGGAAGTCTAAAATATTGTATAAGATAAGAAGTTATGTTAAGTGATTGTTGGAAATGATATGCTAAAATATATATATTTCATATATATAGAGAGAGAGAAACAAGGATTTATTGGATAAACAGATTACGCTAGTAGGATTGCAAGAAGTTCTGTTAGGAGGACTTCATGAAATATTGCAAGGAAGATTTTGAAAAGAATTATTAGTTAAGGATAATTAAAAGTAATAGAAAAATTAAGAAATGCAGAACAAGTGATAAAGAATGGAAAATCTTCAGAGGTGTTGATGGAAGTCTAAAATATTGTATAAGATAAGAAGTTATGTTAAATGATTATTGGAAATGATATGTTAAAATATATATATTTCATATATGAGATACAAGGATTTATTGGGGATAGGGATGTAGCTCAGTAGTAGAACATCCATTTATATGCAGAAGGTCCTAGGTTCAATGCCTGTCATCTCCAGGCATGGCTGGGAGAGATTCCTGTATGAAAATCTGCTTCCATTTGTTGCAAGGCAAGGACTCTTTCCCACCTGTATGAATGCCTCTTCCTTTCTCCTTGCCAAGTAGCCACAACCCTGTACAATTTTTTTAAAAATAATAATAATTGCACACATATGCTTGCACCATCAATGCACATGCCATAAGCAAAAGATTGGTCTCTGTCCAATCATGAAGATCTTAACGTCGTAAGTTGGATATTACATTGTATTGTGCTGAAATCTGTCTCCCATCCCACCCCCTTTGAAAGAAGCTTCCATTTTTCTCCCTCAGTTACATGGTGCTTTAGAATTTGCTCCAGATGTTAGTGGGTTGAGCTTACGTTACGACAGCTGAGGATAGTGCTTGTGTCAGGGCTTCAATGTATACAACCTATTTGCTTTCACACAGTTGCAGGAAGTCATGGAGTTTTTGGTGAGCAAAGACACAGAAAAAAGGCTGCACAATGCAGACCCCTGCCCAAAAAAAGATGATTTGTTTAATAAACAACAGCAATGAAAGAACATTCACAACCCCTTTTCTCAGCTTGAAAAATAACAAAACTCCACACTCTACCCATGAACATTCCAACGAATATCTTTTTCTCCCTTCCTAATTTTAACATAATATATTTTCTTATTAATTAATGGAATATGGTTGGAGGAGGGGAGAGAAACGGGGGGGGGAATGGTCAGCGCTGTTCTTTAAAATTTAGTTTCTAGAGGAGGAAAATTAGCAAAGGAGAGTAAGTCAGGGAGGTAGGAAAATATGCACAGATGCATTTAGACACATACCCAGAAACATATTAGATGTGACGTAGGTAGCTATGTTTGCTTATTTGTATATCTGAACCATTCATGTATATAGTGGGAAGTGGAGGGGGTGTCTTATTTTTATGCCAAAGTGGACGTGTGGGTGGGTGTAACCGAACCCTATGCACACACATACACATTTCTCTGCACTTCAGGGCAAATTTCTAGTTCACTACGAGGGGAACATGAACTTGGCTGCAGGACTACTTAAGCTCTCAGCTGGCTGTTTTCTATGCTGGAACAACATTTAAAGCTTGCCAATCTTTGGTGCCTTGAATACAGAAGGACTCCTTACCCAGTTTGGCAGTGAGCTGACCATGGTGCTGATCTCCCATGAATTAGCCTGGACCCAGGTAAAACTTAGAAGTACCCTATCTTGTAGGCCAGGAATGGGGAACCTGTGGCCCTCCAGAGGATGTTTGACTACAGCTCCCATAATCCCTGGGGCTGATGGAGCCCAACAACATCTGAAGAGCCACATCCCTTCTGGAGGCTCTAAGTTGGAACATGATACCTACATGTACCCAGCCCAACCCCTTACTTTATATAAAATGGAGCAGAGCAGACATGGTTCAGTGGCTGAGTATATGTTTTGCAAGCAGATGGTCCCAGTGTCAAACCCTGGTGTCTCCAGTTAAAAGGAGTAGGTTTTTTGAAAGACCCTCTCAGACCCCATGGAAACACTGCTGGAGTAGACAAATGTTCTTCAACCAAGGGTCGCCTGAAGCTGGTCTACAACCACCACCATCCTTGTCCAGTAGTTAAAATGGCTGAGTGTGATAGGAGTTGTAATTTACCACTTTCTGGGGTCCAAAGTTGAAGAACATTGGTCCACTCCAACACCGCTTGATGGATCATTTCTGACTCAGTCAGCCTCCAGTGAAGTTTAAAGTATGTCTGAACCAACCAGAATTAAAATGACCATGGCTCCGATTCTTGTTCCATCCCAAGTGGGATATTTTAGCCATGCTATACACAAGCTTTCATGTGCCTCTATATTTAACACAGGCTAAGGCTGATGTTAATATACAAAATTCCAAAGCTTGCTGTTCTTTCTCTTAGCTTTTAGGGATTAGCAAGTCTAATCCTTTTATTTTGAGGTACAAAGCTCATTCTAAATATATGTGAGCAGGTGATTTTAGGAGTCAGTTTAAGAACAGCAGGCAGAAACTTATCTCTTTCCAAATCAGTTGTTTCATCATTAAACATCAGTGGAGTATTTGCCTGCCCCTCCCCCAAAAAAACTTTTGTTAAAAGAATTTTCTTTATAAATAACAAGCCTCTACCTCTGTCATGTTAATAAATTAACTTGGGTGAGAAACATTCCATTGTGCAGGAGGATGTCCTGTGAATTAAACCCAAGAGGGATGATCTGCCTGCCTCTCACTCCACTCCCCTTAATGCAGGGGTCTCCAAACTAAGGCCTGCGGGCTGGATAAGGCCCGAGGGACTCGTTTATCCAGCCCGCGGCGACCCCCACTGCCCACTGCCACCGCCCGCTCTTGCCGGCCCTGCGCTGCATGGCTGCCGACTTCCAGGTCAGAGGAGCACCGGAAATAGATTGTGCACATGCGCAAGCATTATTTGCGCATGTGCATGTGTTATTTCTGGTGCACATCTGGGTCAGAGGAGTCCCGTGCACATGTGCACAAGCTATTTCTGGTGCTCCTCTGACCCAGAAGTGCACCGGAAATAGTGTGCGCACATGCGTATGGGCATGTGCTCTCAGCACTGGAGACACCAGCCCAAGGTGTGGTAAGTTTGCTGACCCCTGCCTTAATGCCATACAAAATCTGTTGCTTGAGATGGATGACTCACCTTTTCTTATGTTCAAGCTACCTTTGATTTTGACTAAGGTAAGATTCTAAGGAAGAAAGACAGTTCCCTAGATATGAGATTGAAACATACCTAAAGTGGTAACAAAAGTGGATCACAGAAATAAAGAAGTGAAAAGAACCTCAAAAGCCATATAATCCAAGCCCCTGCCAAAACAGAAAAACTGCTGCTACAGCCCCCCTGATTGGTAGCTATCCAATCTCTGGTTAAAAACATTTAATAAAGGACAATTCTCCTTATTCTTAAGAACTCTGTTCTGCAATCAAACTGCTCATGTTATCAGGAGGTTCTCCCAAATGTTTAATTGAAATCTTCTGTCTTCTAATTTGAACTCGATTGGTTTATTCCTTCCCTTTTCAAGCAGGTGTAAGCAACATGGTGCTGTTCTAGGAAATGCCCTCCAGATGTTTGCAGGCTCTTGACTCCAAAAATAAAATATTTTGTCAATAGTGAAGGGATAGCACATGGAAAAGAGGAAAGCCTTCCTTGTTGAGCTAAAGTAACTTGAGAGTTCAGCCTTTTCAGAATTTTCCTCCTGTGATAGAATTGGAAGCATACAGGTCATTTAAATATACTGAACACTCAGCATTAGCACCCATTTTTGGAGCTTCATATTTAAACTCTAAAGTACTTAGAAAACTATGACTGCTGAACAGAACCTATTGGAGGCACACATTGGTTCTTTGCTTACCCCAAATAACAAATCAGAGTGACTCTGGCATTCCCAAGTTGGTTTGTGCCACCAACAAATCTCAAGACGGAACAGGGAGCCCCAACCTTTTTACTTGCTCTGTTGCCTTATTCTTACCAAAAAGTTAATCTCACGAGCTTTTATTTCTCTTTCTATTCCTAAGAAACCAAACCATACTGTGAGCCCATCCACTTCAAGGGATTTCAACTCACTGGGTCAGAGAAGTTTAATGTTTGCCCTGCCACTTTTCAGGGGAAATCTTCTGTTTACTGCAGAATCAGAGCAAACATCTATCTGTAGAAAACCTGATTGATGTTTGTTCTGATTCAACAGTAAACAGTTGTGTTTTCTTGGGGAAAGCGGCAGAAAAAGGGGAAAACCTCTTGGGCCTGTGACTTGAAATCACAGGACAAACAAAGTGCAATACCCTCAAACATTTCTGTGATGAAAATAGGGACGTTTCATTACATAATGATAATTTTACTATTTATACCCCACACATCTTGTTGGGGTGCCCCAGCACTCTGGAGAGCTTCCAGCATATATAAAACATAAAACATTAAACTTTTTTTTTAAAAAAAAAAACTTCCCTATACAGGATTGCCTTCAGACAGCTCAGGGGTTGGATAACTCCATACAGTCCAACATTTCTCCAATGAAAACAGGGACATCCTAAGGAAAAGTGGGACATTCTGGGATCAAATAAAAAACCAGGACGGCTTCTCTAAATCAGGGACATCCTTGGAAAATAGGGGCACTTAGAGGGTCTGAGAGTGTGGATGAACCCTGACTGAAGACATGTACAAAGCATAAGAAAGAGCAAACAGGTTGACCATCTCAGTGAAAACTAGGCTAAGATAGCAAGCCTCAGAAAGGTAAGGAATAGTTTGTTTGTTTGTTTGTTTGTTTGTTTGTTTGTTTGTTTGTTTGTTGTCAGGGAACTGCCATCGGAAGAACAGGTGGTAGAAAGGCTCCGGGAGAATAGGAGAGACTCTGCAGCAGAAGAGGGAACCAGTAGGAGGAGAGCAGGAGTTCAAAGGGAAAGGGAGTCGGAGGGGAGGCTCTGGGATACTTCCAGTGAGAACAGTGAGGAGGTAACAAGACCCCCTTTAGGAACCCCCACCCCTCGCCGGAAGCTGTCACGCAGAGAGTCCAGGAGGCGCATGTCCGTCAAACAGCTTTTATGTTGGAGTAAGTTCCGTAGACGCCCACTGTCGGATTCTACCAGCGACTGACGGAGTCATGCTTTGGGGGCTCCGTTAGAGACTTAGGTTGGCTGACCAGCCAAAACCCGGAGGGATCAAGCTTTACGCACAAGCAGCTCATTATCCCATCACAGCAATCCGACAGTCTTTGAAAGCAGCTTGTGCAAGCAGAGGGCATCATGAGCGAACCAGCCGGAACCGGAGGAGCAGGAGCTGGAACTGGAGCGGGTCCAAGCCTGGAAGAAAGGTACAGGGCGTTGGAGGTCCAGCTCGCGCTGCAAACGGCGAGGCTTGAGGAGAGGAGGGCTCAAGATGTGGATAAGGGGAAAACCACCCCACTTGCCAGAAAGGTGCCTGGATTGGTGCAGAAATTTGGGGGGGATCCCAGGAACTATCAAGCCTTTAGAACAGAGATGCAATATGCTCTCAATCTACTGTTTGATGACTTCCCCGATGAGAACTCTAGAGTGGTGTACGTTATTGGCCATCTAGAGGGAGGGGCAAAGGACTGGATTAGACCCCTGATGGCAGCCAACAATGAAATCTTAAAGGACACGAGGAAGTTTTTCCGCGCCTTGGACCTGATGTTTTCCAGCGAGATTGAGCAGGGAGTGGTGCGCAGGCAGTTAATGGCGTGTAAACAGGGGAGCCGATCTGTACGTGAGTACTGGACTGAGTTCACCATGTTGATACATAGACTGGGGTGGGACCTAGCGAGTGAACCTATTCAAATGCTGTTTGAAGAAGGGCTCTCTCCGGCAGTGAAAGATGAACTTTCCCGGGCGCCTAGGGCGGAGTCTATGGATCATCTGACTAAATCTGCGCTGTCCATAGGAGCGCGCTTGGAGGCAAGAGCTTTGGAAAAGCGGGAAGGAAAGGGGGGAACGTTGGAAGGACTTCCGCATTCCAGAGATTCCGGAGCAGCCTTTCCCGCCAGCAGAGCCGATGGAACTTGGAACAGCGCACGCGCGCGCAGTTTCAAACACCAGTGAAGGGCGGAGGAAGGAGGGAAAGAGTGCCAAGAAATGTTATCTCTGCCAACAGCCAGGTCACTTTGCCAGAGTCTGTCCGCAAAGGAAGGAATGGCAAGGGATGGCGGGAACTGTTGGGGGGAAGGAGAAAGAAGAAATCAAGGAGCAAGTAAAAGCCAACGCCTGGCTGCCAACATCAGGGCACAGCAGCCAGGCCAAGGAGTAGTGAATGTGCCCACGCCGGAACCTCCAAGACCAGCGCTTGTGATAGAGGTGTTGCTGGAACTGTCAAACGGACACCCACTAAAGATAAAAGCGCTATTGGATTCAGGCAGCTCCTGTAATTTCATGAGTAAGGAGTTTGCAGCTGAACACCAGATACAGACTATCCCATTAAGTAAGCCTTTGCAGGTTACCACGATTGATGGGAGGGAATTGTTGGGAGGAGAAGTGAGCCAACAGACTGTGCCAATGATAATGAGGGTGGCAAGACACACAGAACTGATAGCGTTTAACGTAGCCACCTTGGGAGGAGCAGCATGTGCGAGATGTAAGAGAGGTACTGAGCAAACTGCGAGAAAACCGGCTGTGGGTGAAACTGGAGAAGTGTCAGTTTCATACCAGGGAGGTGGAATTCCTGGGGTACCGGTTGTCTGACAAGGGATTGGCCATGGATCCCAGCAAGGTTCAAGCGGTACTGGAATGGAAAACACCAAAGACCAAGAAGGACGTGCAAAGGTTCCTGGGCTTCGGAAACTTCTATAGGAAGTTCATCAAAAACTTTGCCCATTTAACAGCGCCCATCACGGATTGTCTTAGCAGCAAGAAGAAATTTGTTTGGACGGAAGAAGCGCAGCGGGCGTTCGAACGCTTAAAGCAGGCGTTTGTGTCGGAAGAGCAACTTTTGCACGTGGATCTACAACAACCAATGAGAGTGGAGACTGACGCGTCAGACTGAGCGGTGGGGGCCGTGCTTCTCCAGCCGGGAAAAGATACGTCTGAATGGAGACCGTGTGCGTTCTTCTCGCGGAAGTTGAACAAATCCGAGAGGAACTACACAGTATACGACCGAGAACTGCTCGTCATTCATGAAGCATTCCGGAAATGGCGGCACTTGCTGATTGGGGCGCAGCACAAGGTTCAAGTCAGAACTGATCACAAAAATCTGGAATACTGGAGAACAGCCCGAGTGCTGAACCAGAGACAAGTGAGATGGGCCCAGGAGTTCTCCAAATTCCACTTTGAAATTCGTTACGTGCCAGGCTCCAAGAACGTAAGGGCGGGCGCTCTTTCCAGGAAACCTGAGTACTTAGAGGGGGAGGGAGCACCTGAGGAAAGGCATGTAATCCCTGAGGACCGCTGGGTGTGTGGGGCGGCTTTGGTGGGGCAGAGGGAATTGATAGCGAGTACTGAGAACGATGAATATGCCCAAGAGAAACTAAGAGAACTCAGGAGGACAGAGGAGAACACAGGGGGATTTGAAGAAAAGAACGGGGCGTTGTATTACAAAGGGGCACTGTACATACCCGATGGGGAACTGAGGGGCAGAGTACTAAAGCAGTTGCACGACAGCCCCACAGCGGGGCACTTCGGGCAGCACAAGACCATGTGGTTGGTTACCAGGGAGTTTTGGTGGCCCAAGGTGAGGGAGGACGTACGGGAATATGTCAGGGGGGTGCGACAGGTGCCAGCGAGCGAAAGGGGAGAGGCTGGCACCGGCGGGGCTATTAGAACCCTTACCCACACCAGAACGGCCATGGGAGGCAGTATCCATAGATTTTATGACGGACCTGCCAAAATCCAAAGGCAAGACAGCGGTCATGGTGGTGGTAGATCTATTAACTAAGATGTGTCATTTTATAGCCTGTTCACATGCGGTCACAGCGGAGGAAACCGCCAAGTTGTTTGTATTTTTTTTTTATAATATTTTTTATTAGTTTTATGAAATACAGAAAAAAGAATAAAGAGCATATTATAAAAGTAGAAAAAGAAAGTTACAAATTTTCTTATTCTTTTTTCCAAATCTACTGGACTTCCCCGCATCCTCCCAACCCTGCATTCTCTGTGATACATAACATCTGCAATTTGTTAACTTGTTTCAATACTTATTGTATCTTCCATTTTATCATGTTACCCAATTTCAAATATATTATGACCCAAATCATGTACGTTTTCATTTTAACACAATAAAGTTGTTTCATTATTCTATCTCTGACTTCTTGTACCTTAATTTCCATTTCTTTAATTTAACATTACTGAAGCTAGAATTTCCTAAAAGGTGCGTTTTTTAGCATTCATACAACTTATAATGTTTTTCCAAATAGTCTTTAAATTTTTTCCAGTCCTCCTCGATTGTTTCTTCTCCCAAGTCTCGGATTCTGCCAGTCATTTCGGCCAGTTCCATGTAGTCCATCAACTGCGTGTGCCATTCCTCCAGTGTGGGTAAATCTTGTGTCTTCCAATGTTTTGCAATCAGGATCCTTGCTGCTGTAGTAGCGTACATAAAAAAGGTTCTGTCCTTCTTAAGCACTCTCTGGTCCACCATGCCCAGGAGGAAGGCCTCTGGTTTCTTAGGTAAGGTAAATCTAAGTACCTTTTTTAGTTCATTATGAATCATTTCCCAAAAGGCCTTCACTTTCGGGCAGGTCCACCAGAGGTGAAAGAATGTCCCTTCCGCCTCTTTACATTTCCAGCATTTATTATCAGACAGGTGATATATCTTAGCAAGCTTGACTGGGGTCATGTACCACCGGTATATCATTTTCATAATGTTTTCCTTCAAGGCACTACATGCCGTAAATTTCATTCCGGTGTTCCATAACCTTTCCCAGTCTTCAAACATAATGTTATGCCCCAAATCCTGCGCCCACTTTATCATGGCGGATTTGACTGTCTCATCCTGAGTATTCCATTTAAGCAGCAGGTTATACATTCTCGAAAGTAGTTTACTTTTTGGTTCTAACAGTTCTGTCTCTAGTTTCGATTTTTCCACCTGGAATCCAACCTTCTTGTCTACTTTAAAGACCTCTTGAATTTGTGCATAATGCAACCAATCTCGCACCTTGTTTTTTAGTTTTTCCAAGCTCTGCAACCTCCAATTGTCTCCAATCTTTTCAATAATTTCCTCATATTTAGGCCAATTGGCTTCCATATTAGGTCTCTTACGTGCCTTGGCCTCCACCGGTGAGAGCCACCTCGGAGTCTTACTCTCCAATAAGTCTTTATATTTTGTCCAGACCATTAAAATTGCTCTCCTGACAATGTGGTTTTTAAACAATTTGTGCACTTTAACCTTGTCATACCACAAATATGCATGCCACCCAAAAGCGTTGTCAAACCCTTCCAGATCTAGGACATCAGTGTTTTCCAGTAAGATCCAATCTTTCAACCAGCAGAAGGCTGCGGATTCATAATATAACCTCAAGTCTGGCAGGGCAAATCCCCCTCTTTCTTTCGCATCAGTTAATATCTTAAACTTTATTCGGGGCTTTTTGCCCTGCCAAACAAACTTAGAGATATCCTTCTGCCACCTTCCAAAGCATTCCACCTTGTCCACGATCTGTAGGGTCTGAAACAAAAATAACATTTTTGGCAATACATTCATCTTTATAGCTGCTATTCGGCCCAACAAGGAAAGTTTCAATCTTGACCACGTTTCCAAATCTCTTTTGATTTCTGACCAACATTTCTCGTAGTTGTCTTTAAACAAATTCAAATTTTTGGAGGTCAGATACACCCCTAGGTATTTTACTTTTTTAACCACATTTAATTCTGTTTCTTTCACGAACTCATCTGTTTCTGTAATTGTCAAATTTTTTGCTAGAACCTTAGTTTTTTGCTTGTTCAACTTAAATCCCGCCACCCGACCAAAGTCCGAAATTAATTCTAACACTCTTTTAGTACTAGAGACAGGCTCCTGCAATGTTAATACCAGGTCATCTGCAAATGCTTTCAATTTGTATTGTTTCACTCCGACCTCAATTCCCTGTGCCAACCGGTCCTTTCTAATCATGTTCAATAGCACCTCCAGAACTGAAATAAACAATAGGGGGGATAGGGGGCACCCCTGCCGTGTCCCTTTTTCAATTTTAAACTCCTCTGTCACCACATTGTTTACTATCAATTTCGCTTTTTGTTCTGAATATATTGCTTCTATTCCATTTTCAAACCCCCGCCCCACTCCCATCCCTTCCAAATTTTTCTTCATAAACATCCAGGAAATATTGTCAAAGGCTTTCTCCGCATCAATAAAGATTAGCACCGCTCTAGTGTTAAGCTTTGTTTGTAAAAGCTCCAAAATATCAATAATGTTTCTTGTGTTGCCAAACAAATGCCTACCAGGGAGAAAGCCAGCCTGGTCCTTATGGATCACTTCATTAAGCACTTTTTTAAACCTACTTGCCAAAATGTCTGCAAAAATTTTGTAATCCACATTTAGGAGTGAGATGGGGCGGTAGTTCTTAAGCTGGGTCTTTTCAGTTTCTAGTTTAGGTATCAATGTGATGAAGGCTTCTTTCCACGTTTCCGGTGCCTTCCTCCCCTCCATAATCTGGTTACAAACCTCCAACAAAGGTTGTATCAAATAGTCCTTCAGAACCTTATAGTATTTGGAGGTAAGTCCATCGGGGCCTGGAGATTTGCCTAATTGGAGGTTCTGAATGGCGCTTTCAATTTCTTGCTGTGTGATATTACTATTCAGGGTTGTTCTCATTTCCTGAGGTATTTTCTGTAATCCGTTGGTTTTAAGAAATTGGTCCACCTCCGAATCTTTCTGTGGCCCTTGTGAATAAAGCTCTTTGAAGTATCTCTGGAAGCACTTTCTAATTTCCTCGGGTTTCTGTACCATTCTCCCTTCAATCTCTAGATTTGTAACTGTATTAAGTTTTTGTCTCTTTTTCAACTGCCATGCTAGCAGTTTCCCACACTTATTTGCTGATTCAAAAGATCTTTGTTTCATTTGTTTAATTCTCCATTCCACCTCTTGATTTATCAATTTCAAATATTGTGCTTGGAAAAATTTCACTTCTCTCAGCACTTCCTTCGACTTGGGCCTGGATCTTAGTTTTTTTTCTCCATCTCTTATTTTTTCCAATATCTTCTCCTTCTTTTCATTCCAGAGCTTTTTCTTGATCGTGTTTTGTTGTATTAGAAACCCTCTCATAACTGCTTTACTTGCGTCCCAGATTATTCTTTTTTCCACAGTAGTATTTAAATTTATCTCGAAATAGTCCTTTAAAGTTTTTTGGGCCTTCTTAACAATCTTCTCATCCCTTAGTAGGGTGTCATTCATTTTCCATCTGAAGGATCCGGTTGTATTTAGTCTGAGTTCCATTTTCAAAGCATTATGGTCGGAGCAGGTTTTTGGGCAGATTTCCACCTTTCTAGTCTTAGGTGCCAGTCCTCTAGTTATCCATATTTGGTTGATTCGTGTCCATGTCAGATGAGCTTCAGAAAAGAAAGTCCCTTCTTTTCCTAGGGGGTTCTTAACCCTCCATATGTCAATTAAGTCCACATTGTCAGTCATTTCAAAAAAAGTTTTAGGTAGTCTGCCATCTTTCGTTATGTTGGCACTTTGCGACTTATCCATATTTACAGACACAACCCCATTCATATCACCCATCATGATGATGTTGTTGTAGTCTAGGTAGTCCAGCATAATCTCATGCAGCTTCCTGAAAAATTCCGATTTTCCTTCATTTGGGGCGTATATTCCTAATATCAAAAATTTTTCTCCTTGTGTCTGAATTTCAATCGCCAAAATTCTGCCATGTTCATATTTAAATAAGAATTTCGGTGACAGGCTCTCCTTTGCATATATCACCACTCCTCTTTTCTTCACTTTGTCCGAAGAGATGAATTCTTGGCCTAGTCTTTTATTAATTAGCACTTTTCTGTGGAGCCTTGTCACATGCGTTTCTTGCAGGCAAATAATGTCCACTTGTTCTTTTTTCAAGATATGAAATACTTTTCTTCTTTTTTCCGGAGAATTTCCGCCATTTATATTCCAACTAAGAAGCTGCAGCAACATCCTGGTCTAATTGGTGGGTCTACAATGGGGTGTCTAGGTTTCCCTCTGATCCCGGAGGTGGTAATGTTGGTCCAGATCCAGGCGGTGTAGGCTTTCGAGATGGTCCCGGTGGTGGTGGAGGCCAAGAAGCTGCAGCTCCTTTCTGGAGGTCCTCCTCGTGGTCGTGTAGGAACTTCTGTTGGTCCTCCGGTGTTTGATTCTTACTTTCCTTCCTTTGTAGGTAAATGATAGTCCTTGTGGAAACTCCCACCTGTAAGGGATTGTGTTGTATCTCAACAGTTTGGTCAAATCTGTATAAGTGGTCCTAAGATCCAAAAGGTGTTTAGGTATATCTCTGTAAATTTCAGCCTTTTTACCTTCTATCTCCAAAGATTTTTTGAAATGTAGGCCTAGTATCTTGTCTCTTTCCTCTCTCGATCTCAAAATAACCAAACAGTCTCTGGACTTGTCCTTCTTTATCAATTTTCCCAGTCTAAAGGCAGTCACAATTTTAAAGTCCTTATCTTCCTCTATCCCCCAGAATTTGGAGAACAAAAGTGTTAAAAATCCCTGTAGATTTCCTTCCTCCAGTTCTGGGATAGCCCTTAATCTGAGATTATTTTCCTTACTTTTCAATTCAACCAATGACAGGTAGGCTTGTTGTTCCCCTACCTGTCTTTTCAGAGGCCTTACTTCCCCCCTAATCTCATCAACCTTTTTGTTCGCCTGTTCTGCTTTTTGACTAGCTTCCACAGCAAGTTTATAATTTTCAGTCGTTGCCCCTTGCAATTTTTCAATTGCCTGAGTATGATGAGAAACTTGCTCGGATAATTTAGTAATAGAGGATGTAGCTTGGTCAATTTTTGATGATTGATTGTCCACTTTTTGGTTTAAAATTCCAAGTTGTTCCAAGATTTGTTTCAGGACTATTTCAGATCCTCCAGTTGCCATATCTTCTGCAGCAGGCTCTACAACAGGCTCTTCAATTTCCACCTCCTGTGCTGTCAGCACAGTTGGGACGGATGATCTTCGTTGATGAGATAGGGTTGTTTGAACAAGTTGCCCTGGTTTCTTTTCTTTTTCTTTAGCTTTAGCTGCTCTTGTTCTCCCTGTGCCACTCATTCCACACCTGCCTCTGTTCAAGGTCAAATTTTCTTTTGTTTCATAAGTTAGACAAAGTCCAGAGTGTAAACAATTTAACCACAGAGAATCACAATAAAGTACAGTTCCCAGGCCTCTATGTCTCCACAATCCTCTAGGTGGGGGTATTTCAAAGTTTCAAGGAAGGAGAGAGCTCTTGTCCGCCATTGAAGTTCTTATATTCCCTATGTTAAGTCTTTAGTAGTTCCAGAGCACAAAAGGAAGTTTCCACAGGCTTTCTTTTTCTTGAAGAAAAGCCACAAGGTGTCAAGAAAGGTCCCAGCAACAATGTTTAAACGTTAGTGTCTCAGTCTATGTATCAGTTAAGCTCCAATAACAGTATCAGCAGTTTGACAGTTCTCTTTTGCACACTGACAGCCCGATAACTGGGTTGTCCCTTTTAACTCCACATAGCTCAAAGTTGGGAAGAAGGTCCCAAAAATAGGATCCACAACTTTTACAAAGATTTCCTACTTGTCTTTTCACTACAAAGTCTGTCAAATACACCCTCGTTTTACTTTTACAATCCCTTTTAAGCGCTTCAGCGCTCTTCTGCGCAATTGCTTTAATCTGGTTAGCAGGATCGGGAGACGGACTTCCTGTTACTCGCCTCCCGTTTTCAGCCGAATTTCAACCAAATTCCCAAGTTTTTCCGATGTTTAACTCCCCTTACTCACGGGTATGTAGCAGCCAATTTTGATGTTTTCAAGAAGAAAGGTCGGCGCTCATCAGCAGCAGCAGCGCGGCTTTGCGTCCACGAAAAGAGCGATGAACTCACAGCGCCGCTCCCCCTTTCGCGTTCCGGAGCCCCTTCCGGAGCTCCTTCTTCGTTTCCGGGGGGGCTTTGGGCGCCCGCCGAGTCCCACGGCCGCAGGCTCGCTCTGCCTGCGGTTTTTCTTAATGGGTCTCCGCTTCGCCGTAGCGGACGACCCTTTTTCGCGGAGCCCCTCTTCACTGAGTAAAGAGGACCGCCATTGCTGTTTTGCGCCGCCTCCGGAAGTTTTGGTGGCCCAAGGTGAGGGAGGACGTACGGGAATATGTCAGGGGGTGCGACAGGTGCCAGCGAGCGAAAGGGGAGAGGCTGGCACCGGCGGGGCTATTAGAACCCTTACCCACACCAGAACGGCCATGGGAGGCAGTATCCACAGATTTTATGACGGACCTGCCAAAATCCAAAGGCAAGACAGCGGTCATGGTGGTGGTAGATCTATTAACTAAGATGTGTCATTTTATAGCCTGTTCACATGCGGTCACAGCGGAGGAAACCACCAAGTTGTTTGTAGAGCATATTTTCAGGTTGCATGGCGCCCCCTTGAGGGTGGCCAGCGACAGAGGGAAACAGTTTACTTCCAGGTTCTGGAGGAAACTCATGAGCTTACTGCACGTGGAAATCAATTTTTCAACTGCCCGGCACCCAGAAACAAATGGGCAAGCGGAGAGGGCAAACGGGATTTTACAACAATACCTGAGGTGTTATGTTCAGGACAGAGAAAATGATTGGGTAGATAAGTTACCTCTGGCAGAATTTGCCTACAACAACGCGGAGAATGTGTCCACAGGGATGAGTCCCTTTCTGGCAAATTATGGGTGTCATCCCCGGGCTTTTCCAGGAGAGGGAGGGGAGAGGTGGAGCGTGCCGGCGGCGGAACATTTTGTTGAAGAGATGGAAGCGATCCACCATCAGCTCCAACTCAACTTAGAGAAAGCCAAGGAAGAATATAAGAAGCAAGCAGACAGAAATAGGAGGGAAGGTGAAACTATAAGGGTGGGAAACCGGGTGTGGCTATCCACCCAAGGACTACCGTTCAAGGGAGGGAGTAAGAAATTGAGACCCAAAAGATTGGGACCCTTTGAGGTCATACAGCAGGTCAACCCAGTAGCATTCAAACTCAGATTGCCCAGTCACATGAAATTGCACCCAGTATTTCACAGGTCATTACTGTCGCCGTACCGAGAGGGACGTGAGTGGGGGGAACGTGAGAGGGAGGTCACCCAAACGCCCGTGATAGAAGAGAGAGAACGCGACATGAACGTGGCAGGAATCATTGATTCCAGGTGGAAGGGGAATCAGGTGGAATATTTGGTAGAATGGGAGGGGGAAGTAGAGTCAGAAAACACATGGGTACCAGCAGAGGCAGTCAATGACGAGATTTTAATAGAAACGTTTCATAGGCGTTTCCCAAGGAAACCGCAGCCCGTGGCAAGATTTAGAAGGGAACATTTCGGGACCACCGATGAGGAAGGGGAGTTTGAAGGGTTCCCAGATGAGGATTCCCAGATCAGGGGTGGATGAGGAAGCAGACTCCGACGAAGAAGAGGAAGACGGGGCAAGAGACGGTAAGCCGTGGCAAGAAGTGTTTGAATCCACGGACGACGAGGAGAGTTCCTTCAGGGGCTTTCCACCCTCACCGCCAGTGGGAGAGGAGGCGGGAGGGGGTGAAGGGGGCACTGGGAGGGAGGTGGATGTCAGGGAACTGCCATCGGAAGAACAGGTGGTAGAAAGGCTCCAGGAGAATAGGAGAGACTCTGCAGCAGAAGAGGGAACCAGTAGGGGGAGAGCAGGAGCTCAAAGGGAAAGGGAGTCGGAGGGGAGGCTCTGGGATACTTCCAGTGAGAACAGTGAGGAGGTAACAAGACCCCCTTTAGGAACCCCCACCCCTCGCCGGAAGCTGTCACGCAGAGAGTCCAGGAGGCGCATGTCCGTCAAACAGCTTTTATGTTGGAGTAAGTTCCGTAGACGCCCACTGTCGGATTCTACCAGCGACTGACGGAGTCATGCTTTGGGGGCTCCGTTAGGGACTTAGGTTGGCTGACCAGCCAAAACCCGGAGGGATCAAGCTTTACGCACAAGCAGCTCATTATCCCATCACATTTGTCTATAAGATATTGATGTTTGGTTTCCAGCTTTTATCTTGATATATTGATATAAAACAAAGGTTGGGGTTTTTTTGTTTTGTTTTTAGAGTTCTACCAGATTTATGGAACTCTCCCTGTCCTGAAGTTTAAATAATTTCTTCCAAACTAAAATATTTTTGACAGCCAAGCAGTTTCCCTTCCCCAGTGATTCTTGTGATCTAATTAAAATACACAATATCTCCTCTTCCGTATAATGAAGGACTGGACTCTCTTTTTTTCAAGGGAGATAAAAAGACATTTTCCAAAGCTTCTGTTGCAGACATAATTGACTCCTCTGCCTGTTTTTTAGGGCTTGACCTCTTTTGTGATGTTTTGTCATTATAGATGAGAAGACAGAATGAGAAATCTGGGACTCTTGTGTTTGGGCCTCTTCCACATTTAAAATAAGGAGGAGAGGGCTCTTGAAAGCTACTGGCCATGATGGCAGAAATGCTTCTGAATACCAGTTGTTGAAAACCACTGGAGGGGAGAGGGCTCTTGTGCTGAGGTCCGGCTTATAAGTTTTCCACAGATATCTGGTTGGCCACGGGGAACAGGGTCTAGGAACAGGATCTTGGAGCAGATGGACCATTGACTTGATCCAGCAGGTTCTTCTTATGTTCTGGAGAGAGATCCCTTTTTCTTAATAATAATTTTAAAAGTCTGTACAGCACTGGTGTATGTAATATTACATTGTGTGTGCTGCTTGTGTACTGACTATGTATACTATACCTGTGTTCAATGTTCTCACTTGTCTTATTGACCTTCAGACACAAGACGAAGCAGTAATGAAGGTAGACAAATAAAACAGAACACAGCTATTTAAAAACACAAACCTAACCTGAAAAACTAAGGGCAAAATTGGTGGAAGGAAGGATTAAGGAGAGTAACACTGATTAAATAACTAATAATAAGATACCATCAACATCTACTTTTTATCAGTATAAGGGTGGGACTGGGATTAGTTAGGTAGCATACTGTGAAGGAAACAAAACACAAGCTGAACAAATGCCGCCAAACTCTTTTTAAGAGATAGCTAGAGTTGAGGCAGTGTGAGCTTGCAGCATTTTAAAACTTCAATGCACAAGCACTGTGAATGGAGACTGTTGGGTGAGATTCTAGCACTGGATTGGAACAGAGAGCTCTCAGTGAGACAATTCCATCCCCCCCCCCCCGCCTCAGTTTCACATTTTCTTTATATGGTGTTGTAATTAATAATTGCAACACCTAGGAGACAGTTGGTCTGGCTTTTTCAGATATAATTTGAGCTCTGGAACGGGATACAAATTAACTTGAGTCCTCTTGACCCATTCTGTAGTAATCTGTAGCTGTCTTGACCTGATCCAAATTCAGTACAAATCGGCCTGATTCAGTTTGGGATTCAAACTGATCAGTTGTACAATCCTAAATTTGATTAAAAACCAGAAATAACCAGCTTCTGGAAGTCCCTCTGGGCTACAGTAAATTACAGGCAAAAGGTCTCTCCCCTTTGCACCTATCTCGTTACAGTAGCATAGCATAACCATTTTCCTTTGAAAAGTAAAGCATTTTACTGAGTCCACACTACAGGAAAAGCTAAAGGAGGGATCGTGAAGGAAATAGCCACCCTCAGCAACTTGTATTCACTTGTAAAGCTGCAGCTGAAAACCAGGGTCCTCTTTAGCTGTCACAAGAGGGACCTGCAAGAAACTGTTGTTGCATATCCCCTCCGGCTAGCAGGAGTGAGCCTATTTAGAGAACCATTTTTTCAGTTTTCTGTTCTCTTTTTCTGTTGACACTCAACATTTTTATATGCTTAGTGTGCTCGGTCCTCTTTTTTTTTTGGGGGGGGGTTCCCCAGGGAGGGATACTCCCTTAGTTTTTAAAATAAGTCTAATCCTGTAGAGGTCCCATACCATGCTCTTTTTCTGTTGGCATTCACCAGCCGAGTTTGCTTTTAGAGGAAGTGATGACGGCTAATAGGCACTTTAGCAAATACAACAGTATTCTCACTACAGATTTCCCCCACTTCCTTTCACTTTGAATATCTGGCTTCTAGAAACTGCAAAACCACAAAACAAGAGCTCGTCTTTCAGACAAATGTTTCAAACCAAGACTTCTGGCTTATGCAGGAGTGCTTTCCCTCCCCTCCTCTCCTTTTTAATGACATCCCAGTCTTGTCAGCACCCTCTTACATTCCATCACTCCATCTTTATTTACAGCCGAGGCTTTAATTTAATGGCACCAACATAGCTACATTAACTGTAATAGCTTAATTACTGCAAGTTCATAATTAATGTAGCTATGGATGGTGGATATGGTGGAATCATCTGGTGATAATCATTAGAGTGCTGTAGAAATTGAGGTCAGCCACATTAAGTAACATGTTAGATAAGGTAATGCTACTAGCCTCTTTCAGCACAGTGGTTTGTTATTCTTGCATGCCACCTCAATCTCCTGGGTCTTGCTTCTCTCATCTCCACACCCTTGGATTCACCAACACTGGCCATGTCTTTCTCACTACCAACCAGTGAGGGAAAGGTGCTCACCCATTTCCCCTCTGGCACAGAGCAGCTTCCTTTCTTATACTAAGGGCTCATTCTTGGAAACTATTATGACACTTGTCTGGCTAATTCAACAATGGGATCCTTTGGTCTTGTGGAGAAGCTAGTAAAAGATGGACTGGGAGAGTTAACTGTTAAGTGGATATGTAGCTGGTTGACTGACTGAACCTAAAGAGGATCTAACGGTTCCTCGTGATCCTGGAAAAAAGGGACAAGTTTGGTGCCACAGGGTTTTGTCCTAGGCCCACTATTGTTCAATATCTTTATAACCAACTTGGGTGAAAGGGCTGAGGGCATGCTCATCTGATTTGCAGATAGAGGGGTAGTTGGGAGGGATAGCTAATGCCACTGAAGACAGAATTGGGATTCAAGAAGACCTTAACAGACTGCAGAACCTGGCCCAAACTAACAAAATGAATTTTAATAGGGACAAGTGCCAGGTTCTACACTTAGACAGGAAGAACCAGCTGCACAAATATAACATGGGGGTCACCTGGCTTACCAGTAGTACATGTGAAAAGGATATTGGGGTCTTAGTAGACCATGAAACAAAAACAAAAACCGCTCAATGACCTGGAAAACAAGGACCTTTCTTTTAGGGCTAATGGAAAAGGATTGTGGAAGATTACTCCAAAAATATGATTACTGCAGTGAGACTGCTATGTACACAAAGATGGAAAGACACAGCCTTACCCACTATAGAATGACTGATACAATTACTAGACTTGGCTAAGATGGCTAAGCTAACATTAGAGAAAAATCATTACAGTCAAACCTCGGCTCCTAAACACCTCTGTTTTGGAACGTTTTGGCTCCTGAACACCAAAAACCCTGAAGTAAATGTTCCTGTTTTCTAACGTTTTTCGGAAGCCGAACATCTGACGCGGCTTCTTCTTGAGTGTAAGAAGCTCTTGCAACCAATCAGAAGCCGCACCTCGGTTGTCGAGCATTTCGGAAGCTGAATGGGCTTCCGGAACAGATTACGTTCAACAACCGAGGTTTGACTGTACAGTGGTACCTCTACTTACGGACGCGATCCATTCCGGGGTGCCATTTGCACCTCGAAAAGTCCGCAAGTAGAGCGCTGCTTCTGTGTGTGATGCAATAGAGTGCTCCTGCGCATGTGTGAAGCGCACAGAATACTTCTGTGCGTGTGCACACAGTGAAACCCAGAAGTATACTCACGGGAAACCCGGAAGTGTATACTTCTGGGTTTGCCACGTTCGCAACCTGAAAATCCTCAACGTGAAACTAACGCAACTAGAGGTATGACTGTACTAACATTTGTTAAGGATTGGAGATTTCTTATGAACTTTTTGTGTGAAAGAGAAAATGAACTTGTAATATCTGGATTTGAAGATTGAAAAAATATTGGTTCATAGAAGATAGAATGGTTGGGGCTTAAAGAATGAATATCATATGTAGCTATAGAGAACTGGAAGCCCTTTTATTTCACTCTATCTTTCTTTAGGTTTTTCTTTTTTTCCTTTTCTCTGGCTTTCTGCTTCTTTAGATTTCTCCTTTTCTTGTATATTTCTTCCTTCTGACTTTGCTCTTTTTTAGATTAAGCAGTTGTTTTATCTCAGTTTATTATAGAAAAATACTTTGTAATGGGTATGTTTTTCTGTATATTTTTAAATATCAATAAATAAAATTCAAAACAAATAAAAGGAAAGAAGGAAAGAAGAGTGGATTTGTGCCATGGCTCCTTAGTGTGACATCTAGTTAGGCCCAAAGACAACAATACTGAATTATACACTTGGGCTTCTCCCAATCCCAAAGCACTGACCAACTGTATAACTATAAAGCTGCCTTAAATAAGAGTTTATTTCAAGGACAGTTACATAAGGACACCTCTCTCTCTCTGCAATAGAAGCTGTCTAAACCATCAATTGCTATTCTTTTTTAGCACACCATAGACAAGAGACGAGAGAAAACCCAGATATGTGTACATGGTTTGTATTTGTCCTGATTAAACAGCTGAGACAGCATGTTCAATGAGAAGAGAGAGCAAACACAAATCTTTCCTCCTCCTCCTCCTCCTCCTCCTCCTCCTCCTCACATCAGTAGAGAGGCACCTTGTTAATGCAATAGCACCAAATGTTAAGATAGGGAAGGTGACTTACAATGGCAAAATTTAGGAAGGATCTCATCTGCATTCAGACACAGCCATTCAGGACTAAATTACTCCAGAATCACTTAATGGCAAATAAGAAACAGAGCTGAGCATTGAATAAATATTGTCCACTTGCTTAAACTACGTTGATGATGATAATAATAAAATGATTGCAATCACTTTTATTTCAGCTAAAAGCTGCATGGCATCTAAATGTAAGAAATCACTTAGACAGGAACCCTTAAGGACTTCTATTTTAGCCACTGTTTATTATGTTCATATTATATTCAGAATAGCCAAGCTTCCCGCTTCCCTACACCTTCCCATCTGCCCACAGCAGAGGTCCTGTGTCTTTAGCAGTTGTCTCAGGCAGAAATTTAACCATTGTAGTTTCCACAATCAGTGGATCTCTATGCATGGGGGGAAACTGCCTTCTTTAAATTCCTGCCTTTCATTACTTAATTAAAAGTACAAAGGCATCTGAAAGTGTGCATGTGTGTGTGTGTTGGTGTATGCTGCATTATCTAAGCTGTATTCCATAAATTGCAAAGACATGGTTCTCTCACAGAGTAGGTGCAAACTGAATAGCCTCTTAGCCATGGGAACAAATTTCCCATTGGGAGAGGAAGTGGTGAATGAGGAAACCATCATCTCCTATGCTCTACTCGCTCCCATGCACACACATGGCCAAAAAAACTGGCATTCAGTTAACTGCATTGCAAAGATATTGATATGTCCTTAAGTAGAGGGTATTAAATTGGCCCAAGACCTGAACAAATAAATGGGCACCTATCTGGGTGGTGGGGTGGATATATGCAGTCCTTTTAATCTTTGCAAAGTCAATTTTCCAAGTGTTAACACTGTTAGGCTAGACATGCTAGCAAAACACCTGTTGTGTAAGGGAAGGAAAGAGCTGTGGTAGAGTTCATGTGCTGCATATGTTACCACAGAATATGACTGGGAAAACAGTGGTACGCATTAAGATTAGATAAACAATAAGTAAAGCAACTATCTGCCTGGATAGCTAAAGGCCATGAGTTCTCAAGAAAAGTATTTATAAAAGATAGGAATAAAAACAATACTGTGTGAAATTGATTGGATATAGTTTGACTACTCACATTCCACTTATCATGTGTTAATCTTTCCATGAGAGTAAGATGCCAAACGTGCTTATACCAGTTTGCAACAACAACAACAACAAGATAGAGGACATTTTCCAGCCTTCGAAGGAAACTTAGAAGTAAGCAGAAGTGGCTTGCCCAATGAAACAGAGTCACAGTGCTAATTTCCCAGAAGCACCATCACTGCTGTCTTACCAAAAGGGAAACAGGGAAAAGCAAGGTGATGGGCAGGGCAGAGTTGTGTAGGTGCACCAAAAGAGGCATGTTAATAAACCTTTTGCTTGGGGGCATTAGGTTAGAATAATGACTTACAGTTTCTGGAGTTCAATGGCTTTATTCACGCAGGAACCATTTACAGGATTAATGGAGATGAGGAAGAAATGGCAGACATATTGTCTAAAGAAGAACAAACAAAATGTCTCAGCTTGTAGGGATGGAGTTAACTTAGATATACAGGCTTACCAACAAGAGCCAGATGTTAACAGGGTGGCTGCAATACCACCAGATCAGTGACTTATTAAAGGAAGATAAAAAGAGAAATGGGTTCGAAGATAAAAAATCGAAATTCCAAATCGAGTTAATAGACTGTAAAGATAAAATTTTATCAAGAATGTATAGTTTATTGCTAGAATGGTATACAAAAGACGAAGAAGTAAAGGAATCAATGATAAAATGGGCAATTGATATTGGGCATAACATTGAATTGGATGCGTGGAAAAGATTATGGAAGGAGGGTTTGAGATTTACAGGATGCATGGCTTTAAAGGAAAACTTGCTAAAAATGATGTATAGATGGCATTTGACGCCAGTGAAATTAGCTAAAATGTATACGAAAAAAGAAAGAAAATGTTGGAAATGTGAAAAGGCAGATGGGGACTATTTCCATATGTGGTGGACCTGTGATAAGGTAAAAAAAAAAAATTGGGAATCAATTTATAATGAACTCAAAAAAATATTTAGATATACTTTCCCCAAAAGACCGGAAGCGTGTCTATTAGGCTTAATAGGAACAGAAATTAAAATAGAAGATCAAAATTTGTTCATGTATGCTACAGCTGCAGCGAGGACCCTTCTGGCCCAAAGATGGAAAGTACAAGATATACCAACTATTCAGGAGTGGCAGGCGAAGTTGACAGAATATGCAGAACCTGCCAAACTGTCAGGGAGGATCCGGGACCAGGGAGATCAAAGATACCAAAATAACTGGAGTAAATTTATTGAATATTTAAAGAAGAATTGTAAAGAGGTCAAGACACTAGCAGGATTGACATAATACCTCCAATGTATAATAGTACTAATATGAGAATGATGTGTGTGATGGAAAGAGGATAAATATACCAGTTGTGGGGAGGGGGGTCGCGACTCGGCAGAGTCAAAGGGAATGTATGGTGCTATTACAATTTGTTGGAAAAGAATATGTAAGGAAAACAATAAAAATTCACTTGGAAAAAACAAGAGCCAGCTGGATTGTAAAACAAGCAGTGCCCTCTGATGTTGCCAGTTTAAGATGTCAACAAATAAGGCTGTTTTTGAGCTCCTTGGTCTGTTTTAATTTGTTTTTATTTTGAATAGTTGCTCAGCTGTTATTAATAGAATCATAGAATTGTAGAGTTGGAAGGGACCCTAAGGGTCAAGTAGTCTAACCCCCAGCAATGCAGGAATCTCAGCTAAAGCATCAGTGACAGATGGGCATCCAACCCCTGCTTAAAAACCACCGAGGAAGGAGAGTCCACCACCTTCAGAGGGAGAACGTTCCACTTTCGAACAGCTCTTGTCATCAGAAAGAAAGAAACAAACCCTGATGTTTTGTTAGAATTTCCTTTCTTGTAACTTGAAGCCATTGGTGCTGCTACATCAGCAAGTTTCCCATTGAGAAGCAGTTCATCAATATGTCTTTTCAAGATCAAGTGTCCAATGCCTCACAGTTCATACCCTACTCTGTATGTGATTGCAGTGCAAATTAATAAAAAACAGTGCACGGAGGGTAAGCAAGTGGAAGTACAAACATAAGCAGACCCTGCTGGATCAGGCTATTGTCCCATCTAGTCCAGCATATTTTTCTCACAGTGGTCAACCAGATGTCCATTACCCACAAGTAGGATTCGGGCACAAGAGTAACTCTCCCCTCCTGTGGTTTCAGCAACAGTGGAAGCAGAGCATAGCCATCATGGCTAGTAGCCATCTAGTCTTCTTTTAAATCCATCTTTGCTGATGGCCATTATTGCCTCCTGTGGGAGGGAGTTCCATAGTTTAACTGTGCACTTTGTGATGAAGTAAAAGAAAGAAGTAAAAGTAAAATAGACAGCTGCAAACAGAAAAGTTCTGAAGTAGATTTCCCCACCTCACATCCCACCCACCCCCAAAAAAACACACCTCCACTGAGAGGTCAAACCTTTAACCCATTTCAAGTTATTATTTTTTTCCATATAGAAGCCATTGACAAATTACATTTCCACATCTCTCTCTCTCTCTCTCTCTTCACACACACACACACACACACACACACACACACACACACAAATGGTACACTGGTTGGGTTAGTGGTGACAGGAATTCTGATTGTTGTCTGGCAGACAGGACCTACCAGCAAAGAAACTGAAGTTGGTGATGGTTTGGAGGTAAATCAAGAGGTAGGTCTGAGCTCTCCAAGTCCCTATCAGATTCAGTAGCTAAACAATTAAGTGGCATCTATCAAGAGTGGAAATTGAATTCAGAGGCCTGTTTTTACACCAATAAGGCTCAAAAGATGGACTTGGAGGAGTTATTTTCTATTCTTGACCTAACCCCTTAAGATCCAAGGCTGCTGATAGTGCAAAACTATGCTGATAACCACTTGCCAGCTTCCAAGTAAATGATCTTGGTCCATCACTATCTGTTTTGTTGTGTTTCAAATATATTGTAAGGTGCCTCAAAAACATTGGTCAGAAGGTGGGATATAAATACTCCTAAAATAACTAACTAGGGTATCAGTGGGCTTCTGAGAGATTGTTTTTAGATGGCTATGTGTATTACTTCACTGATTTATAAAACATTAAGCCAGTCTTTTTTTTTCTTAGAGGCACTGGACATCTATCTCCCTCACCAAAGTCCTGCCCAGGCATCAGCACCAAGGCTGAGGGAAGGTGCCTATTCATTGCAATGGTGATATCCACCATGACAGTTTTCATTGAAGGGATGTTCTTTTGACCAATCCAGGGTGTCAGCAAACCTTTTCAGCAGGGGGGCGGTCCACTGTCCCTCAGACCTTGTGGGGGGCCAGATTTTATTTTGGGGAGAAAGTGAACGAATTCCTATGCCCCACAAATAACCCAGAGATGCATTTTAAACAAAAGGACACATTCTACTCATGTAAAAACACACTGATTCCCGGACCGTCCGCAGGCCAGATTGAGAAGGCCATTCGGGCCTTAGTTTGCCTACCTATGGACCAATCCCACCTTTATGTCTCTTTTCTTTGTCTTCTCCCTAATGCAAAGAAACAACATTTATTCAGCTCACTCCTGTGAAAGGAAAGAGCCTTCCTGGGTCACAGGAGATAATTTTCCTTCTCCCCCTGCCCTCCCCCTTTTCATTCGGCACATTTGGTTGTCAACATTGAGGCTTTGTGAGTGGAGCCACCTTGGGGGTCAGCCTTCCAAGGGCCACTGCTGCGAAATGACTTGATTAGTCATCCTCTTGGTGAATGCAAGCGCCAACCGCTCTGTAGCACAGGACAAAAGGCAAAGGTGACAGACAATGCCAAAGAGTGCATTTCATTTTGAAAAGAACAGCTGAGCTGCAAAAGCCCCCTTTTGAAATGTTCATTTTAAATAATGGGGAGAAATTATACTTTGATATTAAACCATCAGACAGAAATTGAGCGTTAACACCAGCAATAAAGCACATACCATCTCATTACTGGCATTTATCAACATAATACTAAAATTATAAAGGGAGCTTTTAGTAAGGAACAAAACTCAATTGAATGTTCCGTCCGCACGCTGAGAGAGCAGGAAAGGGGGGGGGAGAGTGACAATAATTACCCTTCTCCACTCTAAAATGCTGTAAGAGTTCAGTAATTGCCAGAAGCTCCCCTCTCCCTTTCATCCCCCCCCACTGTTTTTCCTGAGCATTTGAAGATTAATAACTTTTGCTTAAGAGAGAAGCTAGTGGACAACACACACACACACACACAAACAAACACACACACACTGAAGGTCCAGGTTGTTTGTCGCAGAGGTGAGTTTTCCAAATGTTCTCCTCTTAATGTGCTTCTCAGCAGGTCATTACTTTCAAGCCACTCCTCTGGAACAAAGTACAATGATTACTCCAAACAAATCTCAGACCTGAGCTCTGTCAAAATATACAGCACTCTGGATTCCAATGGACAACATTGGGGGGGGGCTTGATGTGAACCTAGGCAAGAGATGGATGGATCTGTCCATTTTCACAGGAGTACGGGCTGCTACCTTATACTGAATCAGGCCACTGGTCTATCTAGCTCAGTATTGTCTACACTGACTGGAAGCAGCTCTCCAAGTTTTCAGATATTGGTCATTCCTAGCCCTACCTGGCCATGCCAGGGATTGAACCTGGGATCTTCTGCATGCAATCAAATGTTCTACCACTAAGCTACAGCCTATTCATTTATGTGTACATTTTTTGTATGCAAACATACAGATTTAGGAAAACAATTTTTGCCAGTGTAATGAATTTCTGTATGTTACTTTCACTAATATAAGCATTGTTATACACATTTTCCCCTAAACGTGCATTTTTGTACTTTTCCAGCTAAAGAATTGCACTACAAAATTCAGAGGAGTTTAGGAGTGCAGATTTTAAAGAAGAGCTGTGCTTCACTGGGCAAATATTCAAGAACACTACAGAGGCAGCTAAGTAGATCCTCCTCACTGCTTTCACTGCCATAAGGTCTTCACAATTATGTGCTCTAATGACTAAGCTGTATTTTGTTGACTTCACAGTGGAGCTTTCACCATCTGTGCTCTAAGTGTCATCTGGTCTGTTTCATGGCACGTATTTCTCCTGTATACAGGTGTGACCCTATTAATTTCCTGTTTTTCATAATGCATGGTATCCTTGTGGAACAGCTCAGTGGCTTCAGACCATGGTGGTACTATGGTTCCACTCCTATGTGCTTGACTATTTTCAAAGAGTAGCCCTGGATTACTTTCCTTGTTCCTCCTTTCTTCATTGCCTTAAAAAGGAAGCATCAACCTTCCTTCCTTCTTCCTTCCCTATAAGGAAAAGTTGTAGCATTTGAAGAAGAAGAAGAGTTTGGATTTGATATCCTGCTTTATCACTACCCTAGGGAGTCTCAAAGCAGCTAACATTCTCCTTTCCCTTCCTCCCCATCAACAAACACTCTGTGAGGTGAGTGGGGCTGAGAGACTTCAAAGAAGTGTGACTGGCCCAAGGTCACCCAGCAGCTGCATGTGGAGGAGCGGGGACGCGAATCCGGTTCACCAGATTACGAGTCAACTGCTCTTAACCACTACACCACACTGGCTCTCCCTTTTCATTTAGAGAAAATCTGAGTAAGAAGTGACATGATAGAAATTTATGAAATTATGCACGGCCTGTAGAAGTGGACAGAGGACAGTTTTTTCTCCCTCTCTCATAGCACTAGTATGTGTGGACATCCAATGAAACTGAATGTTGGATGATACAGGACAGGCTAAAGAAAGTACTTCATACAGCACATAGTCAAAGTATGGAGGCAACGATGGCCACCAACCTAGGTTGCTTTAAAAGAGGATTAGACAAATTCATGGAGGAGAAGGCTATCAAAACTATACTCTTCCTCCATGGCTGGAAACAGTATGGTTAGTAAACTGCTGGAAACTGCAACCGGGAATTGTGTCCTTGTGCTCCTGTCTTGCTTGTGGGTATCCCACAGGCATCCGGTTGGCCATTGTGAGAAGATGATGCTGGACTGGCCAGATCCAGCAGATTCTTCTTATGTTCTTATGTGCTTCCTCCCCTCTTTTGAGCCTATTAATCATTTGCATTTTATGATTTACCACTACCAATCTAAGCCTGTGTGTAGCAGTTCCTATATGCATTTGTGGTGGATGTGCTGCACTCAACAGTCATGCATACATTCCTTTTTGGAGCACATTCTCCATGCTCTATACTCTTTATCTCATTCCACACAGAACTTCCTTTCAAGGATGCGGCTAGCTCTCTCTTAGTACTCCTACTGAGTCTTTCACAGTGGGGTCTTTTTCTGTAGCCCGCCTGATGCATGCAAAACAGGATATATGGTTGGCCTCACTAAAGAGATGAAAGTTGTTCCATTTCATGTTGAGCAACAGCTATTAGCATAGATGTGCGAGATCCAAATATCATGAACATATCCCTATATTTAAAAATATTTTCCCCCTTTTTACTTGTGAGGAAGAGGAAGAACCTTGTGGATTGAAGCCAATGGTAGAGCACTTCCTCTGTCCCCAGCTTCCTTCAGTACCAAGAGAGATGGAACAAGGTCGGGTGGAAGTAGTCTATGCACTGCCTCCAATGCAAGGATGGATCAGGCTTGCTCTTTCGGTTCAGACTGTGAGGTCACAAGGCGGCTCCTATTTCCAGGCAGTGTTTGCACTTCCCACACAGTGACTGAATCATTGCATGTTAAAAGCAGGAATGAGGAACTTTCAATCCTCCATATGTTGTTGGACTGCAACTCTCATCAGCTCCAGGCAGAATGGCTGATGGTCAGGGCTGATGGGTGTTGTAGCCAATCAAGATCTGGAGAGCCACAGGTTCCCCATTCCTGTGGAAAAGTTAATACAGTAAGACCACAACATCCATTTAACTTGTGCACACTCAACTTTAGGCAGGTGACATATATAAGGGTGGGAAATGAGCAGGGTTCTGGGGAAAATGACTTTGGCAGCTCCAACCACCATTGAACTAGTGAGTTTTGACCATATGTGATTTTAGCTTTAGGCATGATCTCCAGAATGTAACCTCCATGTGAGTTGCAGGCTTACTATAAATATGTAGCCCCACCTTATTCAATGACAAACATCTTACCTCTCTATAATGGAGCTGAGTGCAACTGAAAACTACCATATTCATTTCTTTGTTTATACAATTTTAAAACTGCTTAGAATAAAAATATCTAGGGGCTCATCTACACTTACCTGTAAAATTCAGATTTTTCTTATTAGTTTCTCATCTGGAAGACCATACTTGAGCATTTTGTATTCTGGAAATCTGTTTAGAAAACAGGGTTCATTGTGTCCTCTTTCCACATTTCCATGTTTCCAGTAGTGCCCGCCTCAAGGAAAAAAGGGCACTTGAGGAAGTATAGCTTGGTGGTCCCCCTCTCTAGTAACTATACCTTCACTAGGGCTGCCATTACTGTGATTTCAAAGGCAGACTTGGTGAATCGTAGATCTTAGACAAGTCAATCCAATAAGATTTTTTTCCTAGGGGTCTTTCAGGGTGCAACCCTCCCTTCACTGCCACAAAGCTAAGCATATCAGATTTCTTTTCAGATTTTCCAAACACTAGGTAATTCTGGATTTCCTGAGAAAAAGTATGGCGCAAGAGCTATATACAGTGAAGGATGTCTGGGCATGGGGGAATTAATGGACACACCAGGCATAGACAATCCACATTTAACCAAGGTATGAGCAGATAGACCAATGGTCCCATTTATTATAAGGTAGCTTCCTATCTTCTCTTCCACCTTCTTCAGGAGTGGATGTAATGAAAGAAAAAAGTAAGAGTAAAATACACAAACCACAGAATTTTTCATGGTTATGCACTTCTTTTCCTGAAATTGTCAATCTCTTTCCTCTACCCTGAGCAGAGTACAATGTGTCCTTACCTTGAGCAGAGATAAAGGACAAAACCTATCAGGCAGCACCCAGGAAGATATTTTCCCCATCACTTCAGAAACCATAAAATAAGCTACATTTTCTTTCTGAGAGATCGAAACTGCAATTCAGATTCCCTTAACAGTGTCTTCTTGCAAGCTCTACCCTTGTGTTTTGCTTCAAGGACTTAAAGCAGAAATAGTGTTTAGTGTGATCTGGAGGAAGAGTTGTGTGAATGCAATATTCACAGGAATCAAATGGTTAAGGGCTAGATTCAGCCTTACCAGACAGACTTACAATGTTACTTTCTGTTGCAGCATTAGAAATAGGTATTCAGGAGATCCAAAATACATGAGCAATTTCTAACTGAAAACTACATTCTCCTATAAGGGACTCTATAAATTAAAATACACACACCAATATTTCTGAAATCTACAGATAATGAGCCTTTGACATTTACCATATTGAAAGTTGTCAACACTATGACATATCTCATGATCGTGAAATAAAATTATCCCATGGTCTTGGAAGAAGTGAGTTATGTAAATTAGAAGCATTTGAGCATGGACTTTTCACATTCTGTTCAGGGGAAAAAATGTTACTAAATACACTATCTGATCATACATCATTCATAATACATAAGAGCATTTAAATACTTAATTTCATTCAGTATTGCAGGTATTATATTTAATTCAAATTAAATTATCAAATTCATGTTCATTAGCTGTAACTAAAGATGAACAAGGCATTCAGGTAATTACTGGCCTCTAAACTTGGGACGCGGGTGGCGCTGTGGGTTAAACCACAGAGCCTTGGGCTTGCCGATCAGAAGGTCAGCGGTTCGAATCCCCACAATGGGGTGAGCTCCCGTTGCTCGGTCTCTGCTCCTGCCAACCTAGCAGTTCGAAAGCATGTCAAAGTGCAAGTAGATAAATAGGTACCGCTCCAGCGGGAAGGTAAATGGCATTTCTGTGTGCTGCTCTGGTTCGCCAGAAGCGGCTTAGTCATGCTGGCCACATGACCGGGGAGCTGTATTCCGGCTCCCTCGGCCAATAAAGCGAGATGAGCGCCGCAACCCCGGAGTCAGTCACAACTGGACCTAATGGTCAAGGGTCCCTTTACCTTACCTAAACTTAGACAATGCATTTCAACTGGCTGTCAGTTTATCCAAAGATATTGTATCTCAGATTTTAAATAAAGACCCCCTTTTGATGCTTTCTGTTCATCTTCCCACACTTTTGTATATGACTCTTGCTGTAGTTAAAAGATACAAAACTGGTTCATGTAACCTGCCCATTGATACATATTTGACATTGTTCTAGGAAACATAACACTGCACTAGTTTGTAACTGCAGCAAAATTTAAAATACTTTAATGATTTCAATTGCCATTTTGGGAAAACAAACAAACCACCACTTCATCACCAGAAAATCCAGTCCAGAAATACTGGATGTCTTAACATTAGCAAAATATTGGAAAACATCTCATTTTAATTTACTGGAAGTTTGGTACCAAGAAATCTGGATGACTGCTCTGATAGAAAAAATTAACACATAAAATGAAATCATTGAGAAAAGCAAAATAATGAGACAAAAAAAAATTGGGGGTGCTATCATTTTATTGAATTTGCTTCCAACAAAAGAACTTTATACCACTTGAAACTCATACTGATTTACAGATAACAATTGTTGGCTGGTGGTAATATGTCCATTTCTTCTTTGAATCCTGTACCTTCTTCCTTTAGTTTCCCCCTCTTTGTCGTAGTTGTCCTGTTGCTAACTTCACACTGTGCTCTTGAACTTGCAATAACTGTATTGTAGCTTACCTGTACCCTGTTATCACTCCTTTATGCTTGTCTGTTTATGAAACTTAACAAACGAAAGCAGAAAGAAAAAATAGTACCCGAAAACCAAAAAAAGAAAAGAAATGAATGTGGGATCTGCAAGTGGAATCTGCAACAAAATCTTGGAGTTAGTGTGGTGTGCTGCTGGTCAGGATTCCAGCAATTCCATTCTACTCACAAATTTTCTATCCGCCATTCAACTGTCCATCAGAATTTGAGAGCCACTGAATGTACTTGGTCCTCAAATGCAGTTTTGCATTTCCCCCTGAATAATGTTGTCTGAACATTGCAACTAGAGTGGAGGGTCATTATGATAAAGAGCCCTGTTGGGTTGTTTACTCTGATCATAGGTGGCCGACTCTGGGGTTGCGGCACTCATCTCGCTTTATTGGCCGAGGGAGCCGATGTACAGCTTCTGGGTCATGTGGCCAGGATGACTAAGCCGCTTCTGGCGAACCAGAGCAGTGCACGGAAACGCCGTTTACCTTCCCGCTGGAGTGGTACCTATTTATCTACTTGCACTTTGAGGTGCTTTCGAACTGCTAGGTTGGCAGGCACAGGGACCGAGCAACGGGAGCTCACCCCGTCATGGGGATTCGAACTGTTGACCTTCTGATCGGCAAGTCCTAGGCTCTGTGGTTTAACACACAGCACCACCTGCATCCCTACTCTGATCATATTTGAAGACAAATGCTAGATCTAGGTGGTCCCAGCTCAAACCTATATAGGTTAATAATATAATTAACAACAAGCCCGTGTGTGTGAAGATACTTACAGAACCCTTTCCAGAATCAGCCCATTGGGAATCTGCTGGCAAAATCTGGTTTCTGGAAGCATCACTAATAGAAAGCCATCCTATGAATGTAATGTATGGTGTTGGGCTGGAAAGAGTTACACTGACAGATTCATGCACACACAAACTGACCTCTCTTCCAAAGGCATTGGTGATAAGTACCTACTGTCAGTGAGAGATAAGAAGAAGAAACAAGACTGCAGAAAAGATATATCAGATGGACAGGGAATAAAAATGAATTAAATAGTCTGGAGGCTTAATAAAAGTTCAGTGTACTAATCTCATCAGTAAATGTAAGGCAGGGTTTCAAAGGCTGGGTTTTTGAACTAGATGAAATATTAAAGATGTTTTCTATGAAATCATAAGCTGATAGAATAGCAAACAAAATGATTAAATGATTAAATTAGTTCTTCAATGATCCCTCTCCCCCCCAAAAAACTTCTATCTTTCCCTCCCTGAAAGGACTGCATTCCACCTTGAAGTAACAATTCTTATAATGCAACCCTAACTATGTCTTCTCAGAAGTAAGTCCTGCTGAATTTAGTGGGGCTTGTTCCTGGAAGTAAGTCCCACTGCATTCCATAAGACTTCATTCTGAGGAGGTAAGTATAGAATTGCACTGTTTGTAATTTCATATGGAATGTTGGATTGCTTAAGAGTGTTTGTTGCATTTTGGAACAAAAACCTTGTGAGGTAGGAAAGCATGGGCTGTATCCAATCGTAGACTCACTGAAATTAATGGACCCAGATTAGCCATGGCCATTATTTTCAACCAGCCTTCTCTGAATAGGATACAAGGGTAGGTGGGTGGGTGTTTATGTGACAGTGCTCACTGGAATAGATTACCAGCACCTCTTTTTTGCTGCCCATGGCAGCCATTTTGTGCTGGCCCAACAAGAAGTTTTATCAGCATATGAGGACTGGTGCCTCATTTTTCTTTTTCTATTGAAAAAACACTGGGTACAACCTTATTCTTCTAATCAGTAACATTTAAGAGAACAATTGTGTGAGACATTATGGCTGCTTTCCTTATCAAGATGGGCATATGCTCCCACTCAGTCACCCATGTGAAAGAGGCTTCTGTTTTTCTGCTTCATTCTTGGGGCACATCAAATTTCAACAGGTGCACTTTTTTTGAGTTTTACATAAAGGAAGGGTCATCACTAACTGGATGGTTATCTGCCTTGGAAGGTCCCAGGTTCAATCCCTGGTATCTCCAGGTAGGGCTGGGAAAACCTGCCACCTGAAACCCTTAAGATGGGCTGCCAGTGAAATGTAAACAGTACTGATCTAGATGGCTTAATGCAGCATACAAAAGCTTCCTCCATATCCCTCTGGGCTTCCTGATGCAATCTTAGATTTGCCCCCAAAACATCTTAAGTTAAATCATTCAAGAACATTGCAGGTTAAAGAAAATTTGCCTACAGCAGGGGGGCGAATTCAAGACAGCAGATGGACTGCAGTGGGATGCATGAATACCAAGGGACAAGAATTAAAAGGTGACTAGTTGGATCCAGAATTAGTCATACTTAGTGTCAGATGGGTGACATATATAACAGAGGTCAGTATGTGTCCTTTTTCACAACTTAGTGCCCATTTCCATGCTTTATGCTTCCAGAAAAAATCCATTTGCAAATCATATGGAAACCTGAGCTATATTCCACTATAGTTCAAAAAGTGGTCTTTACATTATGTGAAAGCGCAAATATCATGCGGGAAATAACAGGTGAGGAAACATTGTGCAAATGGAATAAACTGCCATGTGAATGCAGCCAAAGTGTGTTTAATTTGGCTTCCCTCTGAGTAAAGAGCACAAGACCAGTGCAGAGGGAGTTCAAGTTGTTCCCAGCATAGCTTCTCCCTGGAGAGGTTGTGGTAAGGGGGAAATCTCTCCACAGTGAATAATATGCATACTAACGCGGTAAGTCCATGCCTAATTAATCCCCCCCAAACTGGTGCTAGTAATGCCTCTAATTCGGCCATTAATTATCCCTTATGAGGAATGGAATCCCTCCAGCAACCATATTCCACCCTAATTAGAGTAAGCACCCTCGTTTGCATTTCCTGAGAAGTTCAAGCTCAATTGCTATAGTGTACATAGTCATATTTTTAAAAACATACTCTGGTTCGTGAAGATGCCTCCCTGACTCTGCTGTGATTCCATGGCAGGAAAGTTAATTGCTAGGACAGCTGACTACCTCTGAGCTTTCTTATCAAATAACCCCTATGGTATGCCCATCCTAAACATTAACAAAATCTGCTTTCAGATTTCACTTAAAACCTGCTAACGGGCCCCTTCCCTATATGACTGAACCTTTCCTGCAACCCAGATGTTCAGCTTTTGGGAGGACACATCAAGAAGGATGACACACAGTTGTCTTTTTCAAGATGCTTTGACCCCATGGGGGGGGTCTGGAAGGTTTTAACAATGCATTTGGTTGGCATGCATACTTATGGTATGATAAAGTTAAGATCAATAAGGCCTTTAAGAATCATATTGTCAGGAAAGCAGTGTTTAATGTCTGGACAAAATACAAAGACCTACTGGAAAATAAAACTCCAAGATGGCTATTACCTCTGGAGGCCAAGGCCCGAAAAAGACCCAATATGGAGGCCAAATGGCCGAAATATTGGGAAATAATAGAGAAAGAGGGTAATAATTGGAAATTGCAGAGTTTGGAAAAAATGAAAGACAAAGTGCGAGACTGGTTACACTACGCTCAGATCCAAGAAATTTTTAAAAACGATAAAAAGTTAGGATTCCAGGTGGAGAAATCGAAGTTGGAAACAGAATTGTTAGAACCTAAGACCAAAGTACTCTCAAGAATGTATAACTTGCTGTTGAAATGGAATACACAAGATGAAATGGTTAAGTCGGCCATGATAAAGTGGGCACAGGATATTGGGCATAATATTATGTTTGAGGATTGGGAAAGGTTGTGGACCACGGGGATGAACTTCACGGCATGTAATGCTCTGAAGGAAAATGTAATGAAAATGATATATAGGTGGTACATGACCCCAGTTAAACTTGCCAAAATATGCCATGTGCCAGACAATAAATGTTGGAAATGTAAGGAAAATGAAGGAACATTCTTTCACCTCTGGTGGACTTGTCCCAGGGTGAAGGTCTTCTGGGAAATGATATATAATGAGCTGAAAAAGGTATTTAAGTATACCTTCCTTAAGAAACCAGAGGCCTTCCTCTTGGGCATTGTCGGCCAGATGGTGCCAAAGAAGGATCGAACATTCTTTTTGTACGCAACAGCAGCAGCAAGGATACTTATCGCTAAGAAGTGGAAAACTCAAGATCTACCCACGCTGGAAGAATGGCAGATGCAGCTGATGGACTATATGCAACTGGCTGAGATGACTGGCAGAATTCGAGACCTGGGAGAAGAGAGGGTTGAAGAAGATTGGAGGAAATTTAAGACTTATTTACAAAAATATTGTGATTTGGTGGAAAGTTAAGTAGGATGTTTGATCATAAATAATTGGCCACCACAAAATCGGATTGGAACGGGATGTAAAGTGAGATTAAGAGAAATAAATTTGCAGAGGACTATATTTAAATAAGCGGTTATAAAATTTGCAAACTAGATGATAAATTGCATGGAAAAAATTTATGATGATGAAAATGGCAGCGGGAGATGTGAGGAAGTCCAAAGAAGTTATGAAACTCTGTTGAGATAAAAGCAAGGTTGTTTATTGTCTTTGTACTCTATTCTGTAAAAACCCTTAATAAAAATTTTATTAAAAAAAAAACAAGATGCTTTGACCCCATGAATCATTGTTGGAGCTGGCTTCTTTCTGTCTGAGCTTTAGTTAGTTTCTATTCTTTGATTTCCATCACACAGTTCTCCTGCCTCTGATCTTTGTTTGTAGTTTTCTTCAGGACTAGTCAGAAGATCTTGCAGAAGTGAAGCCAGGGTCTTTTTAAAATAAAAATTTCATCTATTTATAATAACCAAGCATATAGACCTGGGATGGAGAACCCTTGACCCTCCAGATATTGTTCAACTCCAACTCTCATCAGGTCCATGCAGTAAGACCAAATGTCAGGAATGATGGAAACTGTAGTCCTGCAACATTTAAAGGGCCACAGGTTCCCCACCCTGATATATAAGAGCATGTGTTGCTGAAACAGAGCCAGCATGGCTTGTTCTTCATGGATTTTGCTTCTTCTTTTTATTCTCCTCCTCCTCCTCCTCCTCCTCCTCCTCCTCCTCCTTCTTTGCTTTCCACATAGCAACTGCACACTGAGCATCTCCTGTTGTGTGCACATGGGAAGAGTTGGGGCATGCCCAGGGTTGGCCCAATAGATTTTGGCACCTGAGTGCACCCACTCCTGAGGGAAGATGAGGGGAGTGAAGATCTACATCAGTAACAAGGGGAGGGGAAGAATAAAGCTCAACATTGGGAACAAGGCGGGAGGAAACCACCAGTACCTCCTATTCACCAAGAGGTCACTGTGGAGGCAGCACTGGGGGAGGGGGTGCTGCTGAAAAGGCAGCAGATCCAAGGAGTGTGCTGCAGCTACCAATGACACCATGGCAGGTGAAGAAGAGTTTGAATTTGATATCCCGCTTTATCACTACCCTAAGGAGTCTCAAAGCGGCTAACATTCTCCTTTCCCTTCCTCCCCCACAACAAACACTCTGTGAGGTGAGTGGGGCTGAGAAACTTCAGAGAAGTGTGACCAGCCCAAGGTCACCCAGCACCTGCATGTGGAGGAGCGGAGACGCGAACCCGGTTCACTAGATTACGAGTCCACCACCCTTAACCACTACACCACACTGGCTGCATTCCTTGGCAGCCTAATAATAATAATAATAATAAATGTATTATTTGTACCCTGCCCATCTGACTGGGTTGCTGCAGCCACTCTGGGTGGTTTTTGCAATGAGAGAACTGCCAGAAGGAGCTGGACTTTGGTGTCCAGGCTGAACAATGGGGTTGGAGATGCCACCCCTGTGGATCCTGCTACCTGAGGTGGTTTTTCACCTTGCCTCATGGGTGGGTCAGTTCTGGTCATGCCAATAATTACACTGAGGAGTTCTCTAGATCATAGCAGTAATTTCGGGAATGGGGGCTGGCAGATCCCTTTCCAGGCTGAAAAAAAAGGTTACCTGCAAAAACACGAGGAGGAGACATACACACACAAACTGAGAGACCATGTTAATGGCCATCAGAAGCAGCTCAGAGATTAGAATCGCAGATGAGACCTGGCAGAGATAGATTAGGGAGCAGCCGGCAGGGCATGTGGTCAAAGGGGCAAATAAATGCAATTTACTATATCATTGCTACTGCAATTTATTAGGTCAAGTTGTCATCAGCTTGGCTAACTCTACTGATGTCTGTGGAGCTAAGCTAGCTGTGAATTTGGACTGTGCCATAAATATACTATTACCTGGCCACATTTTCCCTGTCTCCCTGCCTCCCCACCACCACCATACCATGATTCTCATCACATCACTGCTCCCTTTACTTCTGCTTGTGTTATTAGATTGCAGGTGTTCACTCAGCTGGAACCATGTTTGATTTATCTTTGGTACATGATTGACACTTCACAAATGCATCTTGAAAGTATCATCTATTCTGGAGGCAGCTGCTTCTATTTCTGGTGGGGCTCTTGAGGTTTTAGCTGCACGACAAGCAGAAGTTCAGCAGGTGAAGCTTGCCCCCATCATTAGAGCTCCATGATGGGGGAAGTTTCGCCTGCAGAATCCCTGTCTGTTACACAACTTCTGAAGGCACAGGAACCTTGTAAAATGCAGTGGGGGGAGGAGGTGCTAGTCATAATCTGACATAATTTATCGAACGATTTAGAATCAGGATACCTGAACGACTGCCTTCATCTGTACAGATCTAATTGATCTTTATCATCACTGGAAGAGGCTCTGCTGTTTGTGTTCTGGCTAGTGGATTGCTATCTAGTGATAATATGGAAATAGGGTTTTCATTTTTTGCAGTGGCAACAAGCCTATGGAACAACCCTCCCCACTGCATTGTGATCGGCTGCAGACACCTACAGTGGTATCTCGGGTTACAAACACCTTGTGTTACAAACACTTCAGGTTACAGGCCCAACTAACCCAGAAGTAGTACCTTGGGTTGCAAACTTTGCCCCAGGATGAGAACGGAAAGTGGTACCTCAGGTTAAGAACGGTTTCAGATTAAAAACGGACCTCTGGAACAAATTAAGTTCATAACCAGAGGTACCACCGTATTAAAAATGTACTTGTTTATGTGGGCACTTCCTGCTTCTTTTTAGATTATACTGCCCAGTGTTTTACTTATTTTTATTTACTGTTTATTTTGATAGTTTGATTCTGAATTTTTATTTTATTCATTTGCAAAAAAAATTAAATCTATACACATAAAATTACATTCACAGAACAACATCAGAGCAGTACATCAGCACTACTAGATCACCTCTCAGGGAAAGACTAAAAGAACAGATGGGAGGGTATTCATTTAAATCTATATCCCTTCTTTCCTCCTGAAGGAGTCCAGGGTGGCATACACTGCAACTATATTTTTTAAAAAAGCATTCTAAAACAAAACATTCTAGAAACAGTTCGTATCAAAACATTGCTTCATCTTATGATGTCATTGTTGATAGCAGGTGCTTAAGTGCAAATACTGTAGGAAGAAACTGCACCCAGAAAAGAGATGTGTGTGGAAGATTGTTGGCAGAAGGGGGTAAAGGCACAGGGAGGTGAAGTAGGAATTGCACCCCTATCATGACCCTGACCAGTGTTGTGACAGGGTTGAATTGGATAGAATTGGGGGTGGGGGTGGCAATTTGATTTCAGCCTGGTAAACTTTGCCCATCACTAAAGATAACAATGAATTGAGTAAGTAGCCTGCCAGACTAAAGCAGCTTCACCTGTTCATATGCACTGTTTTCCCCCTCACCATTTGGGCTGAGCACCCATAGGACACATTATTCAAGAGTAGCAGGAACATCTCCCTCCCTCCCTCTCTTTTCTCTGCTGCCCTCCCACCACCTCTCATATAATTAGAGCACTGGGTTGCTCTGTTAATTGGATTTTAGTATGGTTGGATTTTCTTGCTGAGTATGTGAACCATCTTATTTTATTTGCATGAATATTTATAAACTGGCATCTCCTAAAAAGGGGGGGGGGTGCCACAGATATGTACAATAATTCTTAAAAAAAACCAAAAAACTTCACAGACTTATAAAATGGTAAAATACAGAACAAATCATCTACACGGAATCAAATTACCGGTAATTGTCTAAAAATGTTTGGTGGGAGAAATGTTTTCAGCAGGTGATGAAATATCAGGAATGTAGGTGCCTGCCTGATTTTAATAGGAGCAGCATTCCAGATGACTGGTGTCACTACACTAAAAGCCTTAGTTCACATAGAAACTAAACAAATACTGTATGAGATAACTGTGGGGTGACCAGGAAGGCTTCTCCTGATCATTGCAGTGATCAGGATGGCATATACGGGACAAGGCGGTAAGTATAGATCGTGGGAGGATGAGATACCAATATTAGATGAGATTTTAAATTAGGTTAAGCCAGGCTACTACAAAGACACACTGGTGTATATGCATCTGTGTGCTCATACTATTTATTTAAGCTTAATATATATATATTTTAAATCTCCAAGTGACACCCACACACCCACACAGAGGCCACATTTACACAAGACATTAAAAGTACTATGGTACCACTTTATAAACAGCCATGGCTGCCCCCCAAAGAATTCTGGGAGCTGTAGTTCACAAAGCTACAGTTCTCAGAGTTACAGAGGGACTTGTGCAGAGGGAATTGTAGCTCTGCAGGTGAAACAGAAGGGACCTCTACCAACTCGCAGCATGCTTAACAAATGACAGTTCCCAGGATTCTTTGGGGGAAGCCATGGCTGTTTGAAGTGGTATCACAGAGCTTTAAATGCATGGTGTGGATGCGGTCACAGATTGCCATTTCTTACCAATAAAATCCCACGACAGGGCAGTAGGTGTCAAAGTGGGGAGGGGATGCACTTACTCACTGGCTATTAGACATAATAGTCAACTACCAAGCTTAGATCAAAACAAGATCAATACCCAATCGAAGTTAAGAACCGTTGTGTTGCTTTTCCTAGGTGCAAGTCTGTGATGTGTAGGCATGTGTGTCCAAGCAGCTGAGTTTCTCCCCCACCCACCGCCACCACTTTTTCCTGGGGAAAAACCCACTCTTTACTGCTGAATCAGAACAAACGTCAATTGGGTTTTCTGCGGATTGATATCTGTTCTGACTGAGTGGTAAAGTGAGGGTTTTCCCAGGGAAAAGGCAGAACCCTAGAACTGTAGAGGTGGAAGGGGCCCTGAGAGTCATCTAGTCCAACCCCTGCAATGCAGGAGCATACAACTTTCTCACATGAGGATCCAATCTGTGATCTTGGTGTTATCAGCACTACAAAACACAACTGCTTGGACCTGTGCCCAGAAATCACAGAGCTCTGCCCAGAATAGGTGGCACAAAGGCAAGTGTGCCCTGACTTAAGACCACTGCTCCAAGTGATGTGCAGAAATAACTGGAAAGCAACAAAATGTGATGGGGAGGCTAATAAATCTCAGGGACTGAATTGGGATCTTTGGCATGAGTGTTGCCCCCTTGCCAGTGAATCCTATTCCTTCTCTTCTGCTCAGTCCAGTTCTGCCCTGAGTGAGGCCCCACAAGTACTATGCAAGAGGTATTTGCAGACAATCAACCAGGAAAGGGATTCTGGTGAGGATGGGAAATTTGAAATCCCCAAACCCTGCTTCTGAGCAAGCCAAGCTGTTTTTTGTTTTTCCTCTCTGCATGAGATAACATTAGGGTCTTGGGACTAGAATTTGGAAAAATTATGGCTTCTGGCCATAAATAGCACTTGTGGTCTGGCAAAGGTGCAGCAGGGATTTTAATCAGAAAAGTGGGCATTTAATTTTAAATGCTTTTCATAAGAGTGCTAGGAAAGTGAAATAATTACAGCCAAAGACACTGCATGCAAAATGGGTAAAATCTCACTAAGCGCTAGTCTTAATTGTGCCTGCTGGCTGTTTTCTGAGAAATCCTTGTTGCTTTAATTTCTGTAAGACGCCAGTTGACAATACTGCAGCCTGAAGCTCCAGTATATTACCCATTGCTGTTGCTTCTGTTGAGCCTTAGGGCTCATCCTGCTTGTCTTTACCTGAATTGAAGCAAAGGGCAATTGGGGGTTGTTGTTGTTTTGTGGATTGACATTTGCTCCTATGTCAGGTATGTCCAAAGTCCACTTCAGGGCCTAATCCGGCCTGCTAGTCAATTTAATCTGGTCCCCGTGGCAGTATATGTCTTGGGGTAGAATCCTTAATCCTCACCCATGTTCACTTCATCAAATCTGGCCCTCTTTGAAAGAGGTTTGGGCATCCCTGTCCCAAGTGGTACAGAAGCGGGTTTTCTGTCTTACTAACTATCTCCTGTTTGTGGCTGGCACAGCCTTGGCCAATCTTTCTACTCAGGTAGAAAGGTCTCCTGTCTTCCTTTCCTCTTGCTTATGTTGCAGACCCTCCAAGTGTCCCTATTTTCCAAGGATGTCTCTGATTTTGAGAAGTTGTCCTGGTTTCTGATTTGATCCCGAAATGTCCCACTTTTCCTTAGGGCAGCCCTATTTTCATTGGAGAAATGCTGAAGGGTATGGAATTATCCAACCCCTGAGCTGTCTGAAGACAATCCTGTATAGGGAAGGGTTGTTTTTTTTAGTGTTTAATGTTTTCTTGTGCTATTAAGTATTTTGGAAGCTGCCCAGAGTGGCTGGGGCACGCCAGTAAGATGTGTGGGGTATAAATTAAGGTTACCAGACATCCCCGTTTCCTGGGGACAATCCCCAGATTTAAAAATCAGTCCCCATACAATACCCATTGAAGTTGAAAAGTGTCCCCGGATTCATTGAAAAAAATCTGGTAACCTTAGTATAAATTGTAAAATTATCATTATGGAATGAGACATCCCTACAGTGGTACCGCAAGTTACAGACACCTCAGGTTGCAAACGCTTCAGGTTACAAACTCCGCTAACCTGGAAGAGTTACCTCGAGTTGAGAACTTTGCCCCAGGATGAGAACGGAAATCGTGTGCCGGTAGCGCAGTGGCAGCAAGAGACCTCATTAGCGAAAGCACGCCTCTAGTTAAGAACAGTTTCAGGTTAAGAACGGACCTTTGGAACGAATTGTTTGTAACTACAGGTACTCCTGTATTTTCATCAGAAAAAGGTTGGAGGGTATGGTGTTGGAGCAACAGCTAGGAAAGGAGGTGAAAGGAAAGAAGGAAAGAAGAAGGGGCCTGGAGGGCTGTGCGTGAATGTGAAAGGGGCTGCAAGCTAGGAGGGAGGGTGGATGTGAGTAGGAAAGCAGCTGATCTGTGCCCCAGTTCAGACTAAAATTTGAATGGGAGAAGAACAATGTGGTCTTAAAGGTTGTCTCATATTTGAAGTCAGTTTTACAAGCCCCCAAGGTTCATATTTCCAAGCCAGGCACTGCCAGTTTGGGCAACATTGCTAGATGTGCCTTCCTTAGCATTGTAATTATCATCAACAACATCAACATCATTTGTTAAATGTGTATACTGCCCTTTACCCACAGGTCTCAGGGTGGTTCCATTGCAGTCCTTAAGAATACAAATGTTTGCATTTAAATAACCCGAACAATATATTTCATCAGGGTTTGGAGGCAGTTGCTCCATCCAACTTTTGCCACTGGCCCTGCTCACCACTTGTGTGCGGCCCCTGGAAAGTTGCCTAAGAGGGAATGTGGTTCCTGCACTTAAGCACTTTGGCTTTTACAACTGCAAAACAAGCCACAGGGATGCCAATGGATGCATATCAGACATTGACTTCAAAACGGTGCCATACTACGCTAATCTATTAAGTTCGCAATGTTGTCAGTTCAGCTCTGTGATTTTCATTGAGGGAACCATGTAGGGCCGAGATGATTGGCTGCCTGAGAATACTTAGCGGTGAATTCTATTAGAGGAGCTGCCTCTGCAGGAAGCCAGTGAAGACACCTGTAATTTAGCCACCTGCCCGGCAGCTAGGAAAGAAGATTAATGAGGGCTGCTTTAATTAACATGAGCGGCTGAAATGGGCTAGAGCAGTTCCCAAAATTTTTTGTGCCACTGCTCTCTTGGTTCAATAAATTCACCCCTAGTGCCCCCACCCTATAAAATCATTATTCAGAATAGCGGTTTTGGACGATCCACTAAGGAAGATAATAGCACAATAAAATTCAAACAGTAACAATTAATTGCACATCTTTTCAAAATCCAATTAAAACTATTTAGTTTAATTAATTCAACAGAATTGATTAACTTGATCCAGTGAGACAAGCTTTTCAAAGTCTGATAGTCAGGTACATCTCCAGGACCTCCTTGCTGCCCCCTTGGCTCTTAATGCACCCCTATGCAATCCCACCAATCCCAAGGGGTGGTGCCATCCACTTTGGGAACCACTGGGCTAGAGCAATTGAGTCAAGTTGTGTTTGTTTCTCGCATGAGAGACAGTGGAAGGTACAGGACAGGTAGATTTCAATAGAAGCAAATCTGTACTGATTTTTGGCCTTGGGGAAATGTGGCTATTTCTTTCTAATGTCCACTATGGGCCCAGGGGCCAATTGTGGTCCTTTGAACATCTTCCTCCTTTCCCCAGGTCCCTCACTAGTCCTGCTCAACCTCTTCAAATGTTTCTGCCTGACTGTAATGTGCCCTTAAGCTGTGACAGTCCATCCATCCTTGCCTGGTGATGCTTTGTAGAAGCCTTTGGCTTGTGTGTGGTGGCTGGAATGTAGCCTGTTGTCAGAGGTGAACAAAGACATTTTGGTCAACAAGGAAAAGACAACATGGTCTCCTCACCTCTGCTCCATGTACAGAAGTTGGCTAGACCAGCCATTGACTCATATCTCACCACTGGCAATGGACAACATTCCGCTCCTTGCCCCTCAGTACCCAGGGGCAGCAGAGGAATGTAGAGGAGCATGGCAGGCTGTGTAGGACATGGAGCTCTGAGCTCCAACAGAAGGGAATGATGAGGGGGCTCACGATCAATGGCTGTTGTTGCTGACCCCTGGTATCTGCTGCCTGAAGCAATTGCTTCACTCTGCCAAATAGTAAGGCCAGGCCTGCCTACTCTACAAAGGTAAGAGTTAAATCCTTTCCTCTGGCCACTTTTTTTTGCCTCTGGCCCTACCCACTTTTGGCTTCTGTCTCTCCCTACCACTATAATGCTGACCTAGAAGGTTGCCTGTGGTGAAATACAGACTTTGGGCAAAGAGAAGTTTCCTATTTCTGAAATAAACGCTTAATTCAAAGCTGCACAGACACTTCTATTTATTCCTAATCACCTCTTATAGTTACCCAATTTGTTGCTTGCTGTGGCGATCACACAGGGCCCCCGGACGTTTCGTGGTCTATTGACCCTGTGCCACCACTGCGGTTGCTTTCTTCGCTGCCACCACCCCGCTTCTCACGGGGACACACGGAGTCCAGACAGTTGTTAACATAAACAAATAATCAAGTTTATTTTTAAGTGCAGGAATAAGCGTATGGTTTCGGTTTATTTTTCTCTTGTCAGTTTCTTAAATCTTAGTTCCTACAACTTCAAACTGAATTATTCCCAACTATCTATCTAACTCCCTAACAATTCCTCTCACTCTCTCACAATACCACTCAACCAACCCACTGCGTATTCCATCCTCTTCCTTCTCCAACACCCAAGCCTCAACTCCCAACTGACAAACCTCAACTCCCAACTCCCAAACCTCAACTGTCAACCCCCAGACCTCAACTGACTTTTCAAAACCTCCCACTCTATCTTTTACTCCCCCCTTGCATTCTCACCAGCCAATCACATCACACACATTTTAACCCTTTCCTTGACCCATTCTAGGAGCAAACGCCACACTTGCCTATGGCTGGTGGCCAACCAGAGAAGCAAGGGGTGTTCCAATAGGGCTCTGTGGGTCACACATGGAAGATGATGTGAAAGAAAGATACCCCCCCTTATCAAAACATTGGGTGCTGCTTTTATCTTCTCCCCTTTGCCAACCACTTCCTTTCAGACCCATACCATATTTGTCTTAGATACCGTTCCCATATTTCACATGCCCTTTCAGAGTGGATATTGTTCATGGTCTAAGGAAAGTTGTGCCATATTTTCTCATCTCGAGTAAGGACAGAAGAATCTCTCAGTTTTGGTTTCTCATTTTCCCAGTCTTAAATTGAGTTGGCCCGAATTTCTGCATCAATTTGGGGGGGGGGGGAAAGCTGCTTGCTCTAATAGAATCCTAGAATTGTGGCATTGGAAGGGACCACAATGGTCATCTAGTCCAGCCCCCTGTAATGCAGAAATCTTTTGCCCAACCTGGGGCTTGAACCCATGACCCTGAGATTAACAGTCTCATGCTCTACTGACTGATTTTGTCATGCACAAGCTCCCCTCATATGCACATTTCTGTAGATGCTTTTTTGTAGATTAGCCAAATCATAAAGCCCAATTTTTGATGGATTGCTATGTTTCTAGTTGTTTATTGGTTCAAGGAGTACAAATTAACTGGATCCACATTAAAATATGAATTTAGAGGTCTTTCTCCCTCATCCCTAATCGTCAGCCATCAGCAGGTCCTGAGCAACAACTGATTTTTTTTGTACATGTTCCATATTGTCATGTTCTTTGGGAGAGCAACAATCTATTGCATGAACCAGTTTGGCTGCTACACTTAAGCTAAGTGTATAAAATCAGATACAGTGGTACCTCAGGTTAAGAACTTAATTTTTTCCAGAGATCCGTTCTTAACCTGAAACTGTTCTTAACCTGAGGTACCACTTTAGCTAATGGGGCCTCCCACTGCCGCTGCTGCTGCCGCTGCCATGCGATTTCTGTTCTCATCCTGAAGCCAAGTTCTTAACCCAAGGTAATATTTCTGGGTTAGTGGAGTCTGTAACCTGAAGTGTCTGTAACCCGAGGTACCACTGTATAGGCATAAAATACCCTGGTGGCTAAATTGTATTCCCTGGATTGATTTCCATTCTACGCATGGGATGTATAAGCAGTGTTTTTTTCTGGTGGTACTCAATGGTGTGCAGTACTGGCACCCTTTTTTCTATTAAAGAAGAACTGTCAATAACCATGACACACAAGGGAAAGTGGACAGGGAGGGAAGAAGAAAATATCAATAAAACCTCAGGGACTAATTTCTAAACTCTTGTTACAACAGCAGCAGCAACAACAACAACAACAAATTTATTGTATTCTGCCCATATTACTGTGTTGCTCCATATACTATGAACAACAACAAAATATAAGGAACACAACTAAACATCAAATATTAAAAGCTTCCCAAAACAGAACTGCCTTCTGATGCCTACAAAAAGTCATATGATGGTTCATCTCCTTGACATCTGATGGGATGGCGTTCCACAGGGTGGGCATAACTAATGACATCTCAGGCCCTCTGCCTGGTTCCCTGTAACTTCACCTCTCGCAATGAGGAAACTGCAAGAAGACCCTTGGAGCTGGACCTCAGTGTCCAGGCTGAACGATGGGGTTGAAGCTCTCTTTCAGGTATGTAGGACCAAAGCTGTCTAGGGCTCTAAAGGTCAGCACCAACACTGTGAATTGTGCTTGGAAATGTACTGGGAACCAGTGAAGATCCTTTAGGACCAATGTTATATGGTCCCGGCAGCCGCTCCCAGCCACCAGTCTGGCAGCTGGTAGTTTCCAAGTCACCTTCAAAGGTAGCCCCACATAGAGGGCATTGCAGTAGTCTAAGCAGGAAATAACCAGAAAACCAGAGCTGCTGGCCTAGTTCAGGGGCAGGAGCTGGGCCTCTATTAACACAGAGAAGGAAGAATAAATTCCTTAGAAGGACTAGGAATTAATTTCTAATATATGGAAGAATAGCGACTGAAACATAAAATATGTTATGGTGAAAAATGTGTGTGCATTCATGTGTGCATTATATCTATCTATCTATATATCTAACAGCACTTCACACAAACTTGCTGTAGATCCTTGTAGAGTGCAGTTAGTCACTAAAACCATATATTTCTTACAGTAACTAGCAAAACAGCACTGTGTGTTATGTATTGAAGTTCTCACCCTGGCCACCAGGAGTATTGTGTATGTAGTTTTCACTCAGGTCCACGTCAGTTATTTTAGGCGGGAAACCCTGGGTTGTTGTTGCTACAATGTTGGCAGCCGGCTGCCTATAAAAGCAGGCCGGCTGAGCTGTTTGCTGTTCAGTTCTGTTCCAGCTTACAAATAAAGAGCTGCTTTGGAAGAATCACTGTGTCATCTGCTATGTCTACCCACAACTTAACACTGTGTTCCCCCAGCTCTGCTATCAGAGCTCCAAGTCAATAAATATGTTCAGAAAACAGATGGTAAAGGGACAAGAAAAATTGGACCTGCTAATCATAGAATTGTCGAGTTGGAAGGTACCTCAGGGGTCATCTAGTCCAACCCTGAAATGCAGGAATCCTTTGCCCAGTGTGTGGCTCAAACCCATGACCCCGAGATTAAGAGTCTCATGCTCTACCAACTGAGTGAGGCACTTTGCATAATGGGAGAATCTTCCCCATCAAACCATAAATCACAAAGAAAATGCTACAAACTCTTTTTCAGATGGTACACAGTCCCAGCTAGATTTAATTTAATATCCTAAAAATCACATAAATTATACTGGAAACGCAAAACTTCAAAAGCTGATATACTAATAGGATATGTGCTACTGGTAAATGCATTAGTTTATTATTATTATTATTATTATTATTATTATTATTATTATTATTATTATTAATTATTATTATTATTATGGTATGCAAAAGAGGATAAGGCACTTCCTGAAGGCAGCCAGTTTGGCAATTAGTTTCACATGGGGAGGGGGGGAGTAATGCTTTCGTTATGGGAGGTTGAATTATGAGGGTCTGGGACAGTGTCCAAATGAGGAAATTAACTAAGACACTGAGAGTAAGAGAAGGGAGACAAATTAACGATCATGGCCATTTTTTATGTACTGGCGTAATAAAACTGTAATAAAAACAAATGCTGAACTGAACATTGTATTGGGAACATTGTAAAAACATAAGGGTAATGTCTTCACCAAAGATGAACATTCCCTGCAAAAATATCTCTGAATTGCTTTTGCAAAAAAAATGTTTGTGTTTTCTTGTATTTAATATGCTATTTGTTACTTGTTTTGATATATTATTATTTATCTCTCAATAAAAATAATTGAAAAGTGGGAAAGAAAAAAATGTGGCAATACTGCAACCAGCTGTTCAGAAAGCCAGATTCAGCCCTCTCCCAGCTCTTTCTGTTCCACCCCAACAGCTGGTTGGTGCTATAACTATCCAATCAGAGCTACACATACAGAGTTCCCTAACCACTGATAATGTCTGAGGCTGATGGGAGCTGGAGTCCACTAAGTGTTAACTGGGGTCAGTTGGTCTACTCTCTTGTGACCCTGCTTGAAAAGGCAATAGTTGGAAGGGGCTAAACAGGGGGGGGGGTCATTCTCATAATGGGCATCAGAGACCACGTATTGGAATACTGTGTGCAGTTCTGGTGCCCTTACCTCAAAAAAGATATTGTAGAGTTGGAAAGGTTGAAGAAAAGAACAAGCAAAGTGATCAAGTGGGTGAAGCAACTCGCCTTTGAGAAACGTTTGCAGACCCCTAGACAGTCAACATATCAGGGAGGGGGCTTGCAAATTATCTCCTAACATGTTTTTGATTTTACCAATCAACAATTTTCATGTTCTGCTTTTGGGCTTCTCAAAGGCATCTGCTTGGCCACTCTGAGAAGAGGATGCTGGACTAGATGGGCCTGATCCAGCAGGCTCTTCTTATGTTAATGGTAATGTTTGCATTGAAAGATAAGCCTACCTAATTCTCATTTCCCCAAACAATACATGAATTGAACATCAGATAACTGTTGAAATCTGTAGGGCTCCATTCAAGAAATGTGCACAAAAATGCATAGACTACAGTAAAGTGTTAATTGAAATGCATATTACAGTGAAAAACAACATACAAGATTGCTATGTGTTAGGGGACATTGCTTTACGTGTTCAGACCCAGAGACCGCCGCCCTAAAAAAATAAAGACACACTTGACTCAAATTTTAGTTTTGGTTTTTGGCAGAATTTAGGCCACAACTTTATTGATCACAGAAGGTGAGTGGTTGCATAGACTCAACTAACTCCCTGCACCCTTGCAGGCAGCGCTGACCGAGGGCACCAGCATAGGTCAGACGAGGGTGAACATCTGGGTAGGCAAAAAGCTGGGAACAGACTATGTTCACCACCCAGATGCCCCCCTGGACTTAGGCAAGGGCACAACCCCCTCTCGGGGGTTGACCAAACCAGTTGAATCCCTGGATTCCTTTAACGGAATACCCTTCACATAGGGATGGCAAGAGCATTCCCCCTTCCCTATCACCTGAACCAGAGCTTATCTGCAACCTTACAAGTTTGGACGATTTGCTCCACGGCAGGCGAAACCCAAATGGCAACAGCCAATCAGCCAAGTGGGTATATATAGGTGTCTTGATCCATTTGGACTGCGTCCCATCGGCCAGATTGAACCCAACAACGAGGGACCTACCAGTCAGGTGTTGTGGCTGTCCAATCTCACCCACCCACAACACAGAAGGTCGGTCTCCAGGTCTCACCGCAACACATGCCCTCTTTTAGAAAGGACACGATTTGCAAAAATGTGTGTGAGAGGGGAAATTTCCTGCAAAAGTTTATATTAGAAGAAATCTGCACTAAAATTCTGGTGAATTTTCATGGACACTTCAAAAAGATAAGAGCACACTGCAAACTGGTGTGGAAATGTGGAGAACTTGAGATTTGAAAAATGAGAAACCAAAATGGACAGATTCAACTTAACAGGATTCCATAAATTAGTGCCTGAAGAGTCCCAAATTAAAATGTGGATTCAATATGCCGAGAATTGATATCTTAACATGTGCTGACCTATTTCCTGTTTCCTGGCAGTGTTATATTTTCCTGAGGACCCCTGCAACTCCATCTAGCTGAACTGCATTATGATGATTTGGAAAACCCTTGTGTGGAGAAGTGTGTCAGAACACCTCGGTGAAAAGGCTCATGGCACAGCATGCAATTTCATTCACAAACCAAGTCTAATTAACAGCACTTTAAATTGCCAGCTGTCCCTTCAAGAAGGTTGCCAGGATGGCTTGAGGATGGCTCAAAACTCAGTTGCCAGGGTCAATGCTAACACATCCAGACATTGTAGACAGCTGAACAGGCAGCCAGAATTTTCAACGGGTTTTGAACGATGATTCCTACTCTCCAAAAGATGCTAGGACCATCCTGGAATTTTGCTAAGGGTGTCCAAAATCAGAACATGGTAATATTAAGTCTTAGTTTGGGGAGGGACAGGGGGGGAGGGTGTACATGCTCTCTGGTGCCTTCTCATGATTTGCCACCAACTCTAGCAAGTGTTTTTGATATATACTTTATGCAACAATAAATTGTGACTTTTCTCTGCTTACATCTGCCTCAGTGGTCCTTCCCTCAAGCCCTAGTCCTCTTCTCAGGTTTGGGCTTCAAGAAATCTGGGGCAAAGACTTCAATGAGAACTTCTGGTTCATAGAGAAAGGAATGTAGCTCAGTCTATCACCTGCTTTGTATACAGTGAGTCCCATGTTCAATTCCCAGCAGCAATATCTCCTGCCTAAAACCCTGGAGAGCTGCTGCCAGCCAGATGGGGAAATATGGGAGAAGGAAATGAATGCAACCCTCCCAAGCTCCCAGTGTAACTTCCCCTTTGTAAAGGCAGCGGCACAGGATCCCGATTTGGATTGGGCTATGTCAATGGGGGGAAGCTGATCCTCTCCCCCTTTGTTGTAGGGCCCTCTGGTTGAAATTGCTGTTATGGAACTGAGTGGAATTGCAGGCTTACTAGCAGATTGTGCTCCACAATCATCTTTTGTCTGCAGCAAAACTGAGAGAGAAGGGGAACTTTTAAGTCATGGCTCCATGCAGCTGTCACCATTTGGGAAGGATAATGTTGTGACAGTAATCTGTGCCCTGGTTACCTCAAGGTTGGACCATTGCAACATGCTTGATGAGGGGCTGCCTTTGAAAATGGTTTGGAAGCTTCAGCTAGTGCAGAATGTGGCTGCCTGACTGTTTATAGTTTGAGGCAAACAGATCATTTTGCACCAATGCTGTTACAGCTACGCTGACTCCCTGTTCTGAGTCCATTTTAAAGAATTTGTTTTTACCTATGACGCTCTTTACAAATTAGGACCCCAATATCTTTTGAAATGCCTCACCTGATATGAACTTACTCAAACCCTTAGATCTTTTTCAGAAGCCCTTCTCCAGGTCTCTCTTCTGAGGTGGCTTGGAGGATGATGACAAGGTGGAACAGGGCTTTTTCACTGGTGGCTCCCCATTCATGGAAAGCTCTCTCAAGATCCACTTGGTGTCTTTGCTGAACATTTCCCCAATCTTTTTGATAAAATGAGTTGTTCCTAGTGTGCTACGAAAGCTTCTTGCAAGCTTCTTATAGCTGTGATAGGGGATATTTTGTATTTACAGTATAATGTATTTATAGCCATGTTTTTAAATGTGTTGTATGTTGCTTGTAAATTTGGGTTTAACAAGAAATTAACAAGAAATTAACAAGTCTAATTAATACTAGTACTAATTCCCTCCCTGGGGAGAAATGTATTGCTCCTATTCTACTGGCTTTTAAGCGGATCCTGAAAACATTTTTTACTATGTGGTGTTCTGCATTATCTTTGGCTTCTGGTTTAATGTCATAATTTTAAAGTTTGTTTTATTGATATATAGCATGCTAGTTCTGATATATACTGGCTGGGGGTGAGGCAGTTGCCCTGGGAGGGTGCTCAAATCCTGCTTGCAGGTTTCCCATTTGGGCATCTGGTTAGCCATTAGAACAAGGTGCTAGATTACATGAGCCATAGGCCTGACCTAGCTGGCTTGATTTATGTTCTTAAGGTGGAATATAAATCTTTGAAATAAACCTTTTAAAATGTTGCTACCAAGCCATCATCACCAGACCTGAATTTGATGACCAGCTTTAACATGACTGGAATCACCTCCCTGTTCTGCTTTGGGTGTGTGTGTGTCATTGACTATAATGTTATTTTAGAGGTAAGTTTTATTTACTGGTTTTGATGCCATTTTAATCTTATGGAAAGCTTTAAGTGATTTGCAAGATCTGCTAAGAGAGCTGTTTTTGGTGGCTAAGTGTCAGGATATAAATCAGGGTTAGGGAACCTTTTTTTAAAAACCCCCTCAAAGTCCACTTCAACTTCTGAGCAACTTTCCAAGGGCCACATACCAGGTGTGTGTGTGTGTGTGTGTGTGTGGCCAGAGAAAAGTGAGTGGAACAATGGATGTAAATTTTATTTCCATAAGTAGGCTAGCTGCTACACACATCACTCTCTAGCTTCCACCCAGGGAAGAAGTTCAAGGGCACATTGCAGTCAGGCAAAAACATTTGGGGTACAAAGCATGGCCAATGAGAAGTGTGGCCTGGGGAGACCAAATAGATAGGCATAGAGGGATGCATCCCTCCAAGGCCTAAGATTCACCACCTGTTGAGTAAGGGAATGCATAGTATCCCTGCCCTATACCATTGCCTCAGTTGAAATGCTTCACCCCTCCTAAATTGCTATCTGCCCATTTGAAAAGGTTTGCATGTGCCTGTATTCTTTCCCTTATGGAGCAAATAGCAGCTTAGAGAGGTGTGCGTGATTTGAATTGATGTATTGAAAAGCAGACACCAGATGTGAGATTTAGCAGGTGAGGATAAATGGAAGATAAGTTCATTGGGGATTCTAATGTAACAACTTAGAAAGCCAGTTTTATTTCCTACTCTTGGAGTGCCTTTGTTGTTTATTTATGAGAGCTGTGATGGCAGCTTTGATAAAAAGGTAAATCACACTTATGTTCCATATGAAAAATTTTCAGGAAAACATGAGTGGGAAGTGATAATTCTGTTACAGACTTTGCCACCAATCTTTGTTTCCTTTATTCTATAAGTAGCAAACCACAGTGCTCAAGAAGCTTTGCTTCATATCATCACATTATCATCTAGTACATCTGTGTCTTACAACTTTCATTCCCACCCCTTAAAAATAGATGTGGATGCTGAAATATCCCCCCCCCAACTTCAAGTGGAAAATTACGTAATGAAGATGCATACAGTTGTGCACAGCCACTGCATCCAAATGGCAAGAGACTCCATCCCATGGCAAGGCATCCCTGTACTTACGCAGACTTCAGTTTCCTTGGAAAGAAAGTCATTGGAGACTGTGGTGTCTTTAGAATACAGTCATACCTGATGTTGCGAACGCTGCAGGTTACATCTTTTCAGGTTGCATCCCACAGCGACCTGGAAGTACCAGAAAGGGTTACTTCTGGGTTTCGCTGCTCACGTATGTGCAGGTGCGCAAAATGATGTCACATGCATGCACAGAAATGGCGAATCGTGACCCACGCATGCGCAGACACGCAGACGTGGGTTGTGTTCTGTTCAGATTGCGAATGGGGCTCCAGAACAGATCTGTTCACAACCAGAGGTAGCACTGTATATGGTTTTATTTACACACCCACACACCCACACTCACACCCTGAGCATAGGATGGCGGGCCTCACAGTGTTAAAACCACAACAGAACTAGCTTCCCTATTAGATTTGCAAGGATGTCCCAAACTCAGCTTTGGGTCCAGGACAAAGCAAGACTTGCCCCTGTTTATCTCTGGCTTCCAGCATCAGCCCAACTCACACTACTATAATCAATCACAAGATTCAGTGCATGAATACCATTTAAATTTCAATGCCCATTAACTGAGGAGGGTAAAATATTTTAGTGGGGGGCTGAAGGGACCTCAGCCCCTAGGAGTTGGCTCCTATACAAAGGGTACACAATAAGCTGAAGTGTGGATAAACTGTTACTCCAAAATTTGTATCACTAGCTATATTCCTAAACAATCACTGTCCTTTGAAAGAGAGGGACTCCTGCAAAAAGGTCTTTAGTGTTTTGACACCTACCCTTTGTAACTCCCTCCTGTTACATATAAAACAGAGGGCATGTCGGATGTGTTTTCAGTGCCTATCTCAGGCATAGGCAAACTCCGGCCCTCCAGATGTTTGGGATCACAATTCCCATTATCCCTAGCTAACAGGACCAGTGGTCAGGGATTATGGGAATTGTAGTCCCAAACATCTGGAGGACCGGAGTTTGCCTATGCCTGGCCTATCTCAACAAGCCCTTTAAGTGGAGATTTTTTACCCCAGTCTGTCTCTGTACTGGATTTGAAATAGTTTTTATGTGTATTTTTATTCTTGATGTTTTTATCATTTTCATTCATGGTGTTTCGTGGGAATGGAGCAGAATGAATAAAATAAATATCCCCTGCCTGCTATCACTTGGATTTCCAGTTCAAGAGTTGCATCCCGTAATCCCTTTACACATTGGGGAAAGCTAATGATGCTCTGGTGAGGCGCATACCAAATCAACATACCAATGGCTGCTAGCGTGATAAGAGCTGTTGAATGGTGCAATCCAACACAGGCGTAAGTGCAGTTGCACATCATGCACAGCCCCCACCCTGTTGTGTCAGCTATCAAAATGTCTTAATGCCAAGGGAGTGACTAGGGACAGATGAACAGCTAGGCTTCTTTACAAGGAGCACATTGCTAAGCCAGAGCAGGATGGCAGACTGACAGAGGGAGAGTCATTAGTATTCTTGTTTGCCAAACAAGACAATTTAAGTATGACTAATGCGGCACTTGATTATATAACTGGCACAAGCAGTTAGGGGTTGCTGCCAGTCCCAAATGTTCAAAACTCATGTCATGCTTTAAATATCTTAAAACAACTTTTAAAAAAGAGGAATACCAAAAGAAAAGCCAAGCCAACCTCACCTTGACAGCCCTGGTTGATGACATTTGTCAGGAGAGAGATGGGGAGAGTGTGACGCTGCTTGTTCTTCTTGGCCTCTTGGTAGCTGGTGGCTGGTGTTCTTCAGGGTCCCAAGCTATTTAACAACTATATGAAACCGCTTCGAGTTATCAGGAGTTTGGGAGTTAAGTGGCAGCAATGTGCAGATGACACCCAGCTCTTTGTCTCTGTTCCATCTGAACAAGGTGAGGCAGTGGAAGTCCTAGGCAGTTGCTTGGAGGCAGTGATGGGCTGGATGTAAGCCAACACATTGAAACTGAATCCTGAAAAGACAGAGGTGTTATGTGTTCCAAGTTGTCAAATCCAGGAGGTAGAAAAAGAGCTTGTTCTGGAAGGGATTGCACATCCCAGGAAGGAGCAAGTTCAGAGCTTGTGGGGAGGAGGTACTCCAGTATCCAACACTGTCACTTGAGACCCAGGTGGCCTTACTGGCTAGGAGTGCCTGTTTACAGCACTGGCTGGCTCACCAGCTGCAGCCCCTATTTGACAGAGATTGCTTGGACACAATATTCCATGCTCTGGTAACTTCCAGATTGGATTATTGCAATGGGCTCTATATGAGGCTGCAGCAGCCAGGTCATAGGCGCCATCTTGGGGGGAGGGGTACTGTGGATGCCTGTTTGGGTGACCCAACATGTCATGCACTGTGGTGGGGTGCTCCATCAGGCCCTCCCACTGCAGTGGTGACGTGTGACATCATACGTGGGTGTGACGTCACATGCCGGGCACCCAGAATATTGGGTGGGAAATGATGTACCTGAGCTAGGGGCCAGTTGGGGCTGCCTTTAGAACTCTTACAACCCCTTTTCTACAAAAGCTGCATTTGCTGCCAGTTTGTGGCCCAAATTTAAGATGCTCAAGTTAGTGTTTAATACCCTAAATGACTCAAGCCCCAAATATCAGAGAGACTGCCTCTTTCCCTACAGACTTCTTTGGGTGCTATGATTGACAGAGGGGGCCCTCTTGGTTGTTCCACTGCCCTCAGAGAGCAGAAAGCAGTTTAGGAGGGGTGAAGCATTTCAGCTGAGGCAATGGTATAGGGCAATGATGGGGAACCTGTGGTCTCCCAGATGCTGTTGGACTCCTATCAACCCCAGTTAGCATGGCCAATGATAAGGGATGATGAGACCTGGAGACAAACAACTTATAGGGGCCACAGTTTGCCCATTCCCAGAAAGAGCCACACACACACATTCTAGCACCTTGGTCCCAATACAATTTATTCCCCCCCCCCATACCCCAAAGCTGCTTTTCAAACAAATTCAAAGAGACAGATAATTAGATCACCAATCTGCAATGACTTGATTAGTCTTACTTAAGACCAGGGCTGGTCCTACTATTAGGCTGAGTGAAGTTACCTCCTCAGGCAGAAGATGCTGGGAGGCAGTGGTAGGTAAAGGTAAAGGGACCCCTGACCATTAGGTCCCGTCGCGGACAACTCTGGGGTTGTGGCGCTCATCTCGCTTTATTGGCCGAGGGAGCCGGCGTACAGCTTCCGGGTCATGTGGCAAACCAGAGCAGCACATGGAAACGACGTTTACCTTCCCGCCAGAGCGGTACCTATTTATCTACTTGCACTTTGTGCTTTTGAACTGCTAGGATGGCAGGAGCTGGGACTGAGCAACAGGAGCTCACCCTGTCACGGGGATTCAAACCGCCGAGACAGTGGTAGCACCCCCATAATTCTTCCACTTGGACTCCCTTCTGTTGGAGGAGAGAAAGCAGTATGTGCCCTGCTGCCTGCCCAGTAATTTCATTCTGCCTTCAGGAGCATTTAATGGAACTTTTTCCATCACTATCTCAAGCCAAACTCAAGAGGTATTTTTTATATTAAAAAAAAAGATTCATTTATTTTTAGAAAACTGTTCTGACACTTTTTGTTGTACTTGAGGGCAGAATGTGCAAACCAGTTTCATAGCCTACCCTGTTATGCAGTATTCACTATGCATTTCCTTACTCTACAGGTGGTATATCTTAGGCCTTGAAGGGATGCATCCCTCTATGCCTATCTGTTTGGTCTTAGATCTCTCCCCAGGCCACACTTCTCATTGGCCATGCTTTGTACCCCAAATGTTTTTGCCTGACTGCAATGTGCCCTTGAACTTCTTCCCTGGGTGGAAGCTAGAGAGTGATGTGTGTAGCAGCTAGCCTACTTAGGGAAATAAAATTTCCATTGTTCCACTCACTTTTGTCTCTGGCCACACACAACTGGTATGTGGCCCTTAGAAAGTTGCTCAGAAGTTAATGTGGCCCTTGCGGGGTTTTTTTTTTAAAAAAAGGTTCCCTAACCCTGATTTACCCTGATTTACATCCTATCACTTGGCCACCAAAAACAGCTCTCTTAGCAGATCTTGCAAATCATTTAAAGCTTTCCATAAGATTAAAATGGCATTAAAACCAGTAAATAAAACTTACCCGTTGAAAATGCTGGCTGCCTGTTCAGCTGTCTACAATGTCTGGATGTGTTAGCATTGACCCTGGCAACTGAGTTTTGAGCCATCCTCAAGCCATCCTGGCAACCTTCTTGAAGGGACAGCTGGCAATTTAAAGTGCTGTTAATTAGACTTGGTTTGTGAATGAAATTGCATGCTGTGCCATGAGCCTTTTCACCGAGGTGTTCTGACACACTTCTCCACACAAGGGTTTTCCAAATCATCATAATGCAGTTCAGCTAGATGGAGTTGCAGGGGTCCTCAGGAAAATATAATACTGCCAGGAAACAGGAAATAGGTCAGCACATGTTAAGATATCAATTTTTGGCATATTGAATCCACATTTTAATTTGGGACTCTTCAGCCACTAATTTATGGAATCCTGTTAAGAACAGTTGAATCTGTCCATTTTGGTTTCTCATTTTTCAAATCTCAAGTTCTCCACATTTCCACACCAGTCTGCAGTGTGCTCTTATCTTTTTGAAGTGTCCATGAAAATTCACCAGCTCATTTCCTTAAGCAAATAAAAGATATTTATTGATTACCGATGTTACTTAACATGAGGAATTAGTAGTAATAGTTGTTGCATTGTTTGGTTTTGAATGTGGATTTAAAGATTTCTGTTCAGATATGAAGTGGCATATAAATTAAACCAATAGATAGAAGCAATTTTTTGACAACTTTTTAAAATAAAAAACTGGTTAAGCAAAATACAACTGGTCACATGTCAACCTTATTTATGCCAATCTACAGAAGACAGCAGAAGGTTTCAGAACATGGCTTTCAGTTTACTGTGTTAGCTAGTGTCTCCCCTTGTTACCGCCTGCTTCTCATCTCATGCAAGCTGGTGAGTCTCAACAAGGGCTGCTTGTGCGTTTGATATGGATAGCATGTCATGTTTATGTCAGAGAGCTGGCAGTTAATGATGCTCCAGATAATGATGCTTTATTTAAAAGACTACAAACAAAAGCATGTGGGATTGGAGGACATTCCACAAAGCTTAATTGAAGGGGAAACAGGTGCCCTTTAGCCATCAGAAAATGTATTCCAGCTCTTATTTAT